>NC_041393.1:501524198-501530054 GCF_002162155.2 Triticum dicoccoides | reverse complement strand
CCGCCCGCCGCCGCCTCCGGTCGGCGCCGCTCGGCCCGGCCTCCGCGTCCGCCGCCACCTCCAGTGCCGGATCCGCCGCCCCGGCCCCTCACCGGCCCATCTCCGGCCTTCCCCAGCAGCTCCGGCGAGCTCCGTCCCCGCCTCGGCTTCCGTGCGTGCCAGATCGGATCTGAGAACTAGAGGTTGACCCCGAATTTTGCCTAAGTCCTCGATTATTTTAACATTATCATGCTCTGTTCTCTGTGTTATAACTCTGCACCCGTGGCTCCGTTTTGGGCATGTAGCATACCGATTTGTTAGTCTCGATGAGTGCATCATTTTATCTCATTGCATCATTTTCATTTGAGCTCATCTTGATGCCCTAAATGCTGTTGGAAGAGTGCTTCATAATGTTAGTTTCAGATTCTTATCAGAACATGCACTTTTGTCATTTTTGCCATTATTGATGTGTGCATCTTATGAACTTGAGCCCTACATGTGAGTTGAACTATGCCATGTCTTCTTTGCATAGGTACTTGCCATGTATTTTTGTGATCAATGTGGTGACTAGCACAAGCATGCAAACTAGGCCTCGTGATGTTGCTGATTTTAGTCCCTGTTCTGCTGTTATTTTGGTGCCATGTAAACATGTCGCTACAGAGAGATCCATGCACACTTTGAGATATTTCAGTAAGGGTGTTTTGAACATATGGTTATGCGCTATCCATCCATGCCCCTAGTTGTAATTATGGAGTAGTCTAGCATGTCATTTTCGTGCTCTACTTTTGCTACAAAATGTTTCCTGGCTGATTGTTTACATGTTATTCAATTTTGCCAAGGTTGTTGTAGTTGATCCGTGTATGCTATGATGTTGTTCTTGCCATTTATAGATTCTATGACATGTCTTATTGATGGATGTATGCTTAGTTTATCAAGAAATGCTCTGTAGTGAGTGCATCGAGCTCACGAAGGTGCCTTCGTAATTCTGTCAATGCCATGCTCTGTTTGCTGAAT
The DNA here is from genome assembly GCF_002162155.2 of Triticum dicoccoides. Classification (NCBI taxonomy): domain Eukaryota; kingdom Viridiplantae; phylum Streptophyta; class Magnoliopsida; order Poales; family Poaceae; genus Triticum; species Triticum dicoccoides. Next base: position 501,529,061 of record NC_041393.1, on the reverse strand, counting down.
CTGTTAACGAAACTTGCTATGTTTACATGAGTGCCATCATATCTTCTGGTCCTTTTTGGCTCATGGTCACTAAGGGACTTTTGATCTATGCTTTGAGTAGATTCATGACATGTCTTGTTTTGCTATTATAAGTTCTTGTAGCATGTTAATAATTTGCTCTGAACATTGCTTCGTGATGCTGTTTATGCCATGTCCTAGATGATAACTTTTGCTTTTTTGCCATGCTTGTTTGAACCTGTTGTGGTGTGATTTAGCCGTAGCTCAGTGTTCCTCTTTTGTTAAGCATCTCCTGTAGATCACTGCCATATGCTTTGTTATTATGTTGGGGTGCTGTAGCATAGTTTCTTGTTGCATGCTAAGTAGCATCATGCTGTTAATCGTAGCTTTGTGCCATTCTTGTTTTGCTTGCCATTTGCAAACCGTGCATCCGTTTCCGGTGATCTTTATATCGATTTCAACCGAAATAATCTCATCTTTCCAGCGGCATACTTGGTTTGCCAAGTTGATGCCTTGTTCATCCTTTTTCCTCCCAGAGCACGCATACGCATTGCATATCACATCTCGCATATCATGACATGTATTGCATCATGTTGCTTGTGCATTGCATCGTGATTTATTGTGGTTCCTTTGCTTGTGTTCTTGCTTTGGGTAGAGCCGGGAGACAAGTACGTGCACGAGGAACCTGTTGAGAACACTTACGAGGATCAAGCCTTCGACAACTCTGAGAACCTTGGAGGCAAGATGACCATACCTTCGATATCACTTCTATCTTTGCTTTGCTAGTTGCTCGCTCTATCGCTATGTTAGCTCTACCTACCACTGTTTATCATGCCTCCCTATTGCCATGTCAAACCTCTAACCATCCTGTCCTAGCAAACCGTTGTTTGGCTATGTCACTGCTTTTGCTCAGCCCCTCTTATAGCGTTGTTAGCTGTAGGTGAAGATGAAGTTTGTTCCTGGTCGGAACATGGATATTTTGGGATATCACAATATCTCTTGTTTAATTAACGCACCTTATATACTTGGTAAAGGGTGGAAGGCTCGGCCTTATGCCTGGTGACTTGTTCCACTCTGGCCGCCTTAGTTTCCGTCATACCGGTGTTATGTTCCTTGATTTTGCGTTCCTTACACGGTTGGGTGATTTATGGGACCCCCTTGACAGTTTGCTTTGAATAAAACTCCTCCAGCAAGGCCCAACCTTGGTTTTACCATTTGCCACCTAAGCCTTTTTCCCTTGGGTTTTCGCGAGCCCGAGGGTCATCTTTATTTTAACCCCCCCGGGCCAGTGCTCCTTCGAGTGTTGGTCCGAACTAGAGCCACGTGCAGCGCCACCTCGGGGAAACTTGAGGGCTGGTTCTAGTTATACGTAGTGTTCATCCGGTGTTCCCTGAGAACGAGATATGTGCAGCTCCTATCGGGATTTGTCGGCACGTCGGGCGGTCTTGCTGGTCTTGTTTTACCATTGTCGAAATGTCTTGCGAACCGGGATTCCGAGGCTGATCGGGTCTTCCCAGGAGAAGGTATATCCTTCATTGACCGTGAGAGCTTGTGATGGGCTAAGTTGGGACACCCCTGCAGGGTATATTATCTTTCGAAAGCCGTGCCCGCGGTTATGAGGCAGATGGGAATTTATTAATGTCCGGTTGTAGATAACTTGACACTTGACTTCATTAAAATGCATCAACCGTGTGTGTAGCCGTGATGGTCTTTTCTCGGCGGAGTCTAGGAAGTGAACACGGTTTGAGTTATGCCTGACGTAAGTAGTTTCAGGATCACTTCTTGATCTCTTCTAGCTTCTCAACCGATGCGTTGCTTCTCTTCTCGCTCTCATTTGCGTATGTTAGCCACCATATATGCTTCGTGCTTGCCGCAGCTCCACCATATTACCCCTTTTCCTATCTATGAGCTTAAATAGTCTTGATCTCGCGGGTGTGAGATTGCTGAGTCCTCGTGACTCACATATTCTACCAAAACAGATGCAGGTGCCGAGGATACCGGCGCAAATGGCGCAACCGAGCTCAAGTGGGAGTTTGATGAGGACCTTGGACGTTACTATGTTTCGTTTCCAGATGATCAGTAGTGGAGCCCAGTCGGGACGATCGGGGATCTAGCATTTGGGGTTGTCTTCTTTTCATTTGGATTTGACCATAGCCGGTCTATGAGTGTATTTTGAATGATCTATGATCTTAATTATGTATTGTGTGAAGTGGCGATTGTAAGCCAACTCTCTTTATCCCATTCTTATTCATTACATGGGATTGTGTGAAGATGACCCTTCTTGCGACAAAACCACCATGCGGTTATGCCTCTAAGTCATTCTTCGACACGTGGGAGATATAGCCGCATGGTGGGTGTTACAAGTTGGTAATCAGAGCCATCCCCGACTTAGGAGCCCCCTGCTTGATTGTTTGCTGGCGATGTTGAGTCTAGAACAAAAATGTTTTGAGTCTTAGGATTATATATATCGGAGAGTAGGATTCTTTTTACTCCTCAGTCCCTTCGTCGCTCTGGTGAGGTCTCCTGACGTAGATGTTTGACTTTCCTCTCCTCAAATTTCACTAAAAAAAATTTAGGATCATGTGGGTATCTTGGAATCGTTCCGATGGTTTTCTGACGAGAACATTGTTCTTGGTGCCTCCTGTCTATTATGTGGCATTGACCCGGGGAGTTGAGCTCCGAGGTGTTGTCGTCACAATTTTATCATTGCAGTTCTGGAATACCCGAGTTTTGCTGACATCGAAAATCTCTTTTATGCAGTTGTTGGTGAGATAACCTCGACGCCACCCAGTACTGGGGCGGGAGTTCGGGAGTATTGCCATAACTCGTATAACGTATGCTTTTCGAAGGTTGAGGTACACGATTTCCGAAGGTTTCTTGGTTATGTGTTGACGGATGGATACAGCTGGATGTAGGGATTGTTAGTTTGGGTGAGATATATTGCTTCCCCTGTATCCCCAACACCTGATTGCATAACCAGAAAGTTTCGGGAGTTTATAGGTGGGATTCAAGTAGCTCTAGCATTTCTTCGCGCAGATATTTGGTTTGTGATTGGGTAATCCTTACCACTTATTTGTTCCAGTTGTACCTTGTTTATTTCATTCATCAATCTCTTATCAAGTGGCTTCTCACCTTAATGGATGTGTGATGTTAGCTTTGGGAATTCATTCGTTCATCCTTGTTTGAATGTTTATTATGAAGACTATATGTTGCAATTTCTATCCGTCGATTCAACTTGTCTATCTGTCTATCAAGATGCTAACGGATGTCACCCTCTTCAGGATGGCTCCGCCAACGCGTCAGAATTCGGAATGCAATGATGAGAGTCAGGCGAACCCTCCACCTCCACCTCCGCCTTCGGAGGCATGGCAAGCTTTGATGGCAGCCACAAACGCCAATGCCCAGATGATGATTCAGCTCATGCAAGAGCGCAACCAAGGCGAAGGCAACCAAGGGAATCAAGGTCAAGGGCAGTTCAATCATCAGCCTCAATTTCCTACCCTCAACCAATTCCTTGCAAATCAGCCGAAGTCTTTCACCTACTGTGTCGAAGCCACAGACGCCGATGATTGGCTCGTGGATATCAACAAGCATTTTGAATGCAGCAATGTCAGGCCTGAGGACTATGTCAAGTTCGCTTCTTTTCAGCTCAAGGATCAAGCAACTGATTGGTTCCAGCAATACAAGGACTCCAGAGGAGGTCGAGTGATTACTTGGACTGACTTTTGTTGGGACTTTAAAGCTCACCACATTCCTACCAGTGTTGTTGAGAGCAAGCGTGAGGAGTTCCGCAATCTCAAGCAAGGCAACATGTCAGTGTATGAATACAACAAGCAGTTTCAGAAACTTGATCGCTTCGCTAAGCAAGATGTTCCTGATGAGAAGAGTATGATCTATCAATTCAGAGGCGACCTCGCCTATCAACTTGAGCTTCCGTCCAACTTTTCGAACATGCACGATGTGTTTCACGTGTCACAGCTTCGCAAGTGCTTCAAGACTCCTGAGCGCACTATCAACTTCGAAGAAATCGACCTCCAAGAAGATCTCTCTTATCATGAGCACCCCGTTGCTATTCTTGAAGAAACTGAGCGCAAGACTCGCAACAAGTCAATCAAATTCCTGGAAGTGAAGTGGTCACACCATTCCGACCGAGAAGCCACCTGGGAGCGCGAGGATCACCTCCGTTCCGAATATCCGGAGTTCTTTCAGTCCTAGATCTCGGGACGGGATCCTCTTGTAGTGGTGGAGTGTTGTAACACCTCGGATGTAACTTTCCATCTTTGTAACTCCAACTCTTGCCATTTTCGGCTATGTGCTATGATATTCCCTCCGTGGTTGGGTTTTGTCTTTTGTTTTGCATTTTATTCATGTCATGCATCTCATATCATGTCATCATGTGCATCTCATTTGCATACGTGTTCGTCTCATGCATCCGAGCATTTTCCCCGTTGTCCGTTTTGCAATCCGACACTCCCACGTGCACCGGCGCACCCCTCTTGTCTCTTTTCATGTGCGGGTGTTAAACATTCTCGGAATGGACCGAGCCTTGCCAAGTGGCCCTGGTATAGCACCGGTAGACCGCCTGTCAAGTTTCGTGCCATTTGGAGGTCGTTTGATACTCCAACGGTCAACCGCATAACCGCAAATGCCTCTTTTGAGTTGCAGCCCAACACCCCTCCAAAACAGCCCAATAACCCATCTAAGTCACTTCCATGCTCTCCGTCGTTGGATCACGATCGTGTGGGCGAAAACCGCACCTCATTTGGACACTCCAAGCTCCTTCTACCTATAAAAACACCCCCCCTTTGAAATTCCGGATCAAACCCTAGCCCCGCTCCTCTCCCCGCAGCCGGACGTGTCCGATTC
>NC_041393.1:501507959-501523729 GCF_002162155.2 Triticum dicoccoides | reverse complement strand
GGCTCGGCCGCACGCCGTCACCGCCGTCCTCCGCGCCGCCTCGGCGTCCCGCGCCTCCGCCGGGCGCCGCGCGCCGCCGCGGCTCGGCCGCCCGCCGCTGCCTCCGGTTGGCGCCGCCCGGCCCCGCCTCTGCGTCCGCCGCCGCCTCCGGTACCGGATCCGCCGCCCCGGCCCCTCGCCGGCCCATCTCCGGCCTTCCCCAGCAGCTCTGGCGAGCTCCGTCCCCGCCTCGGCTTCCGTGCGTGCCAGATCGGATCTGAGAACTAGAGGTTGACCCCGAATTTTGCCTGTCCTTGATTATTTTGACATTATCATGCTCTGTTCTTCGTGTTATAACTCTGCACCCGTGGCTCCGTTTTGGGCGTGTAGCATACCGATTTGTTCGTCTCGACGAGTGCATTATTTTATCTCGTTGCATCATTTTCATTTGAGCTCATCTTGATGCCCGAAATGCTGTTGAAAGAGTGCTTCATAATGTTAGTTTTAGATTCTTATCAGAACATGCACTTTTGTCATTTTTGCCATGATTGATGTGTGCATCTTATGAACTTGAGCCCTACATGTGAGTTGAACTATGCCATGTCTTCTTTGCAGAGGTACTTGCCATGTATTTTTGTGATCAATGTGGTGACTAGCACAAGCATGCAAACTAGGTCTCGTGATGTTGCTGATTTTAGTCCCTGTTCTGCTGTTATTTTGGTGCCATGTAAACATGTTGCTACAGAGAGATCCATGCATACTTTGAGATACTTCAGTAAGGGTGTTTTGAACATATGGTTATGCGCTATCCATCCATGCCCCTGGTTGAAATTAGGAGTAGTCTAGCATGTCATTTTCGTGCTCTACTTTTGCTACAAAATATTTCATGGCAGATTGATTACATGTTATTCAATTTTGCCAAGGTTGTTGTAGTTGATCTGTGTATGCTATGATGTTGTTCTTGCCATGTATAGCTTCTATGCCATGTCTTCTTGATGGATGTATGATTAGTTTATCAAGAAATTCTCTATAGTGAGTGCATCGAGCTCACGAAGGTGCCTTCGTAATTCTGTCAATGCCATGCTCTGTTTGCTGAATCTGTTAACGGAACTTGCTATGTTTACATGGGTGCCATCATATCTTCTGGTCCTTTTTGGCTCATGGTCACTAAGGGACTTTTGATCTATGCTTTGAGTAGATTCATGCCATGTCTTGTTCTGCTATTATAAGTTCATGTAGCATGTTAATAACTTGCTCTGAACATTGCTTCGTGATGCTGTTTATGCCATGTCCTAGATGATAACTTTTGTTCTTTTGCCATGCTTGTTTGAACCTGTTGTGGTGTGATTTAGCCGTAGCTCAGTGTTCCTCTTTTGTTAAGCATCTCCTGTAGATCACTACCATATGCTTTGTTATTATGTTGGGGTGCTGTAGCATAGTTTCTTGTTGCATGCTAAGTAGCATCGTGCTGTTAATCACAGCTTTGTGCCATTCTTGTTTTGCTTGCCATTTGCAAACCGTGCATCCGTTTCTGGTGATCTTTATATCGATTTCAACCGAAATAATCTCATCTTTCCAGCGGCATACTTGGTTTGCCAAGTTGATGCCTTGTTCATACTTTTTCCTCCCGGAGCACGCATACGCATTGCATATCACATCTCGCATATCATGACATGTATTGCATCATGTTGCTTGTGCATTGCACCATCATTTATTGTGGTTCCTTTGCTTGTGTTCTTGCTTTGGGTAGAGCTAGGAGACGAGTACGTGCACGAGGAACCTATTGAGAATGCTTACGAGGATCAAGCCATCGACAACTCTGAGAACCTTGGAGGCAAGATGACCATACCTTCGATATCACTTCTATCTTTGCTTTGCTAGTTGCTCGCTCTATCGCTATGTTAGATCTACCTGCCACTATTTATCATGCCTCCCTATTGCCATGTCAAACCTCTAACCATCCTGTCCTAGCAAACCGTTGTTTGGCTATGTCACCGCTTTAGCTCAGCCCCTCTTATAGCGTTGTTAGCTGTAGGTGAAGATGAAGTTTGTTCCTGGTCGGAACATGGATATTTTGGGATATCACAATATCTCTTGTTTAATTAATGCACCTTATATACCTGGTAAAGGGTGGAAGGCTCAGCCTTATGCCTGGTGACTTGTTCCACTCTTGTCACCTTAGTTTTCGTCATACCGGTGTTATGTTCCTTGATTTTGCGTTCCTTACACGGTTGGGTGATTTATGGGACCCCCTTGACAGTTTGCTTTGAATAAAACTCCTCCAGCAAGGCCCAACCTTGGTTTTACCATTTGCCACCTAAGCCTTTTTCCCTTGGGTTTTCGCGAGCCCGAGGATCATCTTTATTTTAACCCCCCCGGGCCAGTGCTCCTTCGAGTGTTGGTCCGAACTAGAGCCACTTGTAGCGCCACCTCGGGGAAACTTGAGGGCTGGTTCTAGTTGTACGTAGTGTTCATCCGGTGTGCCCTGAGAACGAGATATGCGCAGCTCCTATCGGGATTTGTCGGCACATCGGGCGGCCTTGCTGGTCTTGTTTTACCATTGTCGAAATGTCTTGCGAACCGGGATTCCGAGGCTGATCGGGTCTTCCCGGGAGAACGTATATCCTTCGTTGACCGTGAGAGCTTGTGATGGGCTAAGTTGGGACACCCCTGCAGGGTATATTATCTTTCGAAAGCCGTGCCCGCGGTTATGAGGCAGATGGGAATTTGTTAATGTCCGGTTGTAGATAACTTGACACTTGACTTCATTAAAATGCATCAACCGTGTGTGTAGCCGTGATGGTCTCTTCTCGGCGGAGTCCGGGAAGTGAACACAGTTTGAGTTATGCCTGACGTAAGTAGTTTCAGGATCACTTCTTGATCGCTTCCAGCTTCTCGACCGATGCGTTGCTTCTCTTCTCGCTCTCATTTGCGTATGTTAGCCACCATATATGCTTAGTGCTTGCCGCAGCTCCACCATATTACCCCTTTTCCTACCCATGAGCTTAAATAGTCTTGATCTCGCGGGTGTGAGATTGCTGAGTCCTCGTGACTCACAGATTCTACCAAAATAGATGCAGGTGCCGAGGATACCGGCGCAGATGGCGCAACCGAGCTCAAGTGGGAGTTTGATGAGGACCTTGGACGTTACTATGTTTCGTTTCCAAATGATCAGTAGTGGAGCCCAGTCGGGACGATCGGGGATCTAGCATTTGGGGTTGTCTTCTTTTCATTTGGATTTTACCATAGCCGGTCTATGAGTGTATTTTGAATGATGTATGATCTTAATTGTGTATTGTGTGAAGTGGCGATTGTAAGCCAACTCTCTTTATCCCATTCTTGTTCATTACATGGGATTGTGTGAAGATGACCCTTCTTGCGACAAAACCACCATGCGGTTATGCCTCTAAGTCGTGCTTCGATACGTGGGAGATATAGCCGCATCGTGGGTGTTACATGCTCCTCAAACACCCCTGGCTCCTGAGGGAGCCTGCGAGAGGATCTTTTGGCGATATCGTGTGCTTCCTTGTTCGCCCCGCGCGGCATGTGTTGCAGCTCCACGCCCATGAACCGCATCTCCATCTTGCGCACCTCCTCTAGGTATGCCTACATGTGCTCATCCTTGGGCGTGTACTTGTCGGATATCGGGTTCCGGCAAAACCCTTAAGGTTCAAACTCTAGGGTGTGCATGAAGATCTCCTCCTACCGAGTTTCGCCCTCAGCGTCGCCGAGATCCTAAGCTAGATTGATGAACAACACAAGGGACACAAGATTTATACATGTTCGGGCCACCGTTGTGGTGTAATACCCTACTCTTGTGTTTGGTGGTGGATTGCCTCTTGGGCTGATGATGAACAGTACAGGGGAAGAATAGCCTCGCGAGGAGAGGTGTTCTTGTGGTGCTGTAGTGTTCTGCTTGGGAAGGATTCGATCCCCTTCTACTGTGGTGGCTAGCTGTATTTATAGAGGCCCTGGTCCTCTTCCCAAATATTGAGCGGGAAGGGATCCAACAACGACCATTTTGAAAGGGGACAACTAGTACAAGCTATCCTGACTAAAGGTGGTCTTCGCCTGCCAAAGGTGATGGTGATGACGCCGTCTTGGGCTCTACGGTGACCTCCGTCCTACCGTCCTGCTGGTCTTGGTCTTTTTGCACCGATATGGAAGCCTTTGCCTGATGCCTCGGTACTCCACGCCTGTGCTTGCACCCTTTGCACCAAAGAGGAAACGAGGACACTGCGCGGGCTGGCGCCTGCCTGGAGCCCACCTGGTCTTGATCGTTATGGCTTGTGTCATGGGACCCTCGTGAGGTACCCCTCGCCTTGCTCTCTCTGCCTCCTCGCGAGTCTGCCTAGCGAGGCCACTCCTGAGGAGGCCTTGTGTCGTCCGCCCCGCGAGGCTTGGCCCCTCGTGAGGGTCTTGAGTGTTGGTTGATGAAGGCGGGCCGTACTGGGTCACCGACTGAGCCACGCCGCGGGCCGCAGGCAGGCAAGTCTGGGGACCCCCATTCCCAGAATGCCGACAGTAGCCCCCGGGCCCAAGGCGCGCTCGGACTGTGCTTAGTAGCGAAGCCAAAGGGCAAGGGCGAAGCGCCATGGGCCCCAATAGCCGGCGGCCTTGGTCAATGCGTGGCGACTGATTGGACGTGGGCGTCTCCACTTCCCCACACTGCCTCGGCAACTGCTCGATATGACGAGTCCCTGCTGCATACAAAAAGAGTCATCATTACCTGCGATCGTGGAGGTCAACGGTTGGCCTCCCTTGGGCTATAAATACGGAGGGACGAGAGCCCCCGTTGTCCATCTCTTCTTGCTCCGCCTGCTTCTTCTCCCTTGCTCCGTCTCCATACTTGACGCCAATGGCACTGATCCGCAGATTGTCGGCCGAAGAGAAAGGGAACGCTCCTAGGGAGGGACCTGATCCGCTCCCTCTGAAGAAACGGCCGGTCCCATGTCGCCGCGACGAGGTTGAGAGGCTGGAGATGACAAGGCCTTGGTGCGAGCAGCCACCTCCTGGGTCCCCGCTACCCCTGTATGCCCAAGCCAGAGGCTTCAGAGAAAGGGATGGCGAGCAACGCCGCCCGTGCCGCAGGCGAGGTCAACGAGCCGTGGCGGCGCACGCCGTCGCTCCAGGAGTCCGTGGCTGATCTGGATGGGGTTGGCGCCGGCCGCCCGTGCCAAGCCAAAGGACGTGCACCTTATATACCTGGTAAAGGGTGGAAGGCTCGGCCTTATGCCTGGTGACTTGTTCCACTCTTGTCACCTTAGTTTTCGTCATACCGGTGTTATGTTCCTTGATTTTGCGTTCCTTACACGGTTGGGTGATTTATGGGACCCCCTTGACAGTTCGCTTTGAATAAAACTCCTCCAGCAAGGCCCAACCTTGGTTTTACCATTTGCCACCTAAGCCTTTTTCCCTTGGGTTTTCGCGAGCCCGAGGATCATCTTTATTTTAACCCCCCCGGGCCAGTGCTCCTTCGAGTGTTGGTCCGAACTAGAGCCACTTGCAGCGCCACCTCGGGGAAACTTGAGGGCTGGTTCTAGTTGTACGTAGTGTTCATCCGGTGTGCCCTGAGAACGAGATATGCGCAGCTCCTATCGGGATTTGTCGGCACATCGGGCGGCCTTGCTGGTCTTGTTTTACCATTGTCGAAATGTCTTGCGAACCGCGATTCCGAGGCTGATCGGGTCTTCCCGGGAGAACGTATATCCTTCGTTGACCGTGAGAGCTTGTGATGGGCTAAGTTGGGACACCCCTGCAGGGTATATTATCTTTCGAAAGCCGTGCCCGCGGTTATGAGGCAGATGGGAATTTGTTAATGTCCGGTTGTAGATAACTTGACACTTGACTTCATTAAAATGCATCAACCGTGTGTGTAGCCGTGATGGTCTCTTCTCGGCGGAGTCCGGGAAGTGAACACAGTTTGAGTTATGCCTGACGTAAGTAGTTTCAGGATCACTTCTTGATCGCTTCCAGCTTCTCGACCGATGCGTTGCTTCTCTTCTCGCTCTCATTTGCGTATGTTAGCCACCATATATGCTTAGTGCTTGCCGCAGCTCCACCATATTACCCCTTTTCCTACCTATGAGCTTAAATAGTCTTGATCTCGCGGGTGTGAGATTGCTGAGTCCTCGTGACTCACAGATTCTACCAAAATAGATGCAGGTGCCGAGGATACCGGCGCAGATGGCGCAACCGAGCTCAAGTGGGAGTTTGATGAGGACCTTGGACGTTACTATGTTTCGTTTCCAAATGATCAGTAGTGGAGCCCAGTCGGGACGATCGGGGATCTAGCATTTGGGGTTGTCTTCTTTTCATTTGGATTTTACCATAGCCGGTCTATGAGTGTATTTTGAATGATGTATGATCTTAATTGTGTATTGTGTGAAGTGGCGATTGTAAGCCAACTCTCTTTATCCCATTCTTGTTCATTACATGGGATTGTGTGAAGATGACCCTTCTTGCGACAAAACCACCATGCGGTTATGCCTCTAAGTCGTGCTTCGATACGTGGGAGATATAGCCGCATCGTGGGTGTTACATGCTCCTCAAACACCCCTGGCTCCTGAGGGAGCCTGCGAGAGGATCTTTTGGCGATATCGTGTGCTTCCTTGTTCGCCCCGCGCGGCATGTGTTGCAGCTCCACGCCCATGAACCGCATCTCCATCTTGCGCACCTCCTCTAGGTATGCCTACATGTGCTCATCCTTGGGCGTGTACTTGTCGGATATCGGGTTCCGGCAAAACCCTTAAGGTTCGAACTCTAGGGTGTGCATGAAGATCTCCTCCTACCGAGTTTCGCCCTCAGCGTCGCCGCGATCCTAAGCTAGATTGATGAACAACACAAGGGACACAAGATTTATACATGTTCGGGCCACCGTTGTGGTGTAATACCCTACTCTTGTGTTTGGTGGTGGATTGCCTCTTGGGCTGATGATGAACAGTACAGGGGAAGAATAGCCTCGCGAGGAGAGGTGTTCTTGTGGTGCTGTAGTGTTCTGCTTGGGAAGGATTCGATCCCTTTCTACTGTGGTGGCTAGCTGTATTTATAGAGGCCCTGGTCCTCTTCCTAAATATTGAGCGGGAAGGGATCCAACAACGGCCATTTTGAAAGGGGACAACTAGTACAAGCTATCCTGACTAAAGGTGGTCTTCGCCTGCCAAAGGTGATGGTGATGACGCCGTCTTGGGCTCTACGGTGACCTCCGTCCTACCGTCCTACTGGTCTTGGTCTTTTTGCACCGATATGGAAGCCTTTGCCTGATGCCTCGGTACTCCACGCCTGTGCTTGCACCCTTTGCACCAAAGAGGAAACGAGGACACTGCGCGGGCTGGCGCCCGCCTGGAGCCCACCTGGTCTTGATCGTTATGGCTTGTGTCATGGGGCCCTCGCGAGGTACCCCTCGCCTTGCTCTCTCTGCCTCCTCGCGAGTCTGCCTAGCGAGGCCACTCCTGAGGAGGCCTTGTGTCGTCCGCCCCGCGAGGCTTGGCCCCTCGTGAGGGTCTTGAGTGTTGGTTGATGAAGGCGGGCCGTACTGGGTCACCGACTGAGCCACGCCGCGGGCCGCAGGCAGGCAAGTCTGGGGACCCCCATTCCCAGAATTCCGACAGTAGCCCCCGGGCCCAAGGCGCGCTCGGACTGTGCTTAGTAGCGAAGCCAAAGGGCAAGGGCGAAGCGCCATGGGCCCCAATAGCCGGCGGCCTTGGTCAATGCGTGGCGACTGATTGGACGTGGGCGTCTCCACTTCCCCACACTGCCTCGGCAACTGCTCGATATGACGAGTCCCTGCTGCATACAAAAAGAGTCATCATTACCTGCGATCGTGGAGGTCGACGGTTGGCCTCCCTTGGGCTATAAATACGAAGGGGCGAGAGCCCCCGTTGTCCATCTCTTCTTGCTGCGCCTGCTTCTTCTCCCTTGCTCCGTCTCCATCCTTGACGCCAATGGCACTGATCCGCAGATTCTCGGCCGAAGAGAAAGGGAATGCTCCTAGGGAGGGACCTGATCCGCTCCCTCTGAAGAAACGGCCGGTCCCATGTCGCCGCGACGAGGTTGAGAGGCTGGAGATGACAAGGCATGGTGCGAGCAGCCACCTCCTGGGTCCCCGCTACCCCTGTATGCCCAAGCCAGAGGCTTCAGAGAAAGGGATGGCGAGCAACGCCGCCCGTGCCGCAGACGAGGTCAACGAGCCGTGGCGGTGCACGCCGTCGCTCCAGGAGTCCGTGGCTGATCTGGATGGGGTTGGCGCCGGCCGCCCGTGCCAAGCCAAAGGACGTGCACGCGGTGATGCCTCCAAGCACCTGGATCCACTTCCCTTCGTTCTTCGCCACCGAGATGCCACCGAGGGGGCCTCTCAAGCTTTGGCTGCAGCACGCCGACTGTGGCACTCCGGCGACCGGGGCGGAGGTTGAAGTCGTTGCCCCGGGCAAGGTCTTCATGACCCGAGGCTGGGGCGAGGTCGCCCGGGTCTGCCGAACGGGGGGCGCCCTCATGATTCATTTTGAATACGATGGAGCCTGGAGGGAACAGCCTCATGAGGACCGCCTGCAGGGCAACGCATGCCTTCCTCCTCCTCTGCCCCCGCCAAGAAGGAATGACGACCATCACCAGGACGAGGGGGCTGGGGGCTTCTAGGAACCGCGTGCTATCGCTTGCATCTTGGGCGGAGCTCAGGCCCCAGCCTCTCAGCGCATCTTTAAGCAGTTCGCTCGCGAGGTGAATGCAGTCCTTCCCAGGCTCGAGGCCACGCGCCCGCTCAGGTGGTCCAAGTGCGCCATCACTTTCAGCTCGGCAGATCGACTCAAGTGCATAGCTACCATTGGCGTCCTCCCGATGCTTTGTTCCCCAGTCATCAGCAACGTGCAAGTCACCGGGACCCTCATCGATGGCGGCGCAGGGCTTAACGTCTTGTCCGTCGAGATGTTCGACAACCTTCAAGTGCCATACGATCAGCTCCAGCCAACGAAGCCTTTCTCAGGAGTCACCAACGGTTCCACCACCCCGATAGGGCAGGTCTGCCTCCCTGTCACCCACGGCATCGCGACCTGGCATACCAGGCGACTGAGCTCGCTCGAGAGCCGGGACCTAAGGACGCAGAGCACGAAGGAGAGCACGGGGAGAAGGGGGAAGCTCACGAGTGCCTAACCCAACTACATCCCAGCTGCCAATGCACATGTCCGGCGCAACGCAAGGGAGAGACTCCATATTATCAAGATAACTTTCACGCCTGGAGCAGCTAATCGTTGCGACAGGAAATCTTCACTCGTTGCGGCTCTGTGGCAGCAACATTGCTTTCCTTTCTCATCTTTCGGCGGCTGCTTGCACGCTAAAGGGGACCTCATGAGCATCGCGCCTCAGGGGCTCTTACTGGACCTCAGGCCGCTCACCTCCTGGCCTTGACCACGACATCACAACCTGGCATACCAGCGATGGTTGCAGCCTGCCTGGGGACTGGGACCTGTCAGCGTAGAGCGCTAAGTTGTCGTAAGGTTAGAAAGGGGGAACCAAGCCGGGACAGGACAAGCATTCGCACAGTTTCATAATAAGGATCACATCATCAAAAGGCATCGCAGATCCTTTACATGCCCCCACGGGGTGTTTTCTCGGTTCCTCGCAGCGAACAAAAGACTAGAATCCTAAGGAGCCCTAACTACCCGCACCTCCATGGCCGACGCCATCATCAAGAGTGGGACACAGGTGGTCGACGCCAACCCCATCCAGATCAGCCACGGCGACAACCTGATGCTGCCGCCTTGCTTCGGGCGCGGCGCGAGCTCGGGGGCACATAGTTGTCGTCGCTTGTCCCCGGGGTCACGAAGAGCTCGGGAGAGTCACTGGACTCCCAACCATCGATGCTGCTACCGGAGGAGCCATTGGGGAAGCGAGCGGCAGGCCCAACCCCTGCCACGTCGATATCCTGACTGCCTCCTCTGGGGCAGCACTCCAGGTGGCAACCTTCTGCGTCGAAGACTTTGAAGGACGACAAGGAGGCGCCATCGTATTCAAAATGAATCATGAGGGCGCCCCCCGTTCGGCAGACCCGGGCGACCTCGCCCCAGCCTCAGGTCATGAAGACCTTGCCCGGGGCAACGACTTCAACATCCGCCCCGGTCGCCAGAGCGCCACAATCGGGGTGCTGCAACCAAAGCTTGAGAGGCCCCCTCGGTGGTATCTCAATGGCGAAGAACGAATGGAAGCGGATCCAGGTGCTTGGAGGCATCGCCGTGTGCACATCCTTTGTCTTGGGCATCGCCGCGTGCACAGCCCAGAGCAAGGCGGCAGCATCAGGCCGTCGCCGTGGCTAATCTGGATGGGGTTGGCGCCGGCCGCTCGTGTCCCACTCTTGATGATGGCATCGGCCATGGAGGTGCGGGTAGTTAGGGCTCCTTAGGATTCTCGTCTTTTGTTCCCTGTGAGGAACCGAGAGAACACCCCATGGGGGCATGTAAAGGGTCTGTGATGCCTTTTGATGATGTGATCCTTATTATGAAACTGTGCGAATGCTTGTCCTGTCCCGGCTTGGTTCCCCCTTTCTAACCTTACGACGACTTAGCGCTCTACGCTGACAGGTCCCGGTCCCCAGGCAGGCTGCAGCCATCGCTGGTATGCCAGGTCGTGATGCCATGGTCAAGGCCAGGAGGTGAGCGGCCCGAGGTCCAGTAAGAGCCCCTGAGGCGCGATGCTCATGAGGTGCCCTTTAGCGTGCAAGCAGCCGCCGAAAGATGAGAAAGGAAAGCAATGTTGCGGCCACAGAGCCGCAATGAGTGAAGATTTCCTGTCGCAACGATCAGCTGTTCCAGGCGTGAAAGTTATCTTAATAATATGGAGTTGCTCCCTTGTGTTGCGCCGTTGGCAGCTGGGATGTAGCTGGGTTAGGTACTCGTGAGCTTCCCCCTTCTCCCCGTGCTCTCCTTCGTGCTCTGCGTCCTCAGGTCCTGGCTCTCGAGCGATCTCAGCTGCCGCTGGTATGCCAGGTCGTGATGCCATGGGTGACAGGGAGGCAGACCTTCCCTATCGGGATGGTGGAACCGTCGGTGACTCCTGAGAAAGGCTTGGTTGGCTAGAGCTGATCGTATGGCACTTGAAGGTTGTCGAACATCTTGACGGACAAGACGTTAAGCCCTGCACCGCCATCGATGAGGGTCCTGGTGACTTGCACGTTGCTGATGACTGGGGAACAAAGCATCGGGGGGACGCCAATGGTAGCTATGCACTTGAGTTGATCTGCCGAGCTAAAAGTGATGGCGCACTTGGACCACCTGAGCGGGCGCGTGGCCTCGAGCATGGGGAGGACTGCATTCACCTCGCGAGCGAACTGCTTGAAGATGCGCTGAGAGGCTGGGGCCTGAGCTCCGCCCAAGATGCAAGCGATAGCACGCGGTTCCTAGAAGCCCCCAACCCCCTCGTCCTGGTGATGGTTGTCATTCCTTCTTGGCGGCAGCAGAGGAGGAGGAAGGCCTGCGTTTCCCTGCGGGCGGTCCTCGTGAGGCTGTTCCCTCCAGGCGCCCTCACGAGGCTGGTCCTGCCAACGATCCTCGCAAGGTCAGTCGCGCCACTCCTGGCGAGGGCCACGGTCGTACCATCGTCCTCCGCCACGTCCTCCTCCTCGGCCGTAGCCCCGGTCGTTGCGCTCGGGGCATTGACCGAAGCATCCTTCTCGAACGGCCCTGAGCTCCTGGCATTCGTTGGTGTTGTGGGTGTGGAGGTTGTGGTAGGCGCAGAATGGTCGGCTGCCCTTGGACGACTCCGGCTGGTCCCTGTCGTGCTTCGTGTCTGGTTCTGCTGCAAGAATGGCTGCTCCTTTACGCTTCATGTCCTTGGCCTTGGCCTTCTTTTCTTCTGGGTCGGCAGATGGAAGCTCGAGGAGGTAGAGGCATCCTTCTTCAGCCCTTGCGCACTTGGTCGCCAGGTTGAACAGCTCTAGGGATGTGCACAGCTCCTCATGGATGGCGAGCTCCTCCTTCATCTTGACGTCGCGGACGCCATCAGAGAACGCTGAGATGATGGCCTCGTCCGTCACCTTGGGGATCTTGAGGAGGGCGCTGTTGAAGCGCTGGTTGTATTTCTGTAGGGTCTCCCCAGGCTGCTGCTTGATGCGATGCAGGTTACCCGCGGCCGGGGGGCGGTCGCGAGTGCCCTGGAAGTTGGCGATGAAGCAACTGCGCATCTCGTCTCAGCAGGAGATCGAGCCAGGAGGCAGATTTAGGAGCCACGTGCGGGCACCGTCCTTGAGCGCCATGGGAAACCAGTTCGCCATGACCTTCTCATCTCTATTGGCCGCCTCGATGCCCAGCTCGTAGAGCTGCAAGAACTCCGTGGGGTCGGCGGTGCCATCGTAGCGAGAAGGCAGGTCTGGCTTGAACATGCCTGGCCAGGCGATGCTACGCAACTCGGTGGTGAAGGCGCCGCAACCTGCTGTGGTCACCGGAGCCCTTTGCTGGTGCGGGGCTTGTTCTTGGTGGTACCCGCGCACTGCCGCCAGGGGCAGTACGGGGTCTTGACACGCTGGTGCAGGGACGCGGTCTTGTCGTGCCGGTGCAGGAAGCACGGGAGCGCCTTCTTGAGGTCGAGGGATTTCTTGGCAGCTTCTTTCTTGTCACGCGGGCGCCGGATGCGGTGGGTCACGTCTAGGGGCCGCGTGCGTTGGAGCCAGGGCGTCGTCTTGGGGCGGAGGTGGCGGAGGCACTCCCTGAGCTGCATCGCCCATGCCTGGTGGAGGGCGAGGCAACGAGATGGACGGCGCGGGAGAGCCCCCTGCAGCGCTGATGAGCTCGATGATGCGAGCGAGCCATTCTTCATAGAGGTCGTCGACGGGGCGGTAATGCAGGAGCTCACGTGCGAGGAGCAACGTGGCCTGTGCGTCTGTGGGGGCACGACGAGCATGAGACGACGAACCAGCTGGGGTCAGTGACGGAGTGGCGGTGCGGCGTTCCTGCCGCACCGAGGGGTGCAACGAAGATGCTTGCTGCTTGTTCCCCGCCGGTCCGGTGGCGGCGTTGGCGGCAGGCGACGGGGAACGACGAGGAGGCCCGCCGACAGGAGCCGTTTGGGCGACACGAGCGGCAAGAGCAGCCCGGCGCTCGGCGCGGGCTCGGCGAGCGTCTGCCATGGATGCGACGAAGCGATGGGACGCAGATCAGCGGAAAGAAGATTTCAGCGCACCCCTACCTGGCGCGCCAAATGTCGGATATCGGGTTCTGGCAAAACCCTTAAGGTTCGAACTCTGGGGTGCGCACGAAGATCTCCTCCTATCGAATCTCGCCCTCAGCCTCGCCGTGATCCTAAGCTAGATCGATGAACAACACAAGAGACACAAGATTTATATAGGTTCGGGCCACCGTTGTGGTGTAATACCCTACTCCTATGTGTGGTGGTGGATTGCCTCTTGGGCTGATGATGAACAGTACATGGGAAGAACAGCCTCGCGAGGAGAGGTCTTCTTGTGGTGGTGTGGTGTTCTGCTTGGGAAGGATTCAATCCCCTTCTACTATGGTGGCTAGCTCTATTTATAGAGGCCCTGGTCCTCTTCCCAAATATTGAGCGGGAAGGGATCCAACAATGGCCATTTTGAAAGGGGACAACTAGTACAAGCTATCCTGACTAAAGGTGGTCTTCACTTGACAAAGGTGCTGGTGATGACGCTGTCTTGGGCTCTACAGTGACCTTCGTCCCGCCGTCCTGCTGGTCTTGGTCTTGTTGCACCGATATGGAAACCTTTTCCTGATGCCTCGGTACTCCGCACCTACGTTTGCCCCCTTTGCACCAAAGAGGAAACAATGGCACTGCGCGGGCTGGCACCCGCCTGGCGCCCGCCTGGTCTTGATCATCATGGCTTGCGTCATGGGGCCCTCACAAGGTACCCCTCACCTTGGCCTCTCCGCCTCCTCGCGAGTCTGCCTAGCGAGGCCACTCCTGAGGAGGCCTTGTGTCGTCCGCCCCGTGAGGCTTGGCCCCTCACGAGGGTCTTGAGTGTTGGTTGATGAAGGCGGGCCGTACCGGGCCACCAATTGAGCCACGCCGCAAGCCACAGGCAGGCAAGTCTGGGGACCCTTGTTCCCAGAATGCCTACAATACTCCTTGTTGGAGAAGTTGACGAGAAGCTGAGAGTCGCCCTTGATGGTGAGGCGCTTCACTCCCAGCGCGGCCACAATCCTGAGTCCGGCGAGCAAGCCTTCGAACTCTACGATGTTGTTGGAGACCTTCTCGCCCTACTGAAAGCAGAGTTGTACTGCATAGCAGAGCTTGTCCTTGGTGGGTGTGATAAGGATGGCCCCCGCTCCTGCGCCTTGTCACGCAAATGCCCCATCGAAGTACATGACCCATCCGTCTGGCTCCTCGTCTCCTGGCAGGAGGGAGCAATCCTCGCCTACTCTGTGGTCAGGAGCATTAGTCCACTCGGCCATGAAGTCTGTGAGGGCCGCGCCCTTGATGACCCTGGTGGTGCTGAACTCGAGATTGAATGCCTGAAGCTCAATGTTCCATTCAGCAACTCGCCCGGCTGCGTTTGGGCTCTGGAGCACCCTCTCCAGCGGGTACGCTGAAACAACCTTGATGGGGTGGCCTTGAAAGTAGTGGCACAGTTTCCTAGAGGCGACTAAAAGTGCGAGCAAGATCTTCTGGGGCATGGGGTAGCGCGCCCGGGCCTCCCTCAGTACCGTGCTGACAAAGTAGACAGGGTGCTTGACAAGGGGGGAAGCATCAGCAGAATCTTGTTCTTCACGAGGGCACAAGTACCTTATGGCCTCACGAGGCCCGTCCTCCGGAGCATTGATAGCCACGGGGTCAACTGTGGCTTCAGGAGAAATGTTGACCACTGCGTCGGCCGAGACTTCAGATGCCTCGCCCTAGGGGTGCTGCGCCTTGCTTGACGATTGTGCATCCTGCTGCGGCTTCTTGATCAGGCGCTCCTTCCTTAGCGCCACCAGGGCGGCGCTGGCTGAGTGAGGGCTTGCTGCAAGATAGAGCACCAAGGGATAGAGAGGGCGCGGTGCCACCATCACTGGCGGACTGGTCAAATATCTCTTGAGGTCCTCGAAGGCTGTGTCTGCCTCTGGGGTCCACTCAAATGGCTCCTTCCTCTTCATCAACTTAAAAACAGGAGGGCGCGCTTGTAACACCCCGGATGTAACTTTCCATCATTGTAACTCCAACTCTTGCCATTTTTGGCCATGTGATATGATATTTCCCTCCGTGGTTGGGTTTTGTCTTTTGTTTTGCATTTTATTTATGTCATGCATATCATATCATGTCATCATGTGCATCTTATTTGCATACGTGTTCGTCTCATGCATCCGAGCATTTTCCCCGTTGTCTGTTTCGCAATCCGACACTCCCACATGCACCGGCGCACCCCTCTTGTCTATTTTCGTGTGCGGGTGTTGAACGTTCTCGGAATGGACCGAGCCTTGTCAAGTGGCCCTGGTATAGCACCGGTAGACCACCTGTCAAGTTTCGGGTCATTTGGAGCTCGTTTGGTACTCCAACAGTTAACCGCACTCCCGCAAAGGCCTCTTTTAAGTTGCAGCCCAACACCCCTCCAAAACAGCCCAATAACCCATCTAACTCCCCTCCATGCTCTCGGTCGTTTGATCACGATCGTGTGGGCGAAAACTACACCCCATTTGGACACTCCTAGCTCCCTCTACCTATAAATATATGCACTCCCCCGAAATCCCGGATCAATTCCCCCCTAACCCTAGACAAAATCCCCTCTCCGCGCGCCGGACATCGTCCGCCGGAGCCGGACACGTCCGCCCGTCGCTGCCCGGCGAATCAGGCGCCGCCACGTGGGC
>NC_041393.1:501498150-501507682 GCF_002162155.2 Triticum dicoccoides | reverse complement strand
CCGCACACTCCGGCCGGCCGCCTCCCGCGCCGCCGCGGATCTCCCCCGACTCCGGCCGTGCCCGAGCGCTCCAGCGTCGCCGAGCCGCCGCCCCGGCCATCTCCTCCCTCGCCAGAGCTCCATCGAGCTCCATCTCCGGCCGCCGTCGCCGTCCTCCTCCCCTCCGGCTCCAACTCTGGCCGGCGACCTCGAAATCCGGCCATATCCGATCTGGAAGAGGCACAGTTGACTTTTCTTCCCCCGTTTTCGTCTGTGTCTTTATTCTGTGATAAAAATTGTGCATCTTCATCGCATCACATCTTTGCACCCGTAGCTCCGTTTCGTGCGTGTAATATGTCAAATTGTTCTTCTCGAAGAGTGCATCATTTCAATCCATTGCATCATTTGCATTTGAGGTCATCTTGATGCCCGAAATGCTATTGGAAGAGGGCTTCATATCGTTAGTTTCAGATTCTTATCAGAACGAGCTCTTTTGTCATTTTTGCCATGATTGATGTGTGCATCCTATGAACTTGGTCCCTAAATGTGTTTTGAACTAGGCTATGTCTTCTTTACAGAGGTGCTTACCATGTAATTTTGTGATAAATGTGGTGACTAGCACAAGCATGCAAACTAGGCTTCGTGATAATGCTGATTTTTGTGCCTGTTCTGCTGTAATTTTGATGCCATGTAAACATGTTGCTACAGAGAAATCCATGCATAATTTGAGATACTTCAGTAAGGGTGTTTTGAAAACATTGTTTTGCTCTATCCATCTATGGTCCCAGTTGCAATTATGGAGTAGTCTAGCATGTCATTTTCGAGCTCTACTTTTGCTTCAAAATATTTCCTGCCAGATTGTTTACATGTTATTCAATTTGGCCGAGGTTGTTGTAGTTGATCCGGATATGCTATGATGTTGTTTCTTGCCATGTATAGCTTCTATGTCATGTCTTCTTGATGGATGTATGCTTAGTTTATCATGAAATGCTCTGTAGTGAGTGCATCGAGCTCACGAAGGTGCCTTCGTAATTATTTCAATGCCATGCTTTGTTTGCTGAAATCTGTTAACGAAACTTGCTATGTTTACGTGGGTGCCATCATATTTTCTGATCCTTTTTGGCTTATGGTCAGTAAGGGACTTTTGATTTATGCTTTGAGTAGATTCATGCCATGCCTTATTTTGCTATTATAAGTTCCTGTAGCATGTTGATAACTTGCTCTGAACATTGCTTCGTGCTGCTGTTTATGCCATGTCCAACCTGATAATTTTTTGCACTTTCTCCATGCTTGTTTGAACCTGTTATGATGTGATTTAGCCGTAGATCAGTGTTCCTCTTTTGTAAAGCATCTCCTGTAGATCACTGCCATATGCTTTGTTTTCATGTTGGGGTGCTGTAGCATAGTTTCTTGTGGCATGCTAAGTAGCATCGCGCTGTTAATCGCAGCTTTGTGCCACTGTTTTGCTTGTCATTTGCAAACCGTCCATCCGTTCCCGGTGATCTTTATATCGATTTCAACCGAAATTATCTCATCTTTTCAGCGGCATACTTGGTTTGCCAAGTTGATGCCTTGTTCATCCTTTTTCCTCCCGAAGCATGCATATGCATTGCATATCACATCTGACATATCATGACATGTATTGCATCATGTTGCTCGTGCATTGCACTGTGATTTATTGTGGTTCCTTGCTTGTGTTCTTGCTTTGGGTAGAGCCGGGAGACGAGTACGTGCACAAGGAACCTGTTGAGTACGCTAACGAGGATCTAGCCTTCGACAACTCCGAGAACCTTGCAGGCAAGATGACCATACCTTCGATATCACTTCTATCTTTGCTTGCTAGTACTCGCTCTATCGCTATGTTAGCTCTACCTGCCATTGTTTACCATGCCTACCTATTGCCATGTTAAACCTCTAACCATCCTGTCCTAGCAACGGTTGATTGGCTATGTCACCGCTTTTGCTCAGCCCCTCTTATAGCATTGTTAGTTGCAGGTGAAGATGAAATTTGTTCCTGGTCGGAACATGGATATTTTGGGATATCACAATATCTCCTATTTAAATTAATGCACCTTATATACTTGGTAAAGGGTGGAAGGCTCGGCCTTATGCCTGGTAACTTGTTCCACTCTTGCCACCTTAGTTTCCATCATACCGGTGTTATGTTCCTTGATTTTGCGTCCTTACACGGTTGGGTGATTTATGGGACCCCCTTAACAGGTCGCTTTGAATAAAACTCCTCCAACAAGGCCCAACTTTGGTTTTACCATTTGCCACCTAAGCCCTTTTCCCTTGGGTTTTCGCGAGCCCAAGGGTCATCTTTATTTAACCCCCCTAGGCCAGTGCTCCTTAGAGTGTTGGTCCGAAATGAGCCGCCTGCGGGGCCACCTCGGGGAAACTTGAGGGCTGGGTTTACTCGTAGCCTGTCTCATCCGGTGTTGCCCTGAGACTGAGATATGTGCAGCTCCTATCGGGATTTGTCGGCGCATCGGGCGGCTTTGCTGGTCTTGTTTTACCATTGTCGAAATGTTTTGCGAACCGGGATTCCGAGACTGATCGGGTCTTCCGGGGAGAAGGTCTATTTCTTCGTTGACCGTGAGAGCTTGTGATGGGCTGAGTTGGGACACCCCTGCAGGGTATATAATCTTTCGAAAGCCGTGCCCGCGGTTATGAGGCAGATGGGAATTTGTTAATGTCCGGTTGTAGATAACTTGACACTTGACCTCTTTAAAATGCATCAACCGCGTGTGTAGCCGTGATGGTCTCTTCTCGGCGGAGTCCGGGAAGTGAACACGGTTTGTGTTATGCTTGACGTAAGTAGTTTCAGGATCACTTCTTGATCGCTTCTAGCTTCTCGACCGATGCGTTGCTTCTCTTCTCGCTCTCACTTGCGTATGGTAGCCACCATATTTGCTTAGTGCTTGCCGCAGCTCCACCATATTACACCTTTTCCCTACCTATGAGCTTAAATAGTCTAGATCTCGCGGGTGTGAGATTGCTGAGTCCTCGTGACTCACAGATTCTACAAAAACAGATGCAGGTACTGATGATACCAGCGCAGATGGTGCAACTGAGCTGAAATGGGAGTTTGACGAGGCTCTTGGACGTTACTATGTATCGTTTTCAGATGATCAGTAGAGGAGCCCAGTCTGGACGATCGGGGATCTAGCATTTGGGGTTGTCTTCTTTTCATTTGAACTTGACCGTAGCCTGTCTATGAGTGTATTTGAATGATGTATGATCTTAATTATGTATTGTGTGAAGTGGCGATTGTAAGCCAACTCTCTTTATCCCATTCTTGTTCATTACATGGGATTGTGTGAAGATGACCCTTCTTACGACAAAACCACCATGCGGTTATGCCTCTAAGTCGTGCTTCGACACGTGGGAGATATAGCCGCATCGTGGGTGTTACAAGTTGGTAATCAGAGCCATCCCCGACTTAGGAGCCCCCTGCTTGATTGTTTGCTGGCGATGTTGAGTCTAGAACAAAAATGTTTTGAGTCTTAGGATTATATATATCGGAGAGTAGGATTCTTTTTACTCCTCAGTCCCTTCGTCGCTCTGGTGAGGTCTCCTGACGTAGATGTTTTGACTATCCTCTTCTCAAATTTTTCACTAATTTTTTTTAGGATCACGCGGGTATCTTGGAATCGTTCTGATAGTTTTGTGACGAGAACATTGTTCTTGGTGCCTCCTGACATTTAGGGGTTGTGGCAGTGTCCCGGGGAGTTGAGCTCCGAGGTGTTGTCGTCACAATTTTATCGTTGCAGTTCTGGAATACCTGAGTTTTGCCGACATCGAAAATCACTTTTATGCAGTTGTTGGTGAGATAACCCCGATAACCCAGTACTGGGGCGAGCTCGGGAGTATTGCCATAACTCGTATAACGGATGCTTTTCGAAGGTTGAGGTACACGATTTCCGAAGGTTTCTTGGTTATGTGTTGACGGATGGATACAACTGGATGTAGGGATTGTTAGTTTGGGTGAGATATATTGCTTCCCCTATATCCCGAACACCTGATTGCATAACTAGAAAATTTCGGGAGTTTATAGGTGGGATTCAAGTAGCTCTAGCATTTCTTCGGCAGATATTTGGTTTGTGATTGGGTAATCCTTACCACTTATTTGTTCCAGTTGTACCTTGTTTATTTCATTCATCAATATCTTATCAAGTGGCTTCTCACCTTTATGGACGTGTGATGATTACTTTGGAATTCATTCGTTCATCCTTGTTCGAATGTTTATTGTGAAGACTATATGTTGCAATTTCTATCCGTTGATTCAACTTGTCTATCTGTCTATCAAGATGCTAATGGATGTCACCCTCTTCAGGATGGCTCCGCCAACGCGTCTGAATCCGGAACGCAATGATGGGAGTCAGGCGAACCCTCCACCTCCACCTCCGCCTCCGGAGGCATGGCAAGCTTTGATGGCAGCCTCTAACGCCCATGCTCAGATGATGATCCAGCTCATGCAAGAGTGCAACCATGGTCAAGGCAACCAAGAGAATCAAGGTCAAGGGCAGTTCAATCATCAGCCTCTATTTCCAACCCTCAATCAGTTCCTGGCAAATCAGCCGAAGTCTTTCAGCTATTGTGTCGAGGCCACGGACGCCGATGATTGGCTCGTGGATATCAACAAGCATTTTGAATGCAGCAATGTCAGGCCTGAGGACTATGTCAAGTTCGCTTCTTTTCAGCTCAAGGATCAGGCAGCTGATTGGTTTCAGCAATACAAGGATTCCAGAGGTGGTCGAGTGATTACTTGGACTGATTTCTGTCGGGACTTTAAAGCTCACCATGTTCCTACCAGTGTTGTTGAGAGCAAGCGTGAGGAGTTCCGCAATCTCAAGAAAGGCAACATGTCAGTGTATGAATACAACAAGCAGTTTCAGAAACTTGCCCGCTTTGCTAAGCAAGATGTTCCAGATGAGAAGAGTATGACCTATCAGTTCAGAGGTGGCCTTAGAGAGGATCTGCAGTTAGCTCTCGTTCTTATTGAGCCTACTCAGTTTGATCAATTCTACAATATGGCACTCAAGCAAGAAGGTGCTCAGCTCAAGTGTGAGGATTCTAAGAAGAGAATCAGAGATGCAGTGCAATCTTCTTCTTCCTCACAAGTGGCAGCTAAGCAGCAGAAGTTCTACCTGCCTCCTCCTCCGTTTCGTCAGCCTAACCAATAGAAGAACTCAGGTGGTCATGGATCTTCCCACCCACCCAACCCAAGCTATCAGAACAAGTCTCAGCCTCAAGCTTCAAAGTCGAATGCTCCTTATCATCGTCCGCTCTCAGAAGTGACTTGCAACAAGTGCCAGCAGAAAGGTCACTACGCGAACAAATGCTTCAATCAAAGGCGCCTTCCTCCTCGTCCTCCTGTGAGATCTTCAAGCAATGCTGTGGTCAAGCATAATCCAAAGCATGCAAAGGTGAACATGATGAATGCAGCTCAGGCAGAGGATTCTTCAAATGTGATAATGGGTAATCTTCCTGTTAATGATATTCCTGCAAAAGTCTTATTTGATACCGGTGCATCGCATTCTTTCATGTCATATCCTTTTGCATCGAAGCACAATTTTGACACAGAGGAGTTACCTAGTGCTATGCAAGTTATTTCTCCAGCCAAGCGTTTGAGATCTACCTTATTGGTTCCAAATGTCGATATCAAGATGGGCGACTATAAATTTCTGTCTTCTCCAATTGTTCTTGGCGATTCTGATATTGATCTAATTCTCGGGATGGACTGGCTTTCTAAGCACAAGGCTCAGCTTGATTGTGCTGCCAGGCAAATTCAATTGACTCACCCTTCTGAGGATGTTATCATCTATGTCGCTCGTGATGAAACCATTCGGTTGTTTTCTCTCAATGAGAAGGGCGAATTGGATGCTATTTCTCAAATTCCAGTTGTTTGTGAGTACCAAGATGTCTTTCCAGAAGAGCTTCCGGGTATGCCTCCTCATCGGCCAGTCGAGTTCGTTATTGATCTTGAGCCTGGAACGGAACCCGTTTGCAAGCGTCCTTACAAGCTTGGACCCAAGGAGCTGAAGGAATTGAAGAAGCAGCTCGATGAACAAGAGCGTCTGGGTTTGATCAGAGCAAGTTCTTCCCCATGGGGTTGTGGAGTTCTTTTTGTCCAGAAGAAGGATGGCACGGACCGACTTTGTGTCGATTACCTTCCATTGAACAAGAAGACAATCAAGAACAAGTATCCACTTCCCAACATTAATGAGCTTTTCGAGCAACTCAAAGGTGCTAAAGTATTCTCCAAGCTTGACCTTCGTATGGGTTATCATCAGATTCGCATTCGTGAACAAGATATTCCCAAGACAGCATTCAGAACAAGCTATGGTTCTTATGAATATACTGTCATGTCTTTCGGCCTTGTCAATCCTCCTCCAACGTTCTCCCGCATGATGAACTTTATCTTCAACCCCTACACCAATGAATTCGTCCTGGTGTATCTCGATGATATTTTGGTCTTCTCCAAGAATAAGCAGGATCATGCCAAACATTTGCGATTGGTGCTCGACAAGCTCAGAGAGCATCAATTCTATGTGAAGTTTTCCAAATGTGAGTTTTGGCTTGATGAAGTTCTTTACCTTGGCCATATCATCTCTGCCAAGGGCATTGCTGTTAATCCGGCGAAGGTGTCTGCAGTTGTGAATTGGGAACCTCCTCAGAATGTCAAACAGCTCCGCAGTTTTCTTGGTCTTGCAAGCTATTGCCGAAGATTCATTGAGAACTTCTCTAAGATTGCAAAGCCTCTTTCCAACCTCCTCCAGAAGCATGTCAAGTATGTCTGGACGCCTGAGTGCGACGTCGCTTTCAACACCCTCAAAGAGAAGCTAGTCACAGCTCCTGTTTTGACTCCTCCTGATGAATCCAAGCCATTCGAAGTATTCTGTGATGCTTCCCTTCAAGGTCTCAGTGCTGTGTTGATGCAAGAGAAGAAAGTTGTGGCCTATACCTCTCGTCAGTTGAAGCCCAACGAAAAGAACTACCCCACTCACGATCTTGAGTTGGCGGCAGTTGTCCATGCATTGATAACATGGAGACATCTCTTATTGGGAAGGCAAGTGGACATTTTCACCGATCACAAGAGTCTCAAGTATATCTTCACTCAACCCAACCTTAATCTCAGGCAAACTCGATGGGTCGAAATGATTCAAGAGTACAATCCGAGTATCGAATATACTCCTGGCAAGGCGAATGTGATTGCAGATGCTCTGAGCAGAAAGGCTTATTGCAACAGTCTAATTCTCAAGCCGTTTCAACCGGAGCTTTGTGAAGCCTTCCGCAAGCTGAATCTTCAAGTTGTTCCTCAAGGCTTTCTTGCCAACCTCATAGTCTCTCCAACTTTGGAAGATCAAATTCGTGAGGCACAACTCCTGGATACCATGGTGAAGAAGGTGAAACGTGGTATTAACAAGGGCATTCCCAAATACAAGTGCTATCGCTTGGATGACAAAGATACTCTTTTCTTCGAGGATCGAATTGTGGTTCGAAAAGGTGATCTGAGAAAAGTCATCATGAATGAGGCACACAATTCCCTCCTATCCATTCATCCTGGAAGTACAAAGATGTACCATGACCTCAAGCAGTCATATTGGTGGACTCGAATGAAGCGAGAGATTGCTCAATTCGTGAATGAATGTGATGTCTGCAGAAGAGTGAAAGCAGAACACCAAAGACCAGCTGGTCTCCTCCAACCTCTTGCTATTCCGGAATGGAAGTTTGACCATATCGAGATGGACTTCGTGACTGGTTTTCCTAAGTCCAAGCGTGGAAATGATGCTATCTTCGTTGTCATTGACAAGCTTACCAAAGTGGCTCATTTTCTTCCTATCAAAGAATCTATCACAGCAGCTCAGCTGGCAGAGCTATACACCTCCAGAATTGTCTCCTTGCACGGCATTCCACAATTGATATTTTCAGATCGTGGAAGCATCTTCACTTCTAAGTTCTGGGACTCCTTTCAGACGGCCATGGGCACCAACATTCGTTTCAGCACAACTTTCCATCCTCAAACAAGTGGCCAAGTCGAGCGAGTCAATCAAATCCTTGAAGATATGCTCAGGGCTTGTGTCATCTCTTTCGGTATGAAGTGGGAAGATTGTCTTCCATATGCCGAGTTTTCCTACAACAACAGCTTCCAAGCGAGTTCGGGTAAGGCCCCATTTGAAATTCTCTATGGCAGAAAGTGCCGTACTCCTCTCAATTGGTCTGAGACAGGTGAACGCCAACTTCTTGGCAACGACTTGATCACAGAAGCCGAAGAAATGTGCAAAGTCATTCGTGAGAATCTCAAAGCCGCGCAATCGCGCCAAATGAGTTACTATGATAGCAAGCACCGTGACTTGGCTTTTGAAATCGGAGACCATGTCTACCTCCGCGTCTCTCCAATGAAAGGCACTCGTCGCTTCAGTATCAAAGGGAAGCTTGCCCCTAGATACGTGGGTCCTTTCAAGATCATTGGCAAAAGAGGCGATCTCGCCTATCAACTTGAGCTTCCATCCAACTTTGCAAACGTGCACGATGTGTTTCACGTGTCACAGCTTCGCAAGTGCTTCAAGACTCCTGAGCGCACTATCAACCTCCAAGAAGATCTTACTTATCATGAGCACCCCGTTGCTATTCTTGAAGAAACCGAGCGCAAGACTCGCAACAAGTCAATCAAATTCCTGAAAGTGAAGTGGTCACACCATTCCGACCGAGAAGCCACCTGGGAGCGCGAGGATCACCTCCGTTCCGAATATCCGGAGTTCTTCCAGTCCTAGATCTCGGGACGAGATCCTCTTGTAGTGGTGGAGTGTTGTAACACCCCGGATGTAACTTTCCATCTTTGTAACTCCAACTCTTGCCATTTTCGGCCATGTGATATGATATTTCCCTCCGTGGTTGGGTTTTGTCTTTTGTTTTGCATTTTATTTATGTCATGCATATCATATCATGTCATCATGTGCATCTCATTTGCATACGTGTTCATCTCATGCATCCGAGCATTTTCCCCGTTGTCCGTTTCGCAATCCGACACTCCCACATGCACCGGCGCACCCCTCTTGTCTATTTTCGTGTGCGGGTGTTGAACGTTCTCGGAATGGACCGAGCCTTGTCAAGTGGCCCTGGTATAACACCGGTAGACCACCTGTCAAGTTTCGGGTCATTTGGAGCTCGTTTGGTACTCCAACAGTTAACCGCACTCCCGCAAAGGCCTCTTTTAAGTTGCAGCCCAACACCCCTCCAAAACAGCCCAATAACCCATCTAACTCCCCTCTATGCTCTCGCTCGTTCGATCACGATCGTGTGGGTGAAAACTACACCCCATTTGGACACTCCTAGCTCCCTCTACCTATAAATATGTGCACTCCCCCGAAATCCCGGATCAATTCCCCCTAACCTTAGACGAAATCCCCTCTCCGCGCTCCGTACATCGTCCGCCGGAGCCGGACACGTCCGCCTGCTGCCACCCGGAGAATCAGGCGCCGCCACGTGGGCACCGCCGCTACCCACCGCCGCCGGCCCGCTAGGCCCGCGTGGGGCCCTCCTGGCCCGC
>NC_041393.1:501444911-501497475 GCF_002162155.2 Triticum dicoccoides | reverse complement strand
GCCGCGCCCCGCCGCCGCACACTTCGGCCGGCCGCCTCCCGCGCCGCCGCCGTCGGCCGCCTCCCGCGCCCCCGCGGATCTCCCCCGACTCCGGCCGCGCCCGAGCGCTCCGGCGTCGCCGAGCCGCCGCCCCGGCCATCTCCTCCCTCGCCGGAGCTCCATCGAGCTCCATCTCCGGCCGCCGTCGCCGTCCTCCTCCCCTCCTGCTCCAACTCCGGCCGGCGACCTCGAAATCCGGCCAGATCCGATCTGGAAGAGCCACGGTTGACTTTTCTTCCCCCGTTTTCGTCTAAGTCTTTATTCTATGATAAAAATTGTGCATCTTCATCGCATCACTTCTTTGCACTCGTAGCTCCGTTTCGTGCGTGTAATATGTCAAATTGTTCTTCTAGAAGAGTAAATCATTTCATTCCATTGCATCATTTGCATTTGAGGTCATCTTGATGCCCGAAATGCTGTTGGAAGAGGGCTTCATATCGTTAGTTTCAGATTCTTATCAGAACGAGCTCTTTTGTCATTTTTGCCATGATTGATGTGTGCATCCTATGAACTTGGTCCCTAAATGTGTTTTGAACTAGGCTATGTCTTCTTTACAGAGGTGCTTACCATGTATTTTTGTGATAAATGTGGTGACTAGCACAAGCATGCAAACTAGGCTTCGTGATAATGCTGATTTTTGTTCCTGTTCTACTATAATTTTGATGCCATGTAAACATGTTGCTACAGAGAAATCCATGCATAATTTGAGATACTTCAGTAAGGGTGTTTTGAAAAAATTGTTTTGCTCTATCCATCCGTGGTCCTGGTTGCAATTATGGAGTAGTCTAGCATGTCATTTTTGAGCTCTACTTTTGCTTCAAAATGTTTCCTGGCAGATTGTTTACATGTTATTCAATTTGGCCGAGGTTGTTGTAGTTGATTCGGATATGATATGATGTTGTTTCTTGCCATGTATAGCTTCTATGTCATGTCTTCTTGATGGATGTATGCTTAGTTTATCATGAAATGCTCTATAGTGAGTGCATCGAGCTCACGAAGGTGCCTTCGTAATTATTTCAATGCCATGCTTTGCTTGCTGAAATCTGTTAACGAAACTTGCTATGTTTACGTGGGTGCCATCATATTTTCTGATCCTTTTTGGCTTATGGTCAGTAAGGGACTTTTGATCTATGCTTTGAGTAGATTCATGCCATGCCTTATTTTGCTATTATAAGTTCCTGTAGCATGTTGATAACTTGCTCTGAACATTGCTTCGTGCTGCTGTTTATGCCATGTCCAACTTGATAATTTTTTGCACTTTCTCCATGCTTGTTTGAACCTGTTATGACGTGATTTAGCCATAGCTCAGTGTTCCTCTTTTGTAAAGCATCTCCTGTAGATCACTGCCATATGCTTTGTTTTCATGTTGGGGTGCTGTACCATAGTTTCTTGTTGCATGCTAAGTAGCATCGCGCTGTTAATCGCAGCTTTGTGCCATTTTTGTTTTGCTTGTCATTTGCAAACCGTGCATCCGTTCCCGGTGATCTTTATATCGATTTCAACCGAAATCATCTCATCTTTCCCGGCATACTTGGTTTGCCAAGTTGATGCCTTGTTCATCCTTTATCCTCCTGAAGCACGCATATGCATTGCATATCACATCTCGCATATCATGACATGTATTGCATCATGTTGCTCGTGCATTGCACCGTGATTTATTGTGGTTCCTTGCATGTGTTCTTGCTTTGGGTAGAGCCGGGAGACGAGTACGTGCACGAGGAACCTGTTGAGTATGCTAACAAGGATCCAGCCTTCGACAACTCTGAGAACCTTGCAGGCAAGATGACCATACCTTCGATATCACTTCTATCTTTGCTTGCTAGTACTCGCTCAATCGCTATGTTAGCTCTACCTGCCATTGTTTACCATGCCTACCTATTGCCATGTTAAACCTCTAACCATCCTGTCCTAGCAACCATTGATTGGCTATGTCACCGCTTTTGCTCAGCCCCTCTTATAGCATTGTTAGTTGCAGGTGAAGATGAAGTTTGTTCCTGGTCGGAACATGGATATTTTGGGATATCACAATATCTCCTGTTTAAATTAATGCACCTTATATACTTGGTAAAGGGTGGAAGGCTCGGCCTTATGCCTGGTGACTTGTTCCACTCTTGCCGCCTTAGTTTACGTCATACCGGTGTTATGTTCCTTGATTTTGCGTTCCTTACACGGTTGGGTGATTTATGGGACCCCCTTAACAGTTCGCTTTGAATAAAACTCCTCCAGCAAGGCCCAACTTTGGTTTTACCATTTGCCACCTAAGCCCTTTTCCCTTGGGTTTTCGCGAGCCCAAGGGTCATCTTTATTTAACCCCCCCGGGCCAGTGCTCCTTTGAGTGTTGGTCCGAAATGAGCCGCCTGCGGGGCCACCTCGGGGAAACTTGAGGGCTGGTTTTACTCGTAGCATGTCTCATCCGGTGTTGCCCTGAGAACGAGATATGTGCAGCTCCTATCGGGATTTGTCGGCGCATCGGGCGGCTTTGCTGGTCTTGTTTTACCATTGTCGAAATGTTTTGCGAACCGGGATTCCGAGACTGATCGGGTCTTCCCGGGAGAAGGTCTATTCCTTCGTTGACCGTGAGAGCTTGTGATGGGCTAAGTTGGGACACCCCTGCAGGGTATATAATCTTTCGAAAGCCGTGCCCGCGGTTATGAGGCAGATGGGAATTTCTTAATGTTCGGTTGTAGATAAGTTGACACTTGACCTCTTTAAAATGCATCAACCGCGTGTGTAGCCGTGATGGTCTCTTCTCGGCGGAGTCCGGGAAGTGAACACGGTTTGTGTTATGCTTGACGTAAGTAGTTTTAGGATCACTTCTTGATCGCTTCTAGCTTCTCGACCGATGCGTTGCTTCTCTTCTCTCTCTCACTTGCGTATGTTAGCCACCATATTTGCTTAGTGCTTGCCGCAGCTCCACCATATTACACCTTTTCCCTACCTATGAGCTTAAATAGTCTTGATCTCGCGGATGTGAGATTGCTGAGTCCTCGTGACTCACAGATTCTACCAAAACAGATGCAGGTACCGATGATACCAGCGCAGATGGCGCAACTGAGCTGAAATTGGAGTTTGACGAGGCTCTTGGACGTTACTATGTATCGTTTTCAGATGATCAGTAGAGGAGCCCAGTCGGGACGATCGGGGATCTAGCATTTGGGGTTGTCTTCTTTTCATTTGAACTTGACCGTAGCCGGTCTATGAGTGTATTTGAATGATGTATGATCTTAATTATGTATTATGTGAAGTGGCGATTGTAAGCCAACTCTCTTTATCCCATTCTTGTTCATTACATGGGATTGTGTGAAGATGACCGTTCTTGCGACAAAACCACCATGCGGTTATGCCTATAAGTCGTGCTTCTAAACGTGGGAGATATAGCCGCATCATGGGTGTTACAGCGCTCCCCCAGCTTGGAAATGAAACGCCCAAGTGAGGTTACACAGCCAGCTAGCTTCTGCATCTCCTCCAGGGTCTGTGGGGGGTTCATGTCCTCTATCGCCTTGACCTTCTCTGGGTTGGCCTCGATCCCTCTGTGTGACACCAAGAAGCCCAACAGCTTGCCGGAAGGGATCCCAAACACACACTTCTCGGGGTTAAGCCGAATATCCATCGTGTGCAGGCTGGCGAACGTCTCCTCCAGATCTTCTATCAGAGTCCTGGCCTCCCGAGACTTCACCACTATATCATCAATGTAGGCCTCTGCGTTCCTCCCGAGCTGCGAACCCATGGCGATATGCATCAACCGCTGGAAGGTTGCCCCGGCATTGCGCAGCCTGAAGGGCATGCAGGTGTAGCAGTACACCCCGCATGGGGTGAGGAATGTCGTCTTCTCCACATCCTCCACGGCCATCTTGATCTGGTGATAGCCGGAGAAAGCATCCAGGAAGCACAACAGGTCGCACTCGGCAGTGGAGTCGACGATCTGGTCTATGCGAGGGAGCGGGAAGGGATCTAGCGGGCAGGCCTTGCTGAGGTTGGTGAAGTCGACACACATGTGTTCCTTCCCTCCTTTCTTGGGGACGATGACGGGATTCGCCAGCCACTCTGGGTGCCGTACCTATCTGATGACCCCTGCGGCTTGTAGCTTACGGGTTTCCTGGATGATGAAGGCCTGCTTCTCGGTGGACTGGCGGCGAGCCTTCTGCTTCATTGGCCGCACATTTGGACATATCCTCAGGTGGTGCTCGATTATCCCCCTTGGAACCCCAGCCAGGTGTTTGGGTTCCCAAGCGAATACATCCTTATTGGCTCGCAAAAAGTTGATCAACGCTTCCTCTTGATCCCGAGGGAGGCTAGCCCCTATGGTGAAGGTGGCGCTGGCTGTCCCATCCTCGCAGACCGGCACTTGCTTCGTCTCGGCTCGATCTTGGGAGAACAACTACTTATTCTTGGTGGGCGCTGCTTCTGGGGCCTCCCGATCCTTCTTCTCGCCGGGCAGCACGTACACGGCTGTCCTGAAGGCAAGCTTAAGGGCCTGCAGCACGCCTTTGGTGTCCCCCGCCACCGTGATGACACCGTTGCTGCCAGGCATCTTCATGAGGTTGTACGCGGGGTGGGTCGCAACCATAAACTGAGCCAAAGCCGGGTATCCCAGAATAGCATTGTACGACAGGTCGATCTTGGCGATGTCGAAGTCGATGAGCTTGGTACGGTAGTTGTCGCGGGTCCTGAAGGTGATAGGGAGATGGATCTGCTCCAAGGGCCTGGTGGAGCCGCCACCGACCCCGGAGAAAGGCTTGGAGGGGCGGAGTCGGCTGGCCGACACGTGGAGTAGGCCGAACGCCTCCGGGGAGAGCATGTTGAGGCCGGCTCCGCCATCGATGATGGTCCTAGTGATCGCCACATGGCAGACGGTGGGGGTGCAGAGCATTGGGAGCGTGCCTGCTCCTGTTGTGGTGAAGGGGTGATCCTTGGGGCTAAAGGTGAGGTCAGCTTGGGGTGCCGCCCAGCCCGGGGGAGCCCTCGAGCTCGCCTGAGTGGCGCCTGCCCACCGGTAGAACTGCTTGATGTGATGGTCGGTAGGTGGCACCTACGAGCCACCTAGGAGAGCTGCGATGACCGGGAGCGCCGATGCTGCGTAGTGGACGAGGAAGAGGTCATGCAACTCCTCCCAGGAGGCCATAGAAGATGCTGGTTGGTTGAGTAACCAGGCGCGTGGCGCGCCTACAAGGGCCATGGGGAGCCAGTTGGCCTTCACCTTGTCGTCTCCGCCGGCCGCCCAAACTGCCTCCTCGTATGCTTGAAGAAAGGGGCCGGATCTGCCGCGCTGTCGTAGCGCGGCGGCATCTCCGGTCAGAACTTGGGTAGCCACTACACCTGCTACAGGGAGAGGGTGAAGCAGCGCAGCCCCGACGCTTCTTCGGGAACGCGCATCGACAGGGCCGATGGAGGAGCGCCCGCCATTGGAGTCAGTGGCACGATCTAGAGGTCGGGGAAGAAGATTCCTACGCACCGCTACCTGGCACACCAAATGTTGGATTTAGGGATCCGCAAACCCTTGAGAGGTTCAAACTCTCGGGTGCGTGCGGAGATCTCAACCTGTCCAGCCTGCCTACTTGCGATCCTCCTAAGCCTAGCACGTCGAGCTAAAAGAGATACAAAGACACAACGATTTATACTGGTTCGGTCCGCCGTTGTGGTGTAATACCCTAATCCAGTGTGGTGTGGTGGATTGCCTCGAAGGGCTATGGATGAACTGGTATAGTGGATGAACAAGCCTCAGGAGGTGAGGTGTTCTTGAGCTGGTGTGGTGCTCTACTTGTTCTGATCTTGTCCCTTTTCCATGGTGGTGCTAGTCCTATTTATAGTGGCCTTGGCCCTCCTCCCAAATATGAGCGGGAAGGGATCCCACAACGGCCGAATTTGAGAGGGGAGAAGTAGTATAGTCTATCCTGACAAAAGTAGTATTCGCCTGCGAAAAGCTTCTAGTCGTGACGCTGCGGTGGGCTCGTCGATGACCTCCATCCTGCCGTCCTGGCGGTCTTGGTCTCGTTGCACCAGAATGGAAACCTTTGGCTGATTCCTTGGGACTCCACGCCTGCGCCCTGCTTCCTTTGCACCAAAGAGGAAACCTGCACTCTGCGCTCGCCTGGCGCCTGCCGGGCACCCGCCTGGCCTTGGTCGTCATGGATCACATTAGTTGAGCCTCATGAGGTAGATTGCATAGAACTCTCTGCCCCTCAGGAGCCAGCCTGAGGAGGCCGATTCCTTCGGGAGTCTTGGCATCGCCTGCCTCGTGAGGCCTGGCCCCTCGCGAGGGTCTTGTGGCGTTGGTGTTGAAGCTGGGCCGTACCAGGCCGTCGATGAAGCCACGTGGTGGGCCGTAGGCAGGAAGGGCTAGATACCCCCGAATCCAGGACGCCTACAAGTTGGGCCTGCGCACGATCACGTCGGGGCCCCCATATGCATGGGGTTGCACCATGTGCATTGCCATGCGATGCAGTTACGTGCGACACGATGGAGTTACACGCTATGAATTAGAACTCCCATCAGGGCGTGCCGATCAATATTCCAGGCCGTCTGGCCTCCCCTTTAATTCCCGCGGCCATTATAACCTTAGTCTCTTCAACCTTTCGATCACGCCCCACAACACAACAAGCACACCCACGACGACACATAGAGAGGGGATGTTTAGCGGTGATCCAATGGAGTTCGGCGAGCATAAAGTGGAGACCCACGCGAGGGAGACAGATCTCTCGATGGTGTACACCATCGACCGTGCCGTGGTGGACGACGACATCAACACCGTTGAGCAATTGCTTGCTGGAGACAAATACAAGGTGGTCGGCATCGACCTCCAGTACACGGCCGGTCGTCCCGGCATAGATCTGAAGGTTGTCTTTGCCCAGTTGTGCGTGCGCCATCATGTCCTCATCTACCACTACTGCATGGCCACAGAGCCTTGCGACCATTTTAACAGGTTTGTCAACAACACTGACTACACGTTCGCCACGGTGGAAACCACCGACGATGTAAAAGCGCTTAGTGTTACGGGCTTGACCTGCAAGAACCTTGTCGAAATACGTGACCATTACAGGGTCTAGGGCAGCACAAAGGACTCCCTGGTCGAACTCGCCTCGGCCGTCATCGACCCCTACTACGAAAAGATGAAACAGGATGCCTAGAGAACAAGTCTTGTATCCTGGCATAGGGCCTGGATGCGACTACTAGATGAACCTCACCTCGGGTTCGCGGCCAATAGCATGTACACATGCTACGAGATGCACAGGCGGATCGTTGACATGAGGAAGTGCCTCATTACCCAAATCGACGAGCCCGGATCGAGCCACAAGTAGAGCAAGAGTCACAAGTAGTAGATGATGATCAGATGATCGTTTATGCTAGTTAATCATGCATGTAATATATAGTTTACTTTGGTGTGTGGAAACGACATGTGTGTAGTAGCCACCTATGTAATTATGCATGTAATAGTTTACTTTGGTGTGCGCAAATGCCATGGTTATAGTATCCACCAATGTAAGTGGATGTTTAATTTGGTTATGCAACCATGTCCTTATAAGTGTGTGTCTCTCTCTCTCTCTCTATATATATATATGTGTGTGTGTGTGTGTGTGTGTGTGTGTGCGTGTATTGTTGTTGTTCTGTATGCAATCCTATCACACAACACACACGTATTATTAGCAGCAATCATCTGTGTTATTATTGGTCTTCGCACACATTTCTGATTATAGACATGTTTGTCGCGTATCACACACATCTTGTTACATTGAACCCTTTGTGTTCTCTTGTCTCAACACAAAAAGTTCATCCGCGTGAATCGCATGCCGTATATCGCACACACCTTGATCTAGCTGACTGTTTCTTTTGTGTTGCCTAATCACAACCAGTTCATCCTAGTGAACCGTATGTTGTTTATCACACACAACTTCATCTGGATGCCCGTTTCTTTTGTTGCTCCTCATTGCAAACGGTTAATTGCACTTAACCATATGACCTACATCACACACGGAACTAAAATCTGAACCGTGTTTGATGCATCCGTCATCGCAAACGTTTTACACCTTTTTGACGGGTTTTTTTACAGGACCATTTGCGATTAATGCATTGCACATAGTTTTGTCAAAGGGTCTCTGATTGTAGTGTCGCGTTAGCAACATCCTGCGGTAGTTGTTCACATCACCATGTGATTAACACCCATTGTTCACATCGCCATGTGACCAACACCCAAAGGGTTTACTAGAGTCAATCATCTAGTTCACATCGCTATGTGATTAACACCAAGAGAGTGCTAAGGTGTGATCATGTTTTGCTTGTGAGAGAAGTTTAGTCAACGGGTCTTCCACATTCAGATCCGTATGTATTTTGCAAATTTCCATGTCTATAATGCTCTGCATGGAGCTACTATAGCTAATTGCTCCCACGTTCAATACATATCTAGATTGAGACTTAGAGTCATCTAGATCAGTGCCAAAGCTTGTATCGAGTAACTCTTTACGACGAACTATTTATCACCTCCATAACCGAGAAACATTTCCTTAGTCCCTTTTAAGGTAACTAAGGATAATTTTGACCACTGTCCAGTGATCTACTCCTGGATCACTATTGTACCCCTTTCCAAACTCATGGCAAGGTGTCAGGACCCCGACTCAATGCCACATCGATCTAGCATGTAACACCTCATATCATTTTGTGGCCTCACGCACGGTATTCCCATGGGTGTCGCCTTACCTTTGCCCGGGACTGTTTGCGCCTTTTGGCACATGTATATGATAGTGTCGCTAGCATCCATATGATAAGGAGCCCGGGCTGACATGACTAGTCGTAAACCCAAAGTGGCACAAACTTATAGGGACAGGCATCCATGACCCAGCATCGAACGTGTCGGTCATCAGCGAGTGAATCCAGGCTGTAACACTGGGCTAACAGGACTCCGGTGAACCGGACTGTAGCGGGCTAACAGAACTCCGGTGAACCGGGCTGTAGCGGGCTAACAGGACTCCGGTATTCATCGCGTGACATTTCCCCGAAGGGACAGACACAGGAACGAAGAAGGACACATGCCGGCCAGTCTAAGTGTTCTGGAGCAGTAGCAAGCTACCATGGCTCAGTGGAAACACTAGGAGACATTTCCCGGTAAGAGAGGCTACTAAGGATAAACAACTAGATAGTCAGATCCCACACATACCAAGCATTTCAATAACATACACACAATATGCTCGATATATGAAAATACAACATGGCATCACAACATGACTCTACAACTCAAGTATTTATTCAATAGGCTCCGAGGAGCGAGATATTACAAACATGGGTCTCATGACCCAACATTCAGAGCATACAAGTCAAAGCACAAGCGGAAGCTTAACTTGTCTGAGTACAGACAACTATAAATGAAAAAGGCTGAAACGCCTGACTATCTACCAGATCCTGCCGAGGGCACAAGATCGTAGCTGAGGTAACAAGCTAAACGTCGAAGTCCACGCGAAACTACTAGTGAGACGGAAGTCTCTCTGCAAAAACATAAAATAGGCAAACGTGAGTACAAATGTACCCAGCAAGACTTACATCAGATCTAACTACAAATGCATCATTATCAACAAAGGGGATGGTGGGGTTTAACTGCAGCAAGCCAGCTTTGACTTAGTGGCTATCCTGAAGTACGACTGCAAGTAACTCTTTTGAGGTGGCACACACGAGTCCACATATTCACCATATCAATACACCACTATGGATCCGCTCCCGTCTCCCTACGAGAACGCCATCCATAGCACTCACGCTTATCTTGCGCATTTTAGAGTATCCACTTCCTCTTGTCTATGAACTGTACAGGCAACCCAGAAGTCCTTTACCGCGGACACGGCTATTCGAATGGATGATGTTAACCCTGCAGGGGTGTACTTCTTCACACACGCTCTCACCACTTACCGCCGTTTACACGACATGTACTCGGCAACCTTCAAGCGGAAGCCCAGCGAGGGTGTCGGCCACGACCTCACTAACCACACAAGTCTCTCGTCCAGGTTTATCGCCTATTCGGGTTCCATCCGCAAGGAGATCCGGCCGGGGTGTCGCTCACGGCCCCAAACGATGTGAGCAGGGTTCCCAAGCCCACCATCCGTGTGCCACTTGGTACACCGTGCCACTGTTCCTAGTCTGTCCCAAGCCCACCTGTACCGGGTGCCACTTGGTAGACTACTAACACTACCTACAAACACCAGAAACTAGTTGCAACTCCTGGACAGAGATCGAGTTGATTAATATGCCGAGAGGGGTCGAGTTACCGGAACCCAATGTGTGGTAGTAACTGTTCATGGATCACAAACACAGAACTTATTTCCTGAGGACGGTTTCAATGAGACAACCCACCATGTACTCCTACATGGCCTCTCACCTCTACCTTTTCCAAATCGTGTTCACACACTTAGCTCACACACAGTAGGACATGTTCACACACCTCCGATTCATCCCCAATGAATCAGACCTGACTCAACTCTAAGCAGTAGGAGGCATGACAAACAAGCATGAATGAGTAGGCACATCAGGGCTCAAACAACTCTACTCATGCTAGTGGGTTTCATCTATTTACTGTGGCAATGACAGGTCATGCAGAGGAAAGGGGTTCAGCTACCGCAGCAAGTAACAAATATGTCGTTGTTGTCCTAATGCAGTAAAAGAGAGCAGGAGCGAGAGAGTGGGATTGTATCGAAATGAACAAGGGGGTTTTGCTTGCCTGGAACTTCTAAAGATAGTAATAGTTCTTCATCGGTGTCATCGATCACATCGTCGGAACCACGTCTCTCGAGAGGGGACAAACACCGGCAAACAAGGAAGAACACAATCAATGCAATGCAGCAATATGATGCATGAATTAACATGGCAATATGCTGTTGATTGAGCTAATGCAACTAACAACAAGTTAAATGGAGTTGGTATGAACACTAGGTTCAAATTCAAACTCCATATGTGATTTCTTTAATGCCATTTAATTGAACTGTCCTAAACAGTAGTCATAAGTTGTTCTAACATGCATGAAAATGGTACAGATGTATAGATTGAATTTTTCTGATCATTTTTCGTATATAAATTATTTCATTTGGAGTTACGGTTGATTTTATATGAATTTTAGAAGTTTTGACTATTTTCTGAAATTTCCTGGATATTTAGAATTAAACTAATTCCAGAAAATGCATTACCACATCAGCACTACGTCAACATGACGTAAGCGAGTCAACGTGTGCAGTCCAGGTCAAACTGACCAATGGGACCCGTAGGTCAGTGACACAGCTCTGGATAGAGTCACAAACAGGTGGGGTCGGGTCAACGGCCACATCAACATAGTCAAAACTGACATGTGGGCCCAGTAGAATTAGATTAAACTTAATCTTATTTAGGTGGCGGTTAGTTAGGCGGTGGGGCCCGGCTGTCTGTTTCCCTGGATGTTAATTAGTGGCGCGATTAGCTGCTAATGATGGCCACGTCGGCTGTCGCCGGAGCCTTGTCGGCGGCGACCAACACGACGCCGGCTCAGCTCGGATTTGAGCTACGGGTGGTGGTTTGCCGAGCTGAGGGCACCAGGGAGTAGCTCTTGCTCGTCCGCATCCAAAGGACCGGATGAGAAGCCGCGGAGTGGCCAGGAGCAGCGCCGGCGGCGAGCAAGGCGGCGGCCGGAGCACGATGGGTTGCATGTTTGGGGTTGCGGTGCACGAGAGGGGTAGAGGTGGGCGGCTACGGTCTCGTGGGGGTGCGCTGAGCACGCTGATGAGCTCAGACGCGGGTGGCAGCAGCTGTGGTCGTGGCGGTGCCATGGACGGCGGCAACGAGCACTTGGGCGCGGCAGCGCTAGCGCTAGAGGGCGAGTTAGACTGCGGGAAGAGAGGGGAAAGGCGCAGGTGCTCACGGCGGTTCTTCTAGTGCAGCTGTGTGGCTCGGGGAAGCTCTAGCAACGACGAACGGCGATGGCGATCTCGGCGACCCGAGGAGGAAGAAGATGGTGCTGACGGCGAGGCAGGGCGCCCGACGACGTGTAGCTGGATGGGGACGAAGGAGAGGTCGTGGCGGAGCTCTAGGGCACGTCCATG
Source organism: Triticum dicoccoides (assembly GCF_002162155.2). NCBI lineage: Eukaryota > Viridiplantae > Streptophyta > Magnoliopsida > Poales > Poaceae > Triticum > Triticum dicoccoides. Next base: position 501,485,398 of record NC_041393.1, on the reverse strand, counting down.
GGGCTAGGGCTGGCCGGTGGCCGTGGTGTCAGTGAACGGCGGCGACGGGTGTGTTCGGTGCTGCCACGCGGAGAGAGACAGAGGAGGGAGAAGAGGTCGAGAGAGAGCAGAGAGCGAGGGGAGAGACAGAGGGGGCTGCGGGGCGTATCCAGACGCGTCGGGGGCGCCTCAGTGGCAAGCAGGAGGTGGCAAGGCTGGCGTCGGCGCTCGCCACCGAGCTGCTTCGAGGCGAGGGGGAGGAAGACAACAGAGAGGAGGAGGTGGGCTGGGCCGGCCAGCTCAGATGGGCCGCACAGAGCAGGGCCTCTCGGCTGTAGGTAAGCGCCAGGTAACTCTCTCTCTCTCTCTTTTATTTTTGTTTTCTATTTCTGACATTTGTTTTAATTTGGTTTTTGAACCAAACTAATTTTATTGCTTCTGATATATTTTGCAGGCACTAAAAAGGATTATTCCAAAGCCCCTCAACAAAAATCAGAATTATTGGAGCAATAAATTATTTATAGTATCTATTTGCTCCAATTCAAAATACAATATGCATTAATTCAACAATCCAAAATGTCATGCAAAAATGTGCATCACCTCCGGTTGCTGTTTCCAGCATTTTCCAAAAATGATGAACATTTTTGAAGGCCATTTGGGTTCACTGAAAAATATTTTAGTTGAACCTGGTGGATTCCTTTTTATGCTAGGGTTTTAACATCCCCCATTTCGAGTTCATTTGAAAAGTTAAACATGATGCACACATGAAGGGCTAGCCTACTGCATACCAGGACCAGGGATGTGACAACTCGCCCCACTAAACAAGAATCTCGTCACGAGATTCAAGCGTAGGGTAAGATGAAGGGGGAGCGCAAACTAGTATAATATTCACGATCCATGTTGTACTTCATAAGAACGTTGATTCGATCACCATCTTTGTCTCGACGTCTTGCTCTGAGATCTCCATCTAACATGACAACGAGAGGAAAGGGACAACTCCAGAAGAATCGATCTTCTCGAAGATCAATCAACTTAGGATCAACTCATAGAGTGAGTCATAGGAACATCTATCGAGCTGAGGCACAAAGCATACATCTAGAGGAATGGAGTGGAACGGATGACGAAGGTTCACTAGGTAGACAACAATTCCACACTTAAGAGGGTGGTGAATGGTTGTCAACATAGCGAGGAGTTGAATTGCCATGATACCATAACGAGACATTTTGGAGGAGGTGACTCGTGGAATCATCCCTTAATTGGCAAAAAGAATTACCTTTGATTCAGAGATCATTGAAACTCTTTATACCAGCCTAAGGCAATTCTCGAGCGATCATTTGGAGGGGTTCGGTAGAATGGCATACCCGGATTAGAATGGATGGTGTGGATTACCTTGTTGAAAACAACACAAGGGATGATTTTAGTAACTGGAGAGAAGCTCAACAGTAGATAGTGAGTCCACTTGTTTGAAAAGTTATAGCATAACCGAGGAAACTGAGAGCAATCCCAATTAGTGCCGATGATAACACCTAGCGCTTGTGCGTGCTCTCGAGAACTTGAGCATTTCCATATTCATCAAGGTTTTACCAACATCCGTGTCAAAGATCCTGGCAACACAACATACCACCATGATGAATACCGATGGAAGATGAAGATGCAAAGGAAGATAACACCTTCTCAGACTTCACCTTAGCGAGCCAAGTAAACAGAATCTGGATGATCGACTGAGAGACATTTAGCACTCCGCTTCTAATGTTCTCCTTGATGTGCTAGCGTATCCCATTCATTGAAATGGTTTGATATCTAGAACATCAAGTAAAGGTCGGACTTCAGGAACACAAAAATCCATAAGGAATGACTAGGGAGTAAATCCTACGAAATCCTTATGGGGAGGTGGCCAACTTCCTCAATCAAGATACTACAACAAGAGGTCTTCCGGCTGGGTGTGTTGGCCACGACATCCAGTTTACCGGGTTACAGAGAGACCATTATTATAGTTCTTGGGAAACGTTCCAACCATCATATCTACCTGAGATTCAGATCTGGTTGGTGTCAGAATAATCCAGACTTATCGAGTCTAGGAGGAAAAATGAAAGTTTGCAACACAAATCGACGAGATGACGTTGCGAGATTCTCGGGAAATGAACTACGATAGCAAGCTCCAAAACATGAGCTGGTTCTGCTACCACGTGTGAACACGCTATCCCAGACAAGCATGACCACATAGTAGTCTTGTAATAAAACTCTACCGAGTTTAGGTTGGGGAACCATCATCGAGGATAACGAAGTCCTATCATAAGTCATGATTCTTAAGAAGGAACTTCTTCTCCTTGAACAAATCAATCAGTGGCTTGGTGTGCTAGGAAACACATATAGAATGGAGGCGGCCAACCTATCAAACCATAGAGTACTTCGCACGTGCATGACTAACTTGGGGCGATTCTAGAGGAAGCAACATTGACTTCCTCGAATTCACGGCGACAACTTGCATCAGATGCACATGAATTAAAGGGAGTCACTTCTTTCGTCCGAACATATGCTTCATCAGCTAGCATGAAGAAATGCTTTCAAAAGTTTCCAACACTAGCTTAATGTCCAACAAAATCATGAAGAATAAGGATGTTGTCGATGGTCTCAACAACAATTCATCCAGGTTTCCATATAAATGGAATTCCACAATTATGTGAAGACAGTGATAGCATTGGTCAGACCAAAAGATATAATGGAGTATGCTCGAGGAAAAACCACGAGTAAGACAACATTACGAACATCGTTGGTTCTGATTTGATTTGGGATTAGCCCACACTCAAATCAAAGATTGGATAAGATGATAGGTCCATCAACTAATCACAGGGACCAATCAATGAAGATATCATCTTTCTTCAACACACATACAAGACATCCCTTAAAATGAACTAAGTGTATCAAGCTTTTATCCTTCAACTCTCCAAGTTGTTGTTCAGCTTAACCAGCCAGCTCAGAGGTATCCAACACAGATTCTTGGAGAAAGGGTGGTTTTGAAAACCAACTTGATCACGAGCTCAACATAGCGGTCAGATGACGACCTGGTGATACTTTCGAGAAGATATTCAGAAAATCACGAACCACCGGTAAGTTACTAAGCTCGAGAACAATCTTGCTTTTCAGGGCAAGACGATATAATCAAAAGAGCGAGGGATTGGCACAATCCTAACTCATTGATCGAAGAGTGCACCGGAAATAAGAACTAGGTAGCACAACCTATCTTAGAATGATGATTCAATAACCAACATGCTAAGAATGAAAATATTGTCCATTTACTACCAAGCAACTAGTTGCTAGGGGTATTGATTTCACACATCATAGTTCACCCGTCGGCATTCTGGTTGCAACAACACGGAAGCCGAGAAATGAATAATGATGGCGAGAAATATCACTGCAACAAGAATTCATAAGAGGGTGTGCAATTCCAATGATAATCTTGATATAAAGATGGTAACACCCCAAGGTGGAACAAAACAAAAAATGGATTAGTATTTTGGTCTGCGGAGTACAACTGCTTTGACCCAATCCTGGATATGGATGAGGTACTGGAGTTTGTTTCTCCTAGTCATTCTGGAATAGAATGGCTTGACAGACCACAGGAGTAATAGGCAACGATGAACGAATGCACGCATACTCTTGACTATCAATTGATAGATGAAGGTCAAAAGACAACTAAAGAGGGACAACTCAAAGAAACATATGATTTTCTGAGTTGTGGATGAATAGATTAATATGTCGAACCAAGTCCAACAAGTTTCTACCGGATAATCCATGCAGAGAGGTAGGACTGACAGATTCACAACATAGCATCGAGAACTCGTTAAGAGCACTCTGGTTGCGATCTTTTGGTTCAAAGAACTTCTGCTATAAGCAGTTCATGGTATTTGGAAGAAGGAAATACCACGGACCTCGAGGACTATCGCAAAGGTTGCTAATATCCTAAAGGAACTAGCAAACACTATCAACATGAAATAAGTAGGGTGAATCTTGGGTCAAGAACCCAGGAGTAGAAAAACTACCAACTAAATGGCATCACGGGATGCTTTCGAGAATGATGGCCAGGATCATCACACTGGAACACAAAACATGGCTAGACTACTAGATGATACGCTAGACACCTAGGGTCATAATAATAGCTCCAACATATATGTCGAGGCAACATAGTACCTTAACTCAGCAATTTAGTGTGGTTAACCTGGCCAGGGAGAGAACGGAAACAGGAGGAAGGGATTTGCAAATGCATCAGACTGTTTAGAAACCTGGGATGACTTGGACAACATAACGGCTGTAAATGCTCAAAAAAGGATTTGAGACATTCACACAAGGATTTGCATAGTCACTCAACAACATCATATCAAGGTTCTAGTTCAATTGATAACATACCAAAGTAGTAGAAACTGAACTGAGGCTTGGAACCAACAATCCTAAGAATCTACGGATTAGAACACGTGATCCTGATAGAAGGAAGAGAGAGCCTAGTTCCTTAACCCCGCAGGAAAGATAAGATGACTCAGATCAGAAGGGCATAAGGTATAAGGAGTAAAAAGAGCCTTACGTTCCATCCCACAATCAATTCCCCTACATATAAGTAAAGAATTTCTAGACTCAACTTCGACCAGTTTGGCTTGGTAATCCTACAGGCAGTCAAGCTCTGATACCAAAACTGTCAGGACCCTGACTCAATGCCACATCGATCTAGCATGTAACACCCCATATCACTTTGTGGCCTCACGCACGGTATTCCCACGGGTGTCGCCTTACCTTTGCCCGGGACCGTTTGCGCCTTTTGGCACACGTATATGATAGTATCGCTAGCATCCATATGATAAGGAGCCCGGGCTGACATGGCTAGTCGTAAACCCAAAGTGGCACAAACTTATAGGGACAGGCATCCATGACCCAGCATCGAACGTGTAGGTCATCAGCGAGTGAATCTAGGCTGTACACTAGGCTAACAGGACTCCGGTGAACTGGGCTGTAGCGGGCTAATAGGACTCCGGTGAACCGGGCTGTAGCGGGCTAACAGGACTTCGGTATTCATCGCGTGACATTTCCCCGAAGGGACAGACACAGGAACGAAGAAGGACACATGCCGGCTAGCCTAAGTGTTCTGGAGCAGTAGCAAGCTACCATGGCTCAGTGGAAACACTAGGAGACATTTCCCGGTAAGAGAGGCTACTAAGGATAAACAACTAGATAGTCAGATCCCACACATACCAAGCATTTCAATAACATACACACAATATGCTCGATATATGCAAATACAACATGGCATCACAACATGACTCTACAACTCAAGTATTTATTCAATAGGCTCCGAGGAGCGAGATATTACAAACATGGGTCTCATGACCCAACATTTAGAGCATACAAGTCAAAGCACAAGCGGAAGCTTAACTTGTCTGAGTACAGACAACTATAAATGAAAAAGGCTGAAAAGCCTGACTATCTACCAGATCCTGCCGAGGGCACAAGATTGTAGCGGAGGTAACAAGCTAAACGTCGAAGTCCACGCGAAACTACTAGTGAGATGGAAGTCTCTCTGCAAAAACATAAAATAGGCAAACGTGAGTACAAATGTACCCAGCAAGACTTACATCAAATCTAACTACAAATGCATCATTATCAACAAAGGGGATGGTGGGGTTTAACTACAGCAAGCCAGCTTTGACTCAGTGGCTATCCTGAACTACGACTGCAAGTAACTCTTTTGAGGTGGCGCACACGAGTCCACATATTCACCATATCAATACACCACTATTGATCCGCTCCCGTCTCCCTACGAGAACGCCATCCATAGCACTCACGCTTATCTTGCGCATTTTAGAGTATCCACTTCCTCTTGTCTATGAACTGTACAGGAAACCCAGAAGTCCTTTACCGCGGACACGGCTATTCGAATAGATGATGTTAACCCTGCAGGGGTGTACTTCTTCACACACGCTCTCACCACTTACCGCCGTTTACACGACATGTACTCCGCAACCTTCAAGCGGAAGCCCAGTTAGGGTGTCGGCCACGACCTGACTAACCACACAAGTCTCTTGTCCAGGTTTATTGCCTATTCGGGTTCCATCCGCAAGGAGATCCGGCCGGGGTGTCGCTCACGGCCCCAAACGATGTGAGCAGGGTTCCCAAGCCCACCATCCGGGTGCCACTTGGTACACCGTGCCACTATGCCTAGTCTGTCCCAAGCCCACCTGTACCGGGTGCCACTTGGTAGACTACTAACACTACCTATAAACACCAGAAACTAGTTGCAACTCCTGGACAAAGATCGAGTTGATTAATAAGCCGAGAGGGGTCGAGTTACCGGAACCCAATGTGTGGTAGTAACTTTTCATGGATCACAAACACAGAACTCAGTTCCTAAGGACGGTTTCAGTGAGACAACCCACCATGTACTCCTACATGGCCTCTCACCGCTACCTTTACCAAATCGTGTTCACACACTTAGCTCACACACAGTAGGACATGTTCACACACCTCCGATTCATCCCCGATGAATCAGACCTGACTCAACTATAAGAAGTAGCAGGCATGACAAACAAGCATGAATGAGTAGGCACATCGGGGCTCAAACAACTCCTACTCATGCTAGTGGGTTTCATCTATTTACTATGGCAATGACAGGTCATGCAGAGGAAAGGGGTTCAGCTACCGCAACAAGTAACAAATATGTCGTTGTTGTCTTAATGTAGTAAAAGAGAGCAGGAGCGAGAGAGTGGGATTGTATCGGAATGAACAATGGGGTTTTGCTTGCCTGGCACTTCTGAAGATAGTAATAGTTCTTCATCGGTGTCATCGATCACATCGTCGGAACCACGTCTCTCGAGAGGGGACAAACACCGGCAAACAAGGAAGAACACAATCAATGCAATGCAGCAATATGATGCATGAATTGACATGGCAATATGCTGTTGATTGAGCTAATGCAACTAATAACAAGTTAAATGGAGTTGGTATGAACACTAGGTTCAAATTCAAACTCCATATGTGATTTCTTTAATGCCATTTAATTGAATTGTCCTAAACAGTAGTCATAAGTTGTTCTAACATGCATGAAAATGGTACAGATGGATAGATTGAATTTTTCGGATCATTTTTCATATATAAATATTTCATTTGGAGTTACGGTTGATTTTATATGAATTTTAGAAGTTTTGACTATTTTCTGAAATTTCTTGGATATTTAGAATCAGACTAATTCCAGAAAATGCATTACCACGTCAGCACTACGTCAACATGATGTAAGCGAGTCAACGTGTGCAGTCCAGGTCAAACTGACCAATGGGACCCGTAGGTCAGTGACACAGTGCTAGTAGAGTCACAGACAGGTGGGGTCGGGTCAACGGCCACATCAACATAGTCAAAACTGACATGTGGGCCCAGTAGAATTAGATTAAACTTAATCTTATTTAGGTGGCGGTTAGTTAGGCGGTGGGGCCCGGCTGTCTGTTTCACTGGAGGTTAATTAGTGGCGCGATTAGCTGCTAATGATGGCCACGTCGGCTGTCGCCGGAGCCTTGCCGGCGACGACCAAAACGACGGCGGCTCAGCTCGGATTTGAGCTATGGGTGGTGGTTTGCCGAGCTGAGGGCACCGGGGAGTAGCTCTTGCTCGTCCGCATCCAAAGGACCGGACGAGAAGCCGCGGGGTGGCCGGGAGCAGCGCCGACAGCGAGCAAGGCGGCGGCCGGAGCATGGTGGGTTGCAGGTTTGGGGTTGCGGTGCACGAGAGGGGTAGAGGTGGGAGGCTACGGTCTCGTGGGGGTGCGCTGAGCACACTGATGAGCTCAGACGCGGGTGGCAGCAGCTGTGGTCGCGGTGGCGCCATGGACGGCGGCAACGAGCTCTTGGGCGCAGCAGCGCTAGCGCTAGAGGGCGAGTTAGACTGCAGGGAGAGAGGGGAAAGGCGCAGGTGATCACGGTGGTTCTTCTAGTGCAGCAGGGTGGCTCGGGGAAGCGCTGGCGACGACGAACCGCGATGGCGATCTCGGCGACCCGAGGAGGAAAAAGATGGTGCTGACGGCGAGGCAGGGCGCCCGGCAACGTGTAGCTGGATGGGGATGAAGGAGAGGTCGTGGCGGAGCTCTGGGGCACGTCCATGGGGCTAGGGCTGGCCGGTGGCCGTGGTGTCAGTGAACGGCAGCGACGGGTGTGTTCGGTGGTGCCGCGCGGAGAGAGACAAAGGAGGGAGAAGAGGTCGAGAGAGAGCAGAGAGCGAAGGGAGAGACAGAGGGGGCTGCGGGGCGTATCCAGACGCGTCGGGGGCGCCTCGGTGGCAAGCAGGAGGTGGCAAGGCTGGCGTCGGCGCTCGCCACCGAGCTGCTTCGGGGCGAGGGGGAGGAAGACGACAGAGAGGAGGAGGTGGGCTGGGCCGGCCAGCTCAGATGGGTCGCACAGAGCAGGGCCTCTCGGCTGTAGGTAAGCGCCAGGTAACTCTCTCTCTCTTTTATTTCTGTTTTCTATTTCTGACATTTGTTTTAATTTGGTTTTTGAATCAAACTAATTTTATTGCTTCTGATAAATTTTGCAGGGACTAAAAAGGATTATTCCAAAGCCCATCAACAAAAATCAGAATTATTGGAGCAATAAATTATTTATAGTATCTATTTGCTCCAATTCAAAATACAATATGCGTTAATTCAACAATCCAAAATGTCATGCAAAAATGTGCATCACCTCTGGTTGCTGTTTCCAGCATTTTCCAAAAATGATGGACATTTTTGAAGGCCATTTGGGTTCACTGAAAAATATTTTAGTTGAACCTGATGGATTCCTTTTTATGCTAGGGTTTGAACATCCCCCATTTCGAGTTCATTTGAAAAGTTAAACATGATGCACACATGAAGGGCTAGCCTACTGCATACCAGGACCAGGGATGTGACACAAGGTACACAACATGTTTGGTACACAGCATGGCATACTTTATAGAACCTATGGCTGAAGCATAGGGAATGACTTTCATTCTCTCTTTATCTTCTGCCATGGCCGGGTTTTGAGTCTTTTACTCAACTTCACACCTTATAATATAGGCAAGAACTCCTTCTTTGACTGATCCATTTTGAACTCCTTCAAAATCTTGTCAAGGTATGTACTCATTGAAAGTCTTATCAAGCGTCTTGATCTATCTCTATGCCCAATATGTAAGCAGCTTCACTAAGGTCTTTTGTTGAAAAATTCTTATTCAAGTATCCTTTTATGCTGGCCAGAAATTCTATATCATTTCCAATCAATAATATGTCATCCACATATAATATCAGAAATGCTACAGAGCTCCCACTCACTTTCTTGTAAATACAGGCTTCACCATAGGTCTATATGAAACCATATGCTTTGATCACCTTATCAAAGCGTATATTCCAACTCCGAGATGCTTGCACCAGTCCATAGATGGATCACTGGAGCTCACAACTTTGTTAAGACCTTTAGGATTGACAAAACCTTCTAGTTGCATCATATACAACTCTTCTTTAATATCCATTAAGGAATGCAGTTTTTGACATCCATTTGCAAGATTTCATAATCATAAAATGTGGCAATTGCTAACATGATTCGGACAGACTTGAGCATCGCTACGGGTGAGAAAGTCTCATCGTAGTCAACACCTTGAACTTTGTCGAAAACCTTTTGCGAATAGTCGAGCTTTGTAGATAGTGACATTACCGGCGTCAGTCTTCTTCTTGAAGATCCATTTATTCTCAATGGCTTGCCGATCATCGGGCATTCCACTAAAGTCCACACTTTGTTCTCATATATGGATACTATCTCAGATTTCATGGCCTCAAGCCATCTGTTGGAATCTGGGCTCATCATAGCTTCCTCATAGTTCGGAGGTTCGTCATGGTCAAGTTACATGACGTCCAGAACAGGATTACCGTACAAATCTGGTGCGGATCATGCTCTGGTTGACCTACGAGGTTCAGTAGTAACTTGATCTGAAGTTTCATGATCATTAGCTTCATCTCTAGTTGGTGTAGGCATCACGGGAACGGATTTCTCGGATGAGCTACTTTCCAAATTGAGAGAAGGTACAATTACCTCATCAAGTTCTACTTTCCTCTCACTCACTTCTTTCGAGAGAAACTCCTTCTCTAGAAAGGTTCCATTCTTGGCAACAAAGAACTTGCCTTTGGATTTGTGGTAGAAGGTGTACCCAATTCTTTCTTTAGGGTATCCTATGAAGACGCACTTCTCCGATTTGGGTACGAGCTTATCAGGCTGAAGCTTTTTCACATAAGCATCGCAACCCCAAATTTTAAGAAACGACAACTTAGGTTTATTGCCAAACCACAGTTCATACAATGTCATCTCAACGGATTTAGACGGTTCCCTATTTAACGTGAATGCGGCTATCTCTAATGCATAACCCCAAAATGATAGTGGTAAATCGGTAAGAGACACCATAGATCGCACCATATCTAATAAAGTGCGGTTACGATGTTCGGACACACCATTATGATGTGGTGTTCTAGGTGGCATGAGTTGTGAAACTATTCCACATTGTTTTAAATGAAGGCCCAACTCGTAACTCAAATATTCGCCTCCACGATCAGATTGTAGAAACTTTATTTTCTTGTTACGATGATTCTCCACTTCACTCTGAAATTCTTTGAACTTTTCAAATGTTTCAGACTTGTGTTTCATTAAGTAGATATACCCATATCTGCTCAAATCATTTGTGATGGTCAGAAAATAATGATACCCGCCGTGTGCCTCGACACTCATCGGACCGCATACATCGGTATGTATTATTTCCAATAAGTCATTGGCTCGCTCCATTGTTCCGGAGAACGGAGTTTTAGTTATCTTGCCTATGAGGCATGGTTCGCAAGTATCAAATGATTCATAATCAAGTGATTCCAAAAGCCCATCAACATGGAGTTTCTTCATGTGCTTTACACCAATATGACCTAAATGGCAGTGCTACAAGTATGTTGCACTATCGTTATCAACTTTGCATCTTTTGGCATCAATATTATGAATATGTTTATCACTATGATCGAGATTCAATAAACCATTAACATTGGGTGTATGACCATAGAAGGTTTTATTCATGTAAACAGAATAATAATTATTCTCTGTCTTAAATGAATAACCGTATTGCAATAAACATGATCCTATCTTGTTCATGCTCAACACAAACACCAAATAACATTTATTTAGGTTCAACACTAATCCCGAAAGTATAGGGAGTGCTCGATGATGATCATATCAATCTTGGAACCACTTCCAACACACATCATCACTTCACCCTCAACTAGTCTATGTTTATTCTGCAACTCATGTTTCGAGTTACGAACTTTAGCAACTGAACTGGTATCAAATACCCAGGGGTTACTATTAACACTAGTAAAGTACACATCAATAACATGTGTATCAAATATACCTTTGTTCACTTTGCCATCCTTCTTATCCGCCAAATATCTGGGGCAATTCCGCTTGCAGTGATCATTCCCTTTGCAGTAGAATCACTCAGTTTTAGGCTTGGGTCCAGCTTTGGGCTTCTTCCCGGGAGTGTCAACTTGCTTGCCATTCTTCTTGAAGTTCCCTTTCTATCCCTTGCCCTTTTCTTGAAACTAGTGGTCTTGTTAACCATTAACACTTGATGCTCTTTCTTGATTTCTACCTTCGTTGATTTCAGCATCGTGAAAAACTCGGGAATCGTTTTCTTCATCCCTTACATATTATAGTTCATCACAAAGTTCTAGTAGCTTGGTGATAGTGATTAGAGAACTCTCTCAATCACTATGTTATCTAGAAGATTAACTCCCACTTGATTCAAGCAATTGTAGTACCCAGACATTCTGAGCACATGCTCACTAGCTGAGCTATTCTCCTCCATCTTGTAGGCAAATTACTTGTCAGAGGTCTCATACCTCTCGACATGGGCATGAGTCTGAAATACCAATTTCAGCTCTTGGAACATCTCATATGCTCCGTGGCGTTCTAAACGTTTTTTAAGTCCCGGTTCTAAGCCGTAAAGCATGGTGCACTAAACTATCAAGTAGTCATCATACTGAGCTTGTCAAACATTCATAATGTCTGCATCTGCTCCTGCAATAGGTTTGTCACCTAGAGGTGCATCAAGGACATAATTCTTCTTTGTGGCAATGAGGATAATCCTCAGATCACGGACCCAGTCCGCATCATTGCTACTATCATCTTTCAACCTTTTCTCTAGGAACATATCAAAAAACATAGGGGAGTTGCAACGCTTGCTATTGATCTACAACATAATTTGCAAATACTATTAGGACTAAGTTCATGATAAATTAATGTTCAATTAATCAAATTACTTAAGAACTCCCACTTAAACTGACATCCCTCAAGTCATATAAGTGTAACGTGATCCAAATCAACTAACCCATGCCCGATCATCACGTGAGATGAGGTAGTCATCAACGGTGAACATCTATGTGTTGATCAAATCTACTATATTATTCACGTTCGACCTTTCGGTCTCTAGTGTTCCGGGGCCATGTTTCTACATGCTAGGCTCGTCAAGTTTAACCTGAGTATTCTGCATGTGCAAAACTGTCTTGCACCCATTGTATGTGAATGTAGAGCTTGTCACACCCGATCATCACGTGGTGTCTCAGCACGATGAACTGTCGCAACAGTGCATACTCAGGGAGAACACTTATACCTTGAAATTTTAGTTAAGGGATCATCTGATAATGATACCACCGTACTAAGCAAAATAAGATGCATAAAAGATAAACATCACATGCAATCAAAATATGTGACATGATATGGCCATCATCATCTTGTGCTTTTGATCTTCATCTCCAAAACATTGTCATGATTTCCATCGTCACCGGCTCGACACCTTGATCTCCAACGTAGCGTCATGGTCGTCTTGCCAACTATTACTTCTACAACTATCGCTACCGCTTAGTGATAAACTAAAGCAATTACATGGTGTTTGTATTTCATACAATAAAGCTACAACCATAAGGCTCCTGCCAGTTGCCGATAACTTTTACAAAACATGATCATCTCATACAACAACGTATATCACATCATGTCTTGACCATATCACATAACAAGCATGCCCTGTAAAAAACAAGTTAGACGTCTTCTACTTTGTTGTTGCAAGCTTTACGTGGCTGCTACGGGCTTCTAGCAAGAACCGTTCTTACCTGCGGCACAAAACCACAACGGTGATTTATCAAGTTTGCTGTTTTAACCTTCAACAAGGAGCGTCCATAGTCAAATTCGATTCAACTAAAGTTGGAGAAACAGCCACCAGCCAGCCACCTTTATGCAAAACTAGCTGCATGTCTGTCGGTGGAACCGGTCTCATGAATGCGGTCATGTAAGGTTGGTCCGGGCCGCTTCATCCAACAATACCACCGAATAAAAATAAGACATTGGTGGTAAGCAGTATGACGATCACCGCCCACAACTCTTTGTGTTCTACTCGTGCATATCATATACGCATAGACCTGGCTCGGATGCCACTATTGGGGAACGTAGCATGCAATTTTAGAAAAAATCCTACACTCGTGCAAGATCTATCTAGGAGATGCATAGCAACAAGAGGGGAGAGTGTGTCTACGTACCCTCGTAGACCGAAAGCCGAAGCGTTTCACAGTGCGGTTGGTGTAGTCGAACTTCCTTTACGATCCAACCGATCTAGTGCCGAATGGACGACACTTCCAAGTTTAGCACACATGCAGCTCGATGACGTATCCTCCTTCTTGATCCAGCAATCGGGAGAGGAGAAGTATATGGGATCACAACCAACATGACGGCATGCTGGTGATGGTGGTGGTGGAGCACCGACAGCGCTTCGCTAAGCGTGGCCGGGACGAGGTGGTGGAACTATGGAGTAACGGGAGAGAGAGGGGCGCCAAGGGCTTGGTGTGTCCTCTTGGGGCACCCCTCCCCTCTATATATAGGTGGAGGGGCGTGGCAAACAGCCCCTCCAAGCCCTAGGGTGCAGCTAAAGGGGAGAGGACTTGGACTCAAAGTCCAATCCTATTCCTACCAGGACTCCTTCTTTTTTGCCTTCCCTAGCCACATGGGCTTTTGAGGACTTGGTGCGTGTCGGTGTCAAAACCAGCGGATCTCGGGTAGGGGGTCCCGAGCTGTGCGTCGAAGGCTAATGGTAATAGGAGGCGGGGGACAAAATGTTTACCCAGGTTTGGGCCCTCTCTATGGAGGTAATACCCTACTTCCTGCTTGATTGATCTTGATGAATATGAGTATTACAAGAGTTGATCTACCACGAGATCGCAATAGCTAAACCCTAGAAGTCTAGCCTATGATTATGATTGTTGTTGTCTCCATGGACTAAATCCTCCTATTTATATAGACAGCGGAGGGGGCTAGGGTTACACAAAGTCGGTTACAGAGAAAAGGAATCTACATATCCGAATCGCCAAGCTTGCCTTCCACGCAAAGGAGAGTCCCATCCAGACACGGGAATAAGTCTTCTATCTTATATCTTCATAGCCCAACATTCCAGCCAAAGTATACAGTCCGTCTATCCGAGGACCCCTTAATCCAGGACTCCCTCAGTAGCCCCTGAACCAGGCTTCAACGATGATGAGTCCGGCACACAGATTGTCTTCGGCATTGCAAGGCGGGTTCCTTCTCTGAGTACTTCAAAGTAGATTTCGAACACAAGAATCGTGTCCGGCTCTGCAAAACAAATTCCACACACAACCATAGAGAGCATAATATTTCACGAGTCCAATCCACTGACAACTTTTTGTAGCATGACATCACGCCACTGCTCGGTCATTATTCGAACCATTTTTTAGCCTGCCGCCCCATATTTTGAGGTGCGGTTTCATTGGCACGTCTTGTCAAAGAAGAGATCGTGTCCCCTTATCATGGGATTCTCATTAATACGGGCATGGGTAACCCAACCGTGTCATCTGCAAGGCGCTTGGGGAATAGGCGAATTTTAAGGCGAGTAGGGAGGCGCATGACTTCTACTGCCTTTATAAGGGTATAAGGATTCACCCTCTTTCACCCATGCCTTCTCCTTCCTCTGCCCATCCATTCTCGAGCTCCAGCGCCCAAGCTCTCGCCTTCTCCGCCCAAAAAAGCACTCCAATCATGTCCGGATCTGGAGTAGGAGGCAAGTGGATGGCCTCCTCCATCAAGGAGAAGGACATCAAGAAGCTCCGGGAGGCCGGGTACCTAGCCAAGGAAATTGCCCATCAACTTCCGGCCAAGGTACAGATCGTCCCCACCCCGGAGCCCCAGGAGAGGTTAGTGTTCATCCCACACTTCATCCGCGGGCTAGGATTCCCCCTCCACCCATTCGTCCGTGGACTGATGTTTTACTACGGGCTAGACTTCCATGATCTGGCCCCCAACTCTATCCTAAACATCTCAGCATTTATTGTCGTGTGTGAGGCCTTTATCCGCATCCCACCTCACTCCGACCTATGGCTGAAGACCTTCAATGTGAAGCTGAAGGTGGTGAGTGGCCAACAAGCAGAGTGCGGAGGCGCCATGGTGGGCAAGATGCCCAATGTCACCGGGCCTGAAGGCTCCTTTGTGGACACTGTCAAAGGGTGGCAATCGGGGTGGTTCTACATCACCGACCCGCGCGACACCAACTGGGCAGCGGCTCCCGCATTCCGGTCAGGAGTCCTGATGCGACTCACCTCCTGGCAAGAGAAAGGCCTGACCTGGTCTTCCTTGGACGAGCTGACGGCACTCCAGGTGCGTGTCCAGAACATGATAAACAAGAGAATCAAGCTCGTCAATGTGATCTAGGTAATGCTTGTCCGACGGATCCTTCCGTGCCAACGCGGGACTTGCCATCTATGGGAGTTTGATTTGGTCAAGCACCAGACCCTATTGGAGCTCTTCGGCATAACACATAAAGACATCTGGAAGGTGCTCTTCAAGGCCAACAAGGCGCCGCCGCCCACGACCGAGGAACGTGGGCATAGCTTAACTCGCCTTGCTAATCCGGTAAGTTCTTTCATGTTTTCAGGGTATACCCTTTACTTGCATACTTGAGGAAGGCATCTAAGCCTCCCTATTGAATCTTTCAGACCTAGACAGAGATGGCAGAGCGGATTAACTGTCCGGACCCACTGCCCGAAGACCCAGAAGTCCCACTTCTGGCGAAGATGCTGGTTCCGGCGCCTTATCAGGTGTCGGAGAAGAAGGCCAAGAAGAAGGCCAAGGGGACCAGAGGTGGTGTCCGTCGCAAGGGCGCTTCAGATGCGATGTCCAAAGACACCAAGACTCACTCCTCCGTGGCCTAAGATGACGAGGAAGAGGAGGAGGTAGAAGAAGAAATCCATTCCCCCCTGCAGGGGGGAGAAAGAAGAGGTCGGACTCCATGCAGCTGGAGGCTGAGGCATCCAAGAAGGGGAAAGCTTGCCTTCCGGATAGCTCCACAGCGGCCACCGACAGCAGATGGGAGTGGGAGCCCAAGGATAAGCCCCTGGCCAAATCGTAAGTGTCCGGACACGTTCATGTATCAGGCCTTTTTATTTCATTGTTTTAATGTGCTAAATTATGCACTTGCAGTCCGTCTCTGTCCAACCTCGAGCGGTCCTTATCTTCAGAGGATTCACTGGACCCGGCGGCGATGGACAACGGGACCCTTCCATCGGCTATTTCTCCCCGGGACCTGGATGGCACCGAGGCATCGTCCCGAAGGATCCCCGGCCTGGGAGAGAATCTAGAGGCCATCAGGGAGGTGCCGGAGGGCGAAGCCTCGGCTGTCGGACACATGGGGGAGCAAGCCCCCATGGACACTGATGGTGGGGCCATATCCAACTCGGCCCCCAATCAAATATAGTTCTAGAGACACATGCGGTTCCGGAACCAGGCCAGCCGCCCCTTTCCAAAGGAGGTGGTGCGCCTATTCCACCGGTGGCCTCTGTCCATCCAGAGGCACCGGATAATTTGCTGGAAGCGCTGCAAGGCGCTTCCATTGTGGAAGAACACCGTACCCTTATGTGTACGGTGATTGAGAGGATTCAGTCCGCGAAAAACGGACTGACCGAAGCCTGCACTAGCCTTCTAACAGGCTTTGAGGTAAGTAATACCATTGTATAAAAAGAATGTCACAGTATAGACATGTTGACACATGAACACGTCACGTGTACCCTCGACGCCGGGGGTGATGCACCGCAGCTCGCGTCGAAGGAGACCCGACCGACAGCGCGATACGCAAGACAGTCGACGGGCGCTTTTGCAGACCCGAAACCCCGTGCACCCTGGAGGGACCCCGTCAGGGAACACGGAGGCTATGGGCTGACCTAGGTCGATTCACTCGCCCCTAGAGCCTCGAGATTCGCAGCTCTCAAACACGAAGAACAGCGAAGAACGAGAGAGAAAAACAGTGGAGAGATAAAACATAGATGAAAAAGTAGTATATTGATTTGTTCGATTGTGTGATGTTTAATCAGCCATCACCCCCAACATATATAAGAGGCAGCTGGACTTCCCGTACAAGTAAAGGATTCATCTAGGCTTTCCTTACAAAAAATTACATCAATTCACGTCCTAGAGTCCTAATTCTATTCCAACTTGGATTCAGTCTGAATCTGGCTCAACTTCTGTCTTCCTCCTTGCGTGGGCCGTCGATCTTGCATATGATCTCCTATCAAGACGGCCCAAATATCAAACTTATGTGCCCCGACGAGATGAAAAACTCTTATGTTCATCACTTTTTCAAATAAGGTCATCTTGAATACTTTTCGAGGTCGTCTTTACCTTCCAGTCGGACTCGGTCTTGCAGTGGACTGGATTGTATGAGTCTCGTAGTGAATTTGCAGGCCATATACTATCTCTGATGACGATGATTCCAAAACCAAAGTTTACCATTTTGACAATACACACAACTTCCGTATTGAACATTTCTCCATCTGAGGTCATCTTGATAAACTTTCAGGCACATGCTCAGTTTCACTCGGATTCGAGCTCATCCACTCGGATATTAGAGTCACTCGGATCGTCCGACTGGATTTTTTCACTCGGATGTTAGAATCTTTCACTCGGAAGATAATATTCCACTCGGATGACTATATTTTCACTCGGAAGGCAATCTCTTACTCGATCGGCAAGTTTTGATTCCGACGGTAATATCTTCACTCAGATGATAATAAGTTCACTCGGATGTCAAACTTTCACTCGACCGGTAAGTTTTCACTCAAAAAGTAAGTTTTCACTCGATCGGTAAGTTTTTACTCGAAAGGTAAGCTTTCACTCGACCGGCAAGTTTTGGCTCGCATGGTAAGCTATTCACTCGACCGAAAACATAGCTTGATCTTGATTTGTCTCCCCAGGTCTCATACGACCTCGGATTGAGACGAATTATATATGAAAATCGATCGGCTTGACGAGACGAAACTTTCTCGTGTTGAAGGTTTTTCAATTCAAGGCCTTCTTGAGGGCCGAATTTCTCGTGCGACCCATCAGACAGGGTGTGTGGTACCTCGCGCCATATTTCCGTTTAGATTCGGTCTGCAGTGTATTGCCTCTAACTTTTGCATACAAACTCGGATTGAGATTATCTATATATCAAAATTGATTGCCTCGATGAGACGATGACAATTCCTATAGAATGCTTCTTCATCCGAGGTCGTCTTGAAGGCGTGATTGGCCGAAAACCATTCGGAACATTGAATTCTGCCACTCAGAGTACAATTTAAATCCGGGTTCAGATGATGATAACCTAAACATCAAAGTTGTTCCACTCGGCGATGTGAAACTTTCCATGCTGAAATCCCTTTCACTTGAATCCATCTCATTTTCTTTTACGCCGTGCCAAAATCTGATGTCAACACATGCCCCCCTGTTTTTCGGCAGAGCTTGTACGCCGAAAAATAATATGCACGGAGTTTGTTCTAAGGACGATGTCAACACTCCATCGGCCATTTATTTTCTTAAGGCGATAATTATGTATCAGCCATGTTTGTGCTAAGGGCGATAATCATATATCGGCCATTGCCTACTTAGGCTTCTTGCCACACACTAGGGTGGTATTTCTTCAAGTATTTGCCATTGAGAGCTCTAGGTAACACCGTCCCTTGTATAGATTCCACCAAATAAGAGTTTCTGAGAACTACTCTTGTAATCCTAAAAGGACCTTCCCAACTCGGAGACCACTTCCCGAATTTTCTATCTCTTGAACCAATCGGTAGAATCACTTTCCAAATGAGACCACCAACTTGAAAATTCTTCAACTTGACTTTCTTATTGTAAGCTCTTGCAACCCTCACCTTGTCTCTCTCTATGGATTTCAAAGCAGGCAAACGTTTATCGGCAACCTCATCAATATTGTCCATCATCAAGTTATAAAAGTGTACTGCCGATAAATCATTTTGTTTGGCTATTCTCAAAGCATTCAAATTTACTTCCACTGGTAAAACAGCCTCTTGGCCATATACAAGCTCATATGGAGTCTC
Organism: Triticum dicoccoides; assembly: GCF_002162155.2. Lineage (NCBI taxonomy): Eukaryota > Viridiplantae > Streptophyta > Magnoliopsida > Poales > Poaceae > Triticum > Triticum dicoccoides. Next base: position 501,465,996 of record NC_041393.1, on the reverse strand, counting down.
CTTGGTAGCACCATGCCTTGAAATTCTATGTGCCCACAAAGCTTCAGACAACAACTCATGCCATCTCCTTGGATTATCCTCAATCTTCTTCTTGATGAGTTTGATTAAAATTTTATTGCCAGACTCAGCTTGTCCATTAGCTTGGGCATAATAAGGAGAGGAATTGAGCAACTTTATGTTATAAGATTCGACAAACTCTTTGACTTGGTGTGACATGAAAGATGAACCTTGATCTGTAGTTAACGTTTGAGGAATACTGTATCTATGAATAATGTGCTCAGTTATGAATTGAATTACCTCCGTATGTGTCATGTTCTTGAGAGGTACTGCTTCAGACCATTTAGTGAAGTAATCAGTTGCCACCAATACGAACCGATGCCCTTTTGAGGAAGACGGATGAATTTTCCCAATAAAGTCTAAACCCCATCCTTTAAAAGGCCACGGTTTGATAATAGGATGTAACATAGCAGCAGGAGCCAATTGAATATCACCAAATTTTTGACAAGCTTCACACCCTTTATAATATCTGAAGCAATCATTAATCATAGTTGGCCAATAAAACCCAGCACGTCGCAACAACCACTTCATCTTGGGTGCCGACTGATGAGTACCATAAATGCCTTCATGTACCTCTCCCATAGCAACTCTCGCCTGATCCTCATCCAAGCACTTCAGAAGAACATCATTGACTGTTCGGCGATAAAGACCATCATCTCTCATTGTATACTTGAAAGCCATACGCCAAACAGCCCTATCCACCCTTTCACTCGGATTGCACAAGTAATCAACAATGGGCTTCCTCCAGTCGGAATTGTCACCTGCACTAGATTTTTTGTTAATGGCCGAATCAGTAGGTTCATGTTTGGCCTCTCCCATATCGGGAAGACAAGACATCGGTCTTTGAGAGATATGAAACATGCCATGATCAACATGATATCCAGATGCTTGTTGTGCCAGATCATTTGCTTTCCAATTGTCATGCCTAGATATATGAGCAATGCTAAAACAATCCAAAGTAGAAATTATATCTAGACATTTACCAAGATAAACATTAAGTGGTTCGTCCAAACACTGAAAGACTTTGGATACTTGATACACCACTAGTAACGAATCACCATAAGCCTCAATATGTGTAACACCTATAGCAAGCAACATTTCTAGGCCGAATAACAATGCTTCATATTCGGCTTGATTGTTTGTGCAAAAATATTCTAAGCGGCATGATGCTTCGAAAACAGCACCATGAGGAGATATATAAACAATACCAACACCTTGGCCATTGCTACAAACTAAACCATCGAAATACAATCTCCAAGGTACTAATGAAACAAGGTTTATATCAACATCATGCTTGCATTAATCCGATGCTCGACAATGAAATTAGCAACAATTTGGCCTTTCATGGATTTTAGAGATTCATAAGCCAAATCATATTCAATCAAAGCATAAGCCCACTTGCCAATTCTACCACTAAGAATTGGCCTATGCAACATGTACTTAATGACATCGGTTTGACAAGCTACTACACAAGCACTCGGCACTAGGTAATGTCTCAATTTTGTGCAAGCATAATATAAGCATAGACATAGTTTTTCAATAAATGTATACCTTGTCTCGGCATCCAATAAGCGTCTGCTCAAATATGTAATGGCATGCTCTTTTCCTTCAGTATCTTGAGTCAAAACAGCACCAATAACACCTTCCTCTGCTGGGATATAAAGCTTAAAAGGCTCTCTATGCTTGGGTGCTTTCATCATCGGAGGAGTGCACAGATAATTCTTGATCATATCAAAGGCTTCTTGCTGTTTTGCCCCCCAAGTGAAATCAACATCATTATTTAACCAAAGGATAGGAGTAAATGCATCAACTTTCCCTGACAGATTAGCTATGAACCTTCTCAAGTAATTGACCTTGCCAAGGAACTTTTGCATATCTCTCTTGCATGTTGGAGCCTCCACTTTCTGTATGGCCTCTATCTTTTTGGGATCAATTTCTATGCCATCTTCATGAATAATGAAACCCAAAAATTTGCCAGCTGACACGCCAAATGCACACTTTAAAGGATTCATCTTCAGTCCATACTTTTTCATTCTTTCAAAAGTTAAACGCAAATCGGCCAAGTGGGATTCAAAAGCATCCGATTTGACAACAATATCATCAATATAAAGTTCAAGTATGACACCGAGTAAATCATGAAAAATCAAATTCATAGCCCTTTGATATGTAGCTCCAGCATTTTTTAATCCCAATGTCATCACTGTCGACTCGAATAAACCAAGGAAACCAGGGCATCGAAAAGCGGTCTTGGACATGTCCTCTTCGGCCATAAAAATTTGATTGTATCCGGCATTACCATCTAGAAAGTTAATAACCTTATGTCCAGAAGCATCATTAATAAGCATATCGGCTATTGGCATGGGATACTCATCTTTGGGTGTAGCCCTATTCAAATCTCTGAAGTCAATGCACACCCTCAACTTCCCAGATCCTTTCTTCTCCACTGGGACAATGTTAGAAATCCACTCGGCATACCTGCAAGGTCGAATGAAATTAGCCTCAAGCAAGCGACCGATCTCTTCCTTGATCCGGTCATATGTTTTTGGATTAAATTTTCTGGCCGATTGTTTATAAGGTCTAAAACCGGCCTTTGTAGGTAACCGATGCTCTACTAGATCTCGGCTTAAACCTGGCATCTCATGATATTCCCATGCAAAGCAACAAACATATTCTTTCAATAGCTCGATTAATTTAGCTTTACAATCGGCTTTCAAATTTTTGTTTACAAATGTCGGTCGACTGACTGATCCGTCTCCGATATCTACCTCTTCTAACGGATTGGCCGATGTAAAACCTTGTCCAAGTTTATCCATGTCATCCAACTCCTCAATAGACTCATACATATCGTTCTTGCTGGACCGATATTTTACAAGATGTTTTTGTAACCACTCGGAACTAGAATCCATTGAAACATATCATACCTTGGAGCCGACTGCATTTAGTCGGCTTTAAAGAGACGGGCACGAAACCATTCTTGGTTGCACTGAGAAAATCAAACTCAGACAAATCACGTCCCATCAAGCAAGTAGCATGGGATGTTGCCAATCCACCGATGCATCGGCCAAAGCAACACAGGCCGAATTATCTGCATGAATGACTTCCACTTCATCATCAACTCATTGGATCAGAAACTGGTGCATAGTGGATGGCACGCACTGGTTTGCATGAACCCAATCACAGCCTAGTATGACGTTGTAGTTACCTTGCACCTCAGCGACAAAGAATGCAGTAGCCAAAGTTTTGCTTCCGACCGTAAGCTCCACATACATCACACCTTTGGCCTCAGTTTGCTCTTTGCCTTCAAATCCATTGAGCACCATTTTGGTCTTGATCAATTCTTCATCAGGCAAACCCAATTTCTTGAAGACCGAATAGGGCATAAGATTTACCACAGCACCTCCATCAACAAGCATCCGAATGAGCGACGACCCATTGATATGACCTCTGAGATACAACGGTTTCAGATGCATTACTGGGTCTTTTGGCTTCTCGAATATTGCGTTTTAAGGGCCAAAATCCAGCTGAGCCACTCCGCCCTCCTCATCTATAGCACGAAACTCAGCAGGTAAGTAATATACCATATTGATATCCATACCTTCATGAACCAGCGTGGACTCATAATCCAACATATCAGCCTCTTCTTCAAGTGGATCGACCGATTCTGAAATCTGTCCGAGTGAAGGAGAAGTAAGAAGTGTCGCAGACGATGTAATAGCTGTCGCGTCGTCCTCCTTGGGTGCTGTAGATACTTCTGTGATAGATGTAGAAGCTAATGTATCTTGTATTTGTTTAGGCCTCCACACTTGTTTTGCTGGAACCATGGGCCGAGTGTCATTGAACAACTTATCCCTTTGCTTCTCGGCCTCCTGCTCTGCCATCTCTTGACTCCTTAACCTCTGTAGTTTCCTCTTTTGTGTCTTTGTTAGCCCTGGAGGACACCACTTTGGCTAAGTGTATTTAGGATTCCTCGTCTTTATTTGGCTGGTGCTTGCTTCATGGTCATTAGACGAGTGCTTTGGCGCGATAGCAAGTATCGGCTCAGTCGAGTGGTTATGCACAGTCGGCTGCTGTATGGGGAATGCTTCGGTGCCCAAGATAAGTGAGTTGACATCCATTTTATCCTTGCCTTTTCCTGACTCAACTGCTGCAACACTTGGTGACTTAACACGCCATTCTTTTCGACTTTCCAGATGCATGAAATTTCCACTCGGGCGCACCTTTTTACTCGGATGGAATCCACTCGGATGGACGTCACTCTGATGGAATCCACTCGGATGGAACTCACTCGGATGGATTTCACTCGGATGAAATTTACCCATCCATATTTTTTCATTCGGATAGCTTCCACCTGGGTGCATTCTTACACTAGCATAGTTTCCACTCGGTCGCATATTTTGACCAGCCGACTGATAGTCGCCAATGTTCAGTCGGCCATTATATGAGTATTCAAGTCGGTCCCAAATAGTTTGCCTCTGCTCTTCTGGAAATAGTACCTTTGGTCCACTCGGTTTCGCATATCGACTGAACATATCATCTGATGGTGACCTTGGTCGCTTCAAGTGTGATGGCCGGTTAGAGCTGGGACTAGTCGACTGGTTGGCGTACTTGGACAACAACATGTCAAAAGTTGGTTTGATTCGTTTGCATTGTACTTTAGCTTTGTTCATCTTCCACTTGCCAACTTCAGGACTCTTGGGCTCAACAAATTTAACTCGAGTGTCCTGTTGCACCTGTGTTTGCCCCCCGAGTGTAGGATTCTTGATGGTGATCTTGAGCACTTCCTTGCCATCGGGTTGCTTATCAAGCACAAAATGTCTCCACAAGACCTTGTCGCCCTCCTTGTCTTTCCTAGGCTCACCAACAATGACATTAGCTTTATTAGCAGATTCAGCTACCTCCGGCCGAATGAGCAGCTTCTTCCCTTCTAAATCCATGGTGTTCATTGGAAAGGGCTGTTTATCAACTTGCATCTCAGGAAAGTTCAATCGTCCGTCGTTAATGGACGATTGTATTTGTCGTTGAAAAACATTGCAATCGTTAGTAGCATGAGAAAAAGAATTATGATACTTGCAATAAGCACGCCGTTTCAGCTCTTCAAATGGCGGTAAAGTATGAGATATTCTAATAATCTTAGCCTGCAGCAAAGCATCAAATATTCTATCACACTTAGCAATGTTAAAAGTAATCTTCATCTCTTCATCACGATTCTTATGAATTGGTTTCAGATCATTGCAAGTAAAGGGTTTCATCTTAGATGTCCAAACAAATTCAGTAGCAAAAACATCACCCTCATCGTCTGAGTGATCACTATCATATTCCACCATATTCATATTTGGACGATCGACTTTGTATCTATGCACTTCTTTGAGATCTTTGCTTCGACTTTCCTGAGCCAAAGCCCTTTGTAAGACTTGGTTAATATTTAAGAACTCATACCTTCTAGCTTTTCTCTAATGGGAGTGCTCAAACCACTCAACACTAGGTCCGCCAAGTCTCTCTCGGTTATCACCAAACTAAAACACCGGTTTTTCGTTTCTCTGAATCTCTTGACGTAATCAGAGACTGATTCATCATGCTTCTGTTTAACCGATGTTAGATGTGACAACTTGAGTTCATTGTCGCCGCTGTAAAAGTGATCATGAAATTTCTGCTCTAGCTGCGACCAAACTCGAATGGAACCATGTGGTAAAGAAGAAAACCATTAAAATGCGGTACCAGTTAATGATAAAGGAAATAAACGCACTTTCAACTCATTTAGTGAGCCTGCTTCACCTAATTGTGCCAAGTATTGACTAACATGCTCCCATGTGGTTTTTGTGCCCTCTCCATTGAACTTAACAAAATCTGGAATTTTATATCCTAGAGGGCACTGGATGGCATCAAAGTACTCGGGGTATGGCTTTTGGTAAATCCGATTCCAAGGTAACTCAACCCCAAAATTCTCTCGAAGCATCTTAGCCATCTCCTCTCTAAGATTAGCTAGACCATCATCCATAGTGGACGATGAAACTTGTGGCAGTGGCATAGGAGGAGTAGGACTACTAGTTGTAGGTAGGAACCGTGGCATGTATGTCGACCAATAATTTGCTAGTGGTCGAGTGGTTGTAGCCGTAGGTAGGGTTGGGTTCGGCGTTGCCACCGAACTTGGCACGCTCATAATAGGATTAGTTGGTGCAGCTATAATCTGATTTGCTTGTGTAGGATAATAAGTCATCGGCATGGAGGCGCTGATGAAATAGGTAAAGTCAGATTAGGGCTTTGCGCACTAGCAGCTACACCATCATTACTGTCGTGGTTCTAAGTCTGATAGTAGTGTACGGGGGTAGGTATGGAGAGGCAAGATCCTAGCTATGGAGTAGTTGTATACGTAAGAGATTTACAAGTTCAGGCCCTTCTCGGAGGAAGTAACAGCCCTACGTCTCGAAGCCCGGAGGCGGTCGACTGGATTATATGCGTATGAGTTACAGGGGTGCGAAACCTTTACACTGAGGAGGGGGTGGCTTATATAGAGTCTGCCAGACCCCTCCGGCCCTCAGTTATGCAGGGTTTAAGATATATTAAGATCGGGCGTTACTGGTAACGATATACATAAAGTGCTATGATGACCATAAAAGCTACTTAATGACCGACTGTTTGCGTGCAGAGTGACTTTAGATCTCCTGGCTGTCGAGTGGTTGGCTTCATGGTCGAGTGGTTGGCTTCATGGTCGAGTGTCTTCGAGTCAGTCGAGTGGAACACTTCTGAGTCGATTAACAAGTGGTTTCTTCTAGAGATGTCCTTGGGTAGGGTAGTTTCGACAGTTCCATGACCCTACCCTAGGAACATAGCTTCATCATTAGCCCCCGAATGGATCGAGGTTTGAGTGGGGAAGGAGTTGAGAACTCTTCCGACCCATTTCTCGTGCTATGAGTATGTCTTGTTCTGGATCAATGAACTTTGGGTGACGACACCAACTTCTTTTTCAGTCGCCTTGATCCATTCTTTGTATCCGTTGAGTGAAGTTTTTACTTGGAGAGCTCCGAGCGACAGAGCGAAGGAGATCTTTCGTCTGACGAGTTGTTCTGCAACCCGCGGATTTAGTGGGATTCGAATTTCGGGAAGTGCGCGGGGCGGAGGAGGCCGCAGTAATCGGATGGGATAAGGCAGGGACGCCTCGATCTTTGCACCACCTTTTTCGCCATGTATTGCGCGCGCGACTGTTGCGGGATTTGATAGGATCGCCCGGGCCAACAAGTCAGTCACTCGGAAGTAACCTCATATAAGGCACCGGACGGGGGTTTTTTAACAGTGCATTCTCATTTCCTCCTCTCTTCTCCAGGCTTATCCGCCGCGCTCACTTCCGTCTCAGTGCCGCTGCCCCGTGCGCGTCTCGCCGGTGACGATGGTGAAAGAGAAGACGGCAGCCCTGGAGCGGGCGAAGAAAGCGATGACGAAGGCGAAGGGAAGGACGACCAGTCGAGGCGGATCTTCATTGAGGGCCGGCCTGCCGCAGGGCTGGATCCAGGGCGACTGGATCCGCTCGACGATTAGTCAAGCAGATCTTGACGACCTGGCCGACGGAGGACTGATCCCCCATGGATCGGTGCGGCTCCCGGGAAGGAGTCTGAGCCGCAACCTCAGGAGGGTGAGTGCGTTCTCTTGGCCACCCATGTCGACCGTGGGTTTTCTTTGCTGCCTCACCCTTTCTTTCGGGAATTTCTGAATTTCTTTGGGGCACAACTCCACCACTTCACACCCAACACCATCATGTACCTTGCTGCTTTTGTGTCTTTGTGCGAGAACTTCTTGGGTTGCCGGCCTCATTGGGGTCTTTTCAAGCACATCTTCACCTATCGCTCCCAGATGGTGAAAAAGGCCAATCCGAGTGATGAGAGAACACAAGTGATTCAGATGTGTGGGGGTCTTGGGGTTCAGTTGAGAGGAAAAAGCTCCTTTCCGACCATGATCTTACCCGACTCGGTCCATGGATGGCAGTCGACCTAGTTCTACTGCAAAGACCAGCCGACGCCAGGGCAGTCGACTGGGCTCCCTCCTTTTTCCATGGAACGAGTGAGGAAGCGTTCCTCTTTGAAGGTGGTCCCGGAAGAGAAAGCGTAGGTTAAGGTGCTGGTCGAGCATGTCGTCCAGCTTATCCGTGACGGGGTGACTGGCATGGACCTCTTGGAGGTCTTCCTCTGACGACGCATCCAACCGCTTCAAGCTCGAGACCATCCGATGTGGTTGTATTCTGGCACTGAGGACACTACTCGGATCCACCCGGAGGAGATTAACGATGCCACACTCGAGCGGTGGCTGGCGAGCATCACAGGGAACAAAGACAACCCCCGAGGAGCCAAGAGGATTCCTCCACTCGACCAATCATACAAAGTAGACAAGGTCCAATTCTGCATTTCTGACTGTGATTCTGCTTTCTCCATTCTGTTTGCTTAAAATCAGTCGACTGACTTTTGTTTTGTTTGTTCTCTTCTAGGCCACGACTGAGATGTACTCGACACCCAACGGGGTGCAAGAACAGGCCGAGGAGGGAGAGGCGAGTGGAGGTGAAAGTGAGGAGTGGCAATCTGATGGTGAGGGGGAAGAGAATGGCAACGGATCCAGCGAAAAGGAGGAGGAGGAGGAAGTCGATCCTCCTCATACGGAAAGGCGATCCAAGCTCATCCACGACCCTGCGAGCGAGCGTGGCAAAGCGATTGCGCCCGTCGGGCAATCGTCAAAGCGCCCTCGAGCGGCTTCTCCGATGCCGACTGAGAAAGCGCCGAAGCATCCACGAGCGGCGCCATCAAAGCCGCCGAAGGCCTTACCCAAGATGAGAATGGCCATTCCCACTATCTCCGGGTAACAACAGAACTTGTGTTTTCTTGTTTAGCACGGGCGAACTCTTGGTCAACCCATCGACTAACCGACTGGTTTCTGAAATCTGCAGTGCTGCTACCTCCGAGACCTCCGCCAAGAACGACGACCAGGAAATGGAAGACACTGCCACCTCCAACCTTGGTACACTCTCTGTAGTTTCACTTTTGGTCAATTGGATTTTCGTTTCTAATTTTGGATTTTTCCTGCAGCTCCTCCTCATGTCATTGTTCTCCCTAATGATGACGACAAGGTGCCACTGAGGGCGAGGAAGAATAAAAAGGCGCCGACTGGCAAGACCACTCGGACTGCATCAGTGCCTGAGGCATCGGTTCAAGAAGGTGGCGATGTCACTCGGCATTTTGTGTCCTTCGCTGTGCCGCTGACGAGTGCCCGACCTTCGTCGTCGATTGCTGATCCGCCCTCCCTTTTTGCCACACACCACGTCCCAGAGGACCAAGCGGGTGCTGCTAAGGAGGCTATACGCCAGATGGGGATTGTCGGTGTTAAAACTGGCGGATCTCGGGTAGGGGGTCCCGAACTATGCGTCTAGGCGGATGGTAACAGGAGACAAGGGACACGATGTTTTTACCCAGGTTCGGGCCCTCTCGATGGAGGTAAAACCCTACTCTTTCTTGATTAATATTGATGATATGGGTAGTACAAGAGTGGATCTACCACGAGATCAGAGAGGCTAAACCCTAGAAGCTAGCCTATGGTATGATTGTTGTTCGTCCTATGGACTAAACCTCTCCGATTTATATAGACACCGGAGAGGGCTAGGGTTACACAGAGTCGGTTACAATGGGAGGAGATCTTCATATCGTATCACCAAGCTTGCCTTCCACGCCAAGGGAAGTCCCATCCGGACACGGGACAGAGTCTTCAATCTTGTATCTTCATAGTCCGGGAGTCCGGCCAAAAGTCATAGTCCGGCCATCCGGACTCCCCCTAGTCCAGGACTCCCTCAGTAGCCCCCAAACCAGGCTTCAATGACGATGAGTCCGACATGCAAGTTTGTCTTCGGCATTGCAAGGCGGGTTCTTCTCCAAATTCCCTGCACCCATCGAATAGTGTCCGGCTTCTAGTGTGTGCTGCTCTCCTCGGCTTCTGTGCCCCATAATGACCATCTTCCACGTGTCAAACGAATGTGAAAAGCCAGGTTTTTTTCATTTACCCCCCAGTTGCGTTAATGAACCGCCCATAAAAGAGACGGGGATTTAGATCCAATTCGCACCATCTTCCCTCCGCAAGCCTTCATCAGAGTGCCTTCGACAGGGATCCATTCCACCATGGCCGGTCGGTGCAGCTCCTCCTCTCGCCTCTCCAGCCCTCGGCCCGAAGATTGGGGGCGGTGTTCCGTCCCGCATAGCGAGCTAGTAGTGCTTCAGTCCAAGGGGCTCCTCCCCCCAGCATATATGGTCCCAGTTCGAGCCGGGATTGCTACCTATAGCAGCGGAGAGCAGGCGGAGAGCGTCCGCAATCCCTCTCAAGGAGAGCGGGTGTGCCTAGTCCCTTATTTGATAAGAGGACTCGGATTTCCAATTCATCCGTTTCTCCGAGGGTTGCTGGAGTTCTACGGCCTCCAGCTACACAACCTCACGCCTGCCTCCATTCTGCACATTGCGGGCTTCGTGGCCCTCTGCGAGCTGTTCTTGGGCGTTGAGGCCCATTTCGCGCTGTGGAAGAGGTTGTTTTGCCTTGTGCCCCGTTCTCAGGAGGGGTCTATTTATCAAGTGGGCAGAGCCGAACTATGGCGCATCGCTGGGACCGGATATCTATCCGGTACCCCAAAGAGGACGTCCGAGGACTGGCCCTCAGAGTGGTTCTATATAGATGACGTCCCCCTACCGGACCCTATACGGATCGACCTCCCTGAGTTCAATAATGCTCCGTTGAAGAAGCGCCTGAGCTGGCGCCCGCGAAACCCTCAGTGGGAAACTGACAGGGACGTCCTTTACCTGATGAGCCGGATAAGGTTGTTGGCTCATTCCAGACTGACCATGATCAAGGTCATGGCCATATGCATTACGCGAGCGATGCAGCCGCTTCAATACAGAGGCCACCCCATGTGGGATTTCAACGGGGAGGACGATGCCACCCGGTGCGGTCGTAAGGGGCCAGATTCGCCCGCCACTTTAACGAGAATCTTATCCGCTTTGTACAAGGGAGAAGAAGAGGAATTCCTCCGTGCCAACCCGGAGGGCGGATTCTCCATGTACAATCCTCCAAGTTGGGTGAGCGAACATTTTCACCTGCCTACCCGCTTTCGAAATTCCCATAGTTGAGTACTTAGTCTAACAATGTTAAAGCAGGAGCTGCGCCAGACTGTGAAGGAGATAAACAGCCCTCCTCCACAACCCGAGGACCCGAAACGGTCCCTCGGTCCGGACTCCCAAGAGGACTCGGACTTATGTGTGGAGTTAATTGATGGGGTGTTTCATCAATTGAGTAAGGACAACACCCTAGTGGCCATTACGGCCGACTATCCCGGACTACTTCCAGCCTCAAATGTAACCGAGACCGAAGTCTCAGTATTTTCAAGGAGATCCATCCATGCTTTATCTTGAATGCCATGAACTAATAGTGTTTCGTTTCGCAGGGTAAATCCTTGAGGTGGAAGGCCGAGCCCGCGGTGGGCAGCCAACAAGGGCCGCTGAAGCCAGGCGGGCTAAAAGGAAGTGCGGACCAGATCGAGATTCCGGCGCAATGGTACGGCGTGCGAATTTAACGCCTAGGGTTTATGCCCTCAAGTCATACTAACGCTCACGCTTTTCTTAGAAAGAAGAGAACCCGCCGGACTATATCCACCGGCCATGGTTCAAGGCCGGGTCCAGAAGCGGAGGCGGACACGGGGCACGCCTCGGGCGTTCCTCCGACAGAGGACACAGACGGGCTATCTGCCACTAATCCAGAGGTGGAGAGTGCCATGAACCACAGGCGTCGCCGGACTGTTCTTCGTGACGCATGTTTTTCCCTAGAGGCATTGGACGCCTTTAATACAAGAGATGCGTATCTTCGTGCCGCTCAAAATGGTCTATCCAGAGCCACAGAGCAGTATGTAAAAGACATACATGTGAGTAAAATTGAAGGTTATATATGTCAGTAGCCCCCGAGACTTGAAACAGTGAAGATAACTGTTTTAAGGATCATGTGCTATGCAGTGTCTTAGAAAGAAGAACACACAACTGTCCCAGGAGCTTGAAGAGTGCAAGGCCCAACTTGAGGCTGCACTGGCCGCTTCAGATAATGCCAAGGGGACGCCCTCAGGTAATATACGCTTCAAAAGATAATTCCATTGTGAAGTGCGGCATGTGTGCAACTCTGATGATAATAGTGCAGATGGGGCCGGAGTAAATCCGGACAAGCAACAACTCCTATGCCAACTAAAGGCTGGCGAGAGCGTGCTGACGAGGGTGAGGCAAGAGAAGAACAAACTTCAAGACGCCAATACCCAGCTAGGCGAGGAACTAAAGGATGTTCCTATTCAGCTGTCTACTTCCGTAAAGGAGAATCGGCGACTTCGACGCGGCATTTTTAGTAAGTGCTTGAACGAATCTTCGAAAAAAGAATTCAGCGAGGAAGTCGATTGACAGAGCTATGTCTGTAGGTCTGCTGACAGGTCGTCCTGCGGAGGAAATGCCCGGTTCAATGGGAGACCTTCTTCCCGAGCTGTTGCAACTACACGAACGAGTTCGGCAGGCAATGCAGAGCGTCGTCCAGGCTATGTGGCCATCCCTCTCCATGCCCGAAGGCCTTGGGGAGCTTGCAAATAAGCTGGAGGGAGTGCGGTAGCACTTCCGGTTATGGAAGATATCGGCCTGCCGTCAAGGTGCCAGGGAGGCCTGGGCCATGGTGAAGACTCGGTACACGAAGGCTGACCCGAACCACATGGCCGAGGTCGGCCCTATGGGTCCTGACGGAAAGGAGATCCCTGTCAGCTTAGTATATGGCCAGGTAGAGCTGGCTGCAAAGTATTCCCAATAGGACTGTAAATTAGACCACCTGTTGGATGGTATTGAAGAAGAATATACCGAGTCGGATTGACTCTGTAATTTAAAATGACATGAGAAATGCCTTCTAGCCGGATTGTAGATCGTTTGTCAATGCGGACCTTTTCGCTTCGACCTCTGGACCCTATAGTCTGGAGTGTGTCCGAATACCCTGTCGGTTATGTAAGAACCGGGGCATTCATGGAGACAAGGCGTAGGGGTCATAATTGCTTTAGCAGACAAGTGCCCAATTAGTTATGTTATATTACATGGTTAGTAAGAAACATCTTCCAGGGAGAATAGTTCCGTTAGGGGTTCCTTTCCCTGGGAGGCATGCCCTAAAGTGCAAGTCTGAACTGCTAAAAAGAGCAGAAAAGCATCTGGGGGCAGATAAATAAAGAAGAAAAATCATCTTTTAGTTCACCGACCGAATATTCCCTTAAGAACGCTAGCTTTCGGCTTCACCCAGTCTGGGGTACACATCCGACTGACCCGACAGTAACAATCGCAGAGGTGCTCCCTTTACCACCTATTCGAACGAACGGGAACGTAGGGGTAAGCATAGGAGCAAGGCAACCCAGCTTGGCCAAAACTTAAGTCATATCGATGCATATAATGGTGTATAAAAGGTTCATGCGGAAGTGTAACACTTGTTTTGGGCATGAGGCCCGTTTATATAAACTTCTGATAAAGAAGCCCCCAGGTATGATGAGCGCGGATGGCGCGTCAAGTATGTGCGAACAATGCGCAAGCAAGCCCCTAAGGGCTTGGGAGAAAGAAAATGTAGAGAGAAGGAGAGAAATGCCGGACAGCTAAAATAAATAAATAAAATAAAAAAGGGAACAGAGGAAGGAGACGAACACGGAGTCCAGCGCTAGGTGTAGAATCTTCGTAGGCGTGCTGCGTTCCATGGGTTCGGCTCTAGTCGGTTGTCCAATGTGTTTCGCAGATGGTACGCTCCACCAGTCAGTACTTGGTCGATTATGAAGGGACCCTCCCATTTGGGCTTTAGTTTGTCCTTTTTCTTGTCCGGCAGGCGTAGAACTAGTTCGCCAACATTATAAGTTTTGGCCCGTACTTCTCTGCTTTGATATCTTCGAGCCTGCTGTTGATAGAATGCAGAACGAGCTTTTGCCACGTCGCGCTCCTCCTCCAATGCGTCCAAGCTGTCCTGCGGATCGAGCTCGGCTTCTCTTTCTTCGTACATGCGCACTCGAGGTGAGTCATGAATTATGTCGCATGGCAGTATTGCCTCTGCGCCGTATACCATAAAAATGGTGTGAATCCAGTAGTGCAATTCGGCGTGGTCCGCAGCCCCCAGAGTACAGAGTCAAGCTCCTCTACCCAGTGCGTGTTAGATTCCTTGAGGGATCGCACTAGTATGGGTTTGATGCCGCTCATAATGAGACCGTTCGCTCGCTCGACTTGACCGTTGGTTTGAGGGTGATAGGATGAAGCGTAGTCGAGCTTAACGCCCATGTTTTTGCACCAGAGTTTAACTTCATCGGCCGTGAAGTTTGTTCCGTTGTCAGTTATGATGCTGTGGGGGAAGCCGTAACGGTGTACGACCCCGGATATGAAGTCTATCACCGGTCCGGATTCGGCCGTCTTTATAGGCTTGGCCTCTATCCATTTGGTGAATTTGTCCACCATGACCAGTAGATATTTTTGCTTGTGGGTTCCTCCTTTAAGGGGTCCGACCATGTCAAGCCCCCAGACCGCAAAAGGCCAGGTAATGGATATAGTTTGTAGGGCGGTAGGCGGCATGTGGCTTTGATTAGCGAATAATTGGCAACCGATGCATCGCTGCACTAAGTCCTGAGCGTCTGCCCGGGCCGTCGGCCAATAAAATCCGGTACGGAAGCCCTTGCTTACAAGGGCCCGGGCTGCGACGTGGTGCCCGCCGAGTCCGGCATGAATTTCAGCCAGAAGGTTTCGCCCTTCCTGTTCGGAGATACACCTTTGAAGGACTCCAGTTGTGCTTTTCTTATAAAGCTCTCCCTCGTGGACTTTATAGGCTTTAGATCGCCGCACTATGCAACGGGCCTCGTTTTGGTCCTCGAGAAGTTCCTGCCTAGTTAGGTAGGATAGGAATGGTTCTGTCCATGGGGCAATGACTTCCATTATTGTGTGGGCTAACGGTGTTGTTTTGGTGGCGGAGCCACCCACTGTGTCAGAATGTTCGGTGAGGGGCAGTGTTTTTGTGTCTGGGCTATTGTTTCCGAACTCTCCCTCCCATGATACGGTTGGCTTGAACAGCCTTTCTAGGAAGACGTTGTTAGGGACGGCATCGCGCTTTGCGCCGATGTGTGCCAACACGTCTGCTGCCTGGTTATTCTTCCGGGCTATGTGGTGAAATTTGAGCCCCTCAAACCGGGCTGACATCTTTAAGACGGCGTTGCGATAAGCTGCCATTTTCGGATCTTTGGCATCAAAGTCTCCATTTATTTGGGATATCGCGAGGTTTGAATCCCCGCGGACCTCTAGGCGCTGAATGCCCATGGAGACTGCCATCCTGAGACCATGTAGAAGGGCCTCATATTCGGCCACGTTGTTGGAGTCCGTGTACATTATATGAAGTACATATTGGACTGTATCTCCGGTTGGGGACGTCAGAACGATGCCAGCCCCCAGGACAGCCAACATTTTGGAGCCGTCGAAGTGCATGATCCAGTTGGAATATGCACCGTACTCTTTAGGGAGCTCGACTTCAGTCCATTCGGCGATGAAGTCGGCCAAAACCTGTGACTTAATAGCTCGCCTTGGCTTGTAAGTTATGTCGAACGAGAGGAGCTCGATGGCCCATTTAGCAATCCGGCCCGTTGCGTCGCGGTTGTTTATAATATCATTAAGAGGTACTTCGGATGCCACTATTATTGAACACTCTTGAAAATAGTGTCGCATCTTTCGGGATGCCATGAACACCGCGTATGCTATCTTTTGATAATGCGGGTACCGTGACTTGCATGGAGTTAGGACAGTGGACAAGTAGTAAACTGGTTTTTGGAGAGGGAACTTGTGTCCGTCCGTTTCTCGTTCGACGACGAGCACCGCGCTTACAACTTGATGGGTTGCCGTGATGTATAATAGCATTGGTTCGCCCGTGTTGGGCGCGGCTAGGACCGGATTTGTTGCCAGTATGGCTTTGATTTCTTCGAGTCCGGCCGTGGCGGCATCCGTCCACTCGAAGTGTTCGGTGCGCCGCATGAGGCGATAAAGGGGTAATGCCTTTTCTCCTAAGCGGGAGATAAAGCGGCTTAGAGCCACCACGCATCCTAGCGTGTAGATCATCACCACGGGCCATGTGGATATGAAGGAGATAATCCTCGATCCATACCGCAGGATCTGTTGTGCCATAGTATGATTCGATGTTTATGGGTTTAAAGCCCTCGAGGATTTGATGATCCATTACTTCGTCTGTGAAGCATAGTGGGTGTGCGGCGCCCCTGTACTGGGCTATATCACGACGCAGCTCGAATGAGCTTGGTCTGTTGTATTCGGCCTGGCTGTATTTATCATGTCCGGCGTGACGGCTAGCGTCACGTGAAGCGGGGCGCCCATGCGATCCGTAGATCGATCTGGTTTGCCTAGCCTTATTCTCCAATATGTCTCACAGGTCTGTTGCGTCTCCTCGTACTCTGGTATGTTTTGAGCGGTGCCAGGGTGCGGCTTGGGTCGAGGGCCTGAAGGCCTCTCTGTCGCGGCCACGGGGTGGCCGATCGGGCGCATCATACGCTGGTGATGTAGGTTTAGTTGCTTCCTCCTCAAGTTGGGGTAGTAGTTGGGGTAGCAGCCTGCGCTTTGGGTAGCTCTTGGAGGGGCGTTCGAGTTTATACTCTTTGGCCGCCAGGACTTCGGTCCATCTGTCGGCTAGCAAGTCTTGGTCAGCTCTAAGTTGCTGCTGTTTTTTCTTGAGGCTGCTTGCCGTGGCCATAAGCCTGCGTTTGAAACACTCTTGTTTGATGGGATCCTCTGGCACGACGAATTCGTCGTCGTCGAGGCTTGCCTCGTCTTCGGAGGGAGGCATATAATTGTCGTCCTCGACCTCTCTGTCGGCCGCTCTCTCATGAGGGTTGGCTCCTTCGTCATCCTGCACTGAATCCTGCTAGAGGGGGTTGTCTTCGGCATTGTCCGGCATGTTGTTATCTCCGGTGCCGGAATCGCCATTTTTGCTTTGGCGGGATTTAGAGCGGTGCCGCTAACGTCGGCGCTTGGGTTGCTTCTTGGAGGGGTCGTCCTCCATTTTTTCATCGCCATCCCCTGCTTTGGGGGTGTCCACCATGTATATGTCATATGACGAGGTGGATTTCCAGTTCCCTATAGGTGCTGGTTCTTGGTCGTCTCCTTCATCGGCGTCCATACCGTCGATGTCTTCGGAGTCGAAGTCGAGCATGTCGGTTAGATCGTCGACAGTGGCTACAAAATGGGTGGTGGGTGGGTTTCGAATTTCTTCATCATCCGCATCCCAACCCTGCTGACCATAGTCCGGCCAGGGCTCTCCTGACAAAGAGAGAGACTTTAGTAAATCCAGGATATCGCCAAAGGGCGAGTGCTGAAAGACGTCCGCGGTGGTGAACTCCATGATCGGAGCCCAATCGGGTTCGATCGGAAGGGGTGCGGAATATACGGAGTCCGGAGCGGAGTCCGGCACCTTGGAGTCACGGGCCCTGCAAAGGACTAGGCTGGTATTCGGCTCTATCACCGTAGAGATTGCGGCTCCTGGGGTGGCGTCCAACCGTCCATCCCCGACTAGCGCAGTCGGCTCCGAGCTAATGATCGGAGCGGACACCTAAGCGACACTCTGGGCGCTGTCCGACGACAGAGTTAGATCATGCCCATCGGGACAGAGCGGCACGCTCGGCCGTGGCTCGAATCCATCGAAGATCAAGTCCCCGCGGATCTCGACCGTGTAATTTAAGCTTCCAAACCTGACCTGATGGCCAGGGGCGTAGCTTTCGATCTGCTCCAGATGGCCAAGCGAGTTGGCCTGCAGTGCGAAGCCACCGAATACGAAAATCTGTCTGTGGAGAAAGGGCTCACCCTGGACCGCGTCGTGATTGATGATCGAAGAAGCCATCGGGCCTAAAGGTGACGACACAGAGGAACTCTCAATGAAAGCACCAATGTCGGTGTCAAAACTGGCGGATCTCGGGTAGGGGGTCCCGAACTATGCGTCTAGGCGGATGGTAATAGGAGACAAGGGAGACGATGTTTTTACCCAGGTTCGGGCCCTCTCGATGGAGGTAAAACCCTACTCCTGCTTGATTAATATTGATGATATGGGTAGTACAAGAGTGGATCTACCACGAGATCAGAGAGGCTAAACCCTAGAAGCTAGCCTATGGTATGATTGTTGTTCGTCCTACGGACTAAACCTCTCCGATTTATATAGACACCGGAGAGGGATAGGGTTACACAGAGTCGGTTACAATGGGAGGAGATCTTCATATCGTATCGCCAAGCTTGCCTTCCACGCCAAGGGAAGTCCCATCCGGACACGGGACGGAGTCTTCAATCTAGTATCTTCATAGTCCGGGAGTCCGGCCAAAAGTCATAGTCCGGCCATCCGGACACCCCCTAATCCAGGACTCCCTCAGGGATCATGATGGAGCAGGTGAAGGCGATCCGGGAAGCCAGCCAAGCGGCTTATGATGCTAGCTCAGCCCTTCAGAGCAATGTCCAGGTTAGTTGGTCACCGCTTGTTCTGTTAGGATATGCTGTCTGAAGACTTTCTTTCTGAAGATCTTTGTATCTGTACACCCACTGGGTGTGTCTATTGATTTTTTGGATTGGTTGGGGCATGCTGAGTGCACCCACTGGGTGTAGTCCCCGAGACTATGGTGGACTGCTGGCGGTCGACTGTAGTCTTTGTATTTTGAATTTCTTCATTCCAACTTCTTTACTCGGTCTGGTCGGACCATGTCGAATGGAATCTTGGAACCGGTGGGGGCACGCTGAGTGCACCCAATGGGTGTAGTCCCCGAGACTACGGTGAACTGCTGGCAGTCGACTGTAGTCTGAAGAACCTGTTTTTTTAGTAGATCATGATGAGACCAAGACTAACTGCTGGCAGTTAGCTATAGGGCTATAGTTTTAGGATCATAACCTCTTTATCTCTTTTCGGCCGACTGATCGGGCCAAGTCGGTAGAACCAGTGGGGGCACGCTAAGTGCACCCACTGGGTGTAGTCCCCGAGACCACTGTTGAATATTTTGATACGACTGTAGTCTTAGAAATGCTATGGTTTTTCTCTTAGTTACTCGAAAGCAACCTCTCTTTGATATCTGTCGACTGATTCTTCGTAGAAATCTTGCGAACTTGTGGCTCGCTATATTGAGTTGGAAAACAAACATATCCAGCTCGACCTTGACTTGAAGCTTGTTCAGGAGAACTTTCAGAAGGCGAAGGACGAGGCAAAAGGTATGATTGGTGAGAACTTGACGACTGTCTTTATCTTTCTGCCCATTCCTGATTCTGATCTCATTGTCATCTTGTAGATAAAATGAAGGAGGCTCTGAAGAAGAAGGACCATGACCTTGCCGAGGCGCAGAAGGCGGCTTTGGAAAAAAGAAGCTTGCGGAAGAAAAACTGGCTTCAGTCGGTAAACTTGAAGAGGAGAACGCCAATCTAAAAGCTGCTCTCGACATAGCCAACAAGGAGGTCAGTCGCCTGAAGAATGATAAGATAGCCTTGAGTGGCAAGGCTAGTGAACTGGTGGGGAAGAAGAACGGTCTGGAGGCTTATCTGGGAGGGCTCGCCAAGAAGTTATTCATCATGCTTGAGGGTAATCTCTCCTATCCGACTGACTTGTAATCACTGACTTATCATAGAACTGCTGGTTTATCTTTGAGTTGTGTTTACAGAATTCTGCCAAAACTTCGAGGAGGAGACCAGTCGAGTGGAGACAGGCTTGGACCCCGTTAACTCTCTTGTGAAGGACGAAGCTGCTATAAACGTGCTCCGACTGGAGTCTCATGTTGCTGGTGTGGTTCACTACCTTGCTCGACTGAAGGTTGCGGCGTCGCAAATCGACACGACACTCTGGACTGGAGAGACGCTTAAAAATGACCTCGAGTCTCCAATGACTCGGCTGAATGAAGTTCCAGGTCGAGTGCAAGAATGGAAGAAGTCTTCTGCCAGGTGTGGTGCTGATGTTGCTTTGTCCCTGGCCCGTGTTCACTACAAGGATGTGCGAGAGGACAAGCTGGCATTCCTCAAAGTGGCCAATACCAAGAAGCATGACTTCCAATCTTTCATGGAGACCTTCATTGCTGCTGCCACTCGGATAGCTGATGGAATCGACCTGGACCAGTTTGTCGCGCCTTCCAGTCCTCCACCTAAGGAGTAAGAAAAACTTCTATGCTTCGCCTTAAATTTGCCGAGTGGTTTTGTAACCGATAAACTTTTACAGGCTTGTTGCCTGAGCACTTCTGAATCCGTATGACGTTATCTGAACTTGGCTTATCTTTGAATATGCTTGCATTTGCCTTCGAGCAAACTTTGTTCTTCACTCGGAATACACTTTAATGCTTGAGACGCAGCCCTGAGGTGGAGAATCCAGTCGACCTGCTCTTCATCACTCTAGCAGGTAAGGATGGAGCACAGATTGCAGTCGACCTGCGTCCTTGCGGATTGGGATGGAACGCACATTGTATTTGTGGCGTGGCTCCAAAGGAGAAGGTAGCAGTCGACCTGCACCTTGTCGTCCTTGTAGAGTGCACATTGTATTTGTGGCGTAGCTCCGAAGGAGAAGGTAGCAGTCGACCTGCACCTCGTCGTCCTTGCAGAGCGCACATTGTATTTGTGGCATAGCTCCGAAGGAGGAGGCGGCAGTCGACCTGCACCTCGTCGTCCTTGCGGATCGGAATGGATTTCATACTTAGGCGAGTACTGGACTGCAGCTAAGCCTCCGAGTGGGAGGTTCGCTCTCCACTCGGTAGGATTTTCAAATACTTAGGCGAGTACTGGACTGTAGCTAAGCCGCCGAGTGGGAGGTTTGCTCTCCACTCGGTAGGATTTTCAAATACTTAGGCGAGTACTAGACTGCAGCTAAGCCCCCGAGTGGGAGGTTTGCTCTCCACTCGGTAGGATTTTCAAATACTTAGGCGAGTACTGGACTGCAACTAAGCCCCCGAGTGGGAAGTTTGCTCTCCACTCGGTAGGATTTTCAAATATTTAGGCGAGTA
>NC_041393.1:501406503-501444417 GCF_002162155.2 Triticum dicoccoides | reverse complement strand
AATACTTAGGCGAGTACTGGACTGCAGCTAAGCCCCCGAGTGGGAGGTTTGCTCTCCACTCGATAGGATTTTCAAATACTTAGGCGAGTACTAGACTGC
This sequence comes from Triticum dicoccoides, assembly GCF_002162155.2. Lineage (NCBI taxonomy): Eukaryota > Viridiplantae > Streptophyta > Magnoliopsida > Poales > Poaceae > Triticum > Triticum dicoccoides. The sequence goes on along the minus strand of NC_041393.1, from coordinate 501,444,318 downwards.
AGCTAAGCCCCCGAGTGGGAGGTTTGCTCTCCACTCGGTAGGATTTTCAAATACTTAGGCGAGTACTGGACTGCAGCTAAGCCCCGAGTGGGAGGTTTGCTCTCCACTCAGTAGGATTTTCAAATACTTAGGCGAAATGGATTCGGAGCTAAGCCTCCGAGTGAGAGGCCTGCTCGTCACTCGGTAGGATTTTCAAATACTTAGGCAAAATGGTTTCGCAGCTAAGCCTCTGAATGAGAGGCTTGCTCGTCACTCGGTAGGATTTTCAAATACTTAGGCGAAACGGATTCACAGCTAAGCCTCTGAGTGAGAGGCCTGCTCGTCACTCGGTAGGATTTTCAAATACTTAGGCGAAACGGATTCACAGCTAAGCCTCCGAGTGAGAGGCCTGCTCTTCACTCGGTAGGATTTTTTTTACAAACTTAGGCGAAACGGATTCGCAGCTAAGCCACCCACTGGGGGATTTCTCACATAAACAAAAGCAACAACAATCAATGGGAAAATTATAACACTTTTGTCTTTGATAGACAAACTACAAGAGTACTTTTTATTACATCTCATCCGAGTGAGTACTTAAGTGTAAAAGGGGCGGAGCAGGTCCGCATTCCAAGCTCGTGGCTCATCAATCTGGCGGCCGACATTGTAAAGACGGTATGCTCCATTGTGGAGAACATTGGTGACGATGAAGGGGCCTTCCCAAGTAGGGGCGAGTTTGTGTGGCTTCTGTTGATCCACTCGGAGGACCAAGTCTCCTTCTTGGAAGGCTCGACTCTTCACGTTTCTGGCATGGAATCGATGCAAGTCCTGCTGATAGATGGTCGATCGGATCATGGCCATCTCTCTTTCTTCTTCTAGAAGGTCGACTGCGTCCTGCCGGGCTTGTTCTGCTTCATCTTCAGAGTAGAGCTCGACTCGGGGTGCATTGCGAAGTAGGTCACTCGGCAGAACTGCTTCAGCTCCATAGACCAGAAAGAACGGAGTTCGCCCAGTCGACCGATTAGGAGTAGTCCTCAATCCCCAAAGAACTGATGGAAGTTCATCGACCACGCGCCTGCTGCATGTTTGAGATCACGCATCAACCGGGGTTTCAGTCCTTTGAGAATTAGGCCGTTTGCTCTTTCTGCTTGTCCATTCGACTGGGGGTGAGCAACGGAAGCGTAATTGACTCATGTGCCTTGAAAAGTGCAAAAGGCTTTGAATTAGTCGGAATCGAAGTTTGACCCATTATCAGTGATGATGCTATGCGGAACTCCATATCTGAATATCAACTCCCTGATGAAGCTGATAGCAGTGCCGGCATCAAGATTCTTGATAGGCTTGGCTTCGATCCACTTAGTGAACTTGTCGACTGCCACCAGTACATGGGTGAAGCCGCTCCTGCCAGTTCTCAGTGGTCCAACCATATCTAATCCCCAAACAGCAAAGGGCCAGACGAGTGGAATGGTCTTCAAGGCTGAGGCGGGTTTGTGTGACATATTGGAATAGAACTGACATCCTTCACACTTGTCGACTATCTCCTTCGCCATTTCATTTGCTCTGGGCCAGTAAAACCCTTTCAGTATGCTTTAGCCACCATAGTCCGAGAGGACGTGTGGTGGCCACAGGTCCCCGAGTGGATATCATCAAGAATTATCTGACCTTCTTCTGGCGTTATACATTTATGACTGGCTCCAGTCGTGCTTTCCCTGTACAACTGTCCCTTGATCACAGTGAAGGCCTTGGATCGACGGATGATCTGTCGAGCCTCTTCCTCTATTCTCTGGGAGCTCTTTCCTTAGGATATACGCGATGTACGACACTGTCCAATCAGGAGTGATGACCAAAACTTCCATGATCAGGTCGACCACGGCTGGGACCTCAACTTCAGTCGGATCTGTGGCACTTTTTGGCTGCGGGGCTTCTTCGGTGAAAGGATCCTTTTGAACTGATGGTGTGTGGATATGTTCTAAAAACACACCACTGGGAATGGCTTCTCTCTTGGAACCTATTTTTGCCAAATCATCAGCTGCTTGATTTTTCAGTCGGTGTATATGATGAAGCTCTAACCCCTCGAATTTCTTCTCTAGCTTTCTCACTGCATTGCAGTAACCAGTCATGGCTGGGCTTCTGACGTCCCACTCCTTCATCACTTGGTTAACCACCAAATCAGAGTCGCCATAGACCATGAGGCGATGGACGCCGAGTGAAATGGCCATACGCAATCCATACAAAAGTGCTTTGTATTCTGCTTCGTTATTGGAGGAATCAAAGTGAATCTGGAGCACATATCTGAGCTTATCTCCTCGGGGGGAAACCAACACTACCCCAGCACCGGATCCATTCAGCATCTTAGAACCATCAAAGAACATGGTCCAGTGCTCCGAGTGAACTTGGGTCGGCAGTTGCCGTTCGGTCCACTCGGTGATGAAATCCGCTATTGCTTGGGACTGGATGTCTTTCTTTGCCTCAAACCTAATATCGAGGGGAAGGAGTTCAATTGCCCATTTTGCCACTCGACCGGTTGCATCTCTGTTGTGCAAAATCTCTGACAATGGAGCATCACTGATGATTGTAATGGAATGGTCAGAGAAGTAATGAGCAACCTTCTTCGTGGTCATATAAATCCCATATACAAGCTTCTGATAATGAGGGTATCTTTGCTTTGATGGGGTTAAAACTTCAGAAATATAATACACTGGGCGCTGAACTTTAAAGGCTTTTCCTTCTTCTTCCTGCTCGATCGTAAGTACTGTACGGACGACTTGTCCTGTGGCTGCAATGTAAAGCAGCAATGGCTCTTTGCTGATCGGGGCAGCAAGCACCGGCTGGGTGGAAAGCAGGGTTTTTAGCTCTGCAAATGCTGCATTAGCTTCAGGAGTCCACTCGAACTTGTCTGACTTCTTCATCAGTCGGTAAAGAGGCAATGCCTTTTCACCGAGACGAGAGATGAATCGACTTAAAGCGGCCAAGCAACCAGTAAGCTTCTGGACATCGTGCACACGCACAGGACATTTCATTTGGAGTATAGTACCAACTTTTTCTGGACTGGCGTCGATTCCTTGTTCGAAAACGAGAAAACCGAGTAACTTTCTGCCAGGAACTCCGAATGTGCACTTTGATGGATTAAGCTTGATATCATACCTCCTGAGGTTGGCAAATGTCTCTGCAAGATCAGTCAGCAGGTCGGAACCTTTCCGTGACTTGACCACAATATCATCCATGTATGCTTCCACATTCCGACTGATTTGAGTGAGCAAACACTTCTAAATCATCCTCATGAACGTGGCTCCGGCATTCTTGAGGCCGAATGGCATGGTGACATAACAGAAGCACCCGAATGGGGTGATGAAAGCTGTTTTGATCTCATCGGGTCCATACAGACGGATCCGATGGTACCCGTAATAGGCGTCTAAGAAAGACAGGCGCTCACATCCCGCAGTCGAGTCGACTATTTGGTCGATGCGGGGGAGAGGAAAATGATCTTTCGGGCAGGCCGGATTGATATGTTTAAAGTCAATGCACATGCAAAGTGACTTGTCCTTCTTGGGGACCATGACAACATTGGCGAGCCACTCGGAGTGATAAATTTCTCGGATAAACTCTGCTGCTAAGAGCCGAGCCACCTCCTCGCCAATGGCCTTTCTTTTCTGGACGGCAGACCGTCGAAGATGTTCTTTAACAAGTTTCACTTTTGAGTCGACTCGTAGACGGTGCTCAGCCAGCCCCCTGGGAACACCCCGCATGTCAGAAGGTTTCCATGCGAAGATGTCCCAGTTCTCACGGAGGAACTGGATGAGCGCTTCTTCCTATTTGGAGTCGAGCATTGTAGAGATATGAGTCGGAGCAGCACTGGGGTCGGTCGGGTGAATGTGAATCGGTTTTGCCTCACCAGACGACTGGAACGCTGACTCCGTAGCGGGCTTCTTGGCTCGCAACAAATCACTCGGGTCTGCAGTTTTCTGGTATTCCTGCCACTCTTCCGCTGCCATCTGAGCATCGGCGATCTTTGAGCCTTTCTGAAAGCACTCTTCCGCCTTCTTCCGATTGCTAGTAATAGTGATCACACCTTTGGGGCCAGGCATCTTCAATTTGAGGTACACGTAACATGGTCGAGCCATAAAACGTGCATAAGCTGGCCTGCCCAAAATAGCGTGATAGGCACTCTGGAAATCCACAAGTTCAAATGTCAACTTTTCTTTGCGGTAATTTTTGGAATCACCGAAAACCACATCGAAAGCAATCTGACCGAGTGACGCAGCCTTCTTTCCAGGAATGACTCCATAGAAACTCATATTGCTGGTACTGAGTCTGGACATCGAAATGCCCATCCCCTTCAACGTCTCTGCGTATAGTATGTTCAGGCTACTGCCACCATCCATCAAAACTTTAGTCAAATGAGTGCCTTCGACGACTGGGTCGACCACCAGAGATTGCCTCCCAGGGGTGGCTATGTGTGTCGGGTGATCAGACTGGTCGAATGTGATGGTAGTCTGAGACCATTTCAGACAACTAGGTGTCTCTGGAGCAACCATATTCACTTCTCAGTTGATAACTTTAAATCGACTTTTGCTTTCAATGTCAGCAAAAATCATCAGGGTGGAATTAACCTGGGGATATCCATCATCACTATCCTCCTTGTCCTCAACTTTGTCTGACTCCTTTTCCTTATCTTTGGGCTGTTTCCCTTGGAATTGCTGGATCAAGAGCCGACATTGTCGAGTGGTATGTTTTGGGTAAATGAATTTACCCTCCTCATCTTTTTTTGTGTGGATGTGGCACGGCAAATCCATCACGTCATTTCCTTCCTTGTCTTTCACCTTCTTAGGGTTCCAAGACCCTTTGGGTTTCCCTTTAAACTTTCCTTGAGTCATGGCCAAGGCTTCTCCAGGAGCAACTGGCTCGGCTTTCCGCTTCTGCTTCCGACTGGAGTTCCCTCCTCCGGTTTCGTGGGCGACTGACTTGTGCTTGCCACTCCGGAGCCGATCCTCTTCTTCACCGTTGGCATACTTGGTGGCTATCTCCATCATTCGACACAGAGACATGTCTTCGGTTCGACCAAATTTTAGGTTTAGCTCTCTGTACTTAACGCCTTCCTTGAAGGCACACACTGCCTGGTGATCAGATACATTCTCTATCGTGTGATGCAACATGATCCATCTCTAGATGTAATCTCTCAAAGTTTCATTCGACTTCTACACACAAGATTGCAGCTCTGTCAGTCCTGCTGGTCGCTTGCAAGTTCCTTCAAACGTTCTGACAAACACTCGGGCAAGATCTTCCCAAGTGTAAATGCTGATGGGTGCCAACTGATTCAACCATGCTCTGGCCGAGCCCTCCAACATAAGAGGCAGGTGTTTCATGGCCACCTCATTATTGCCGCCGCCAATCTGAATAGCCACTCGGTAGTCCTCAAGCCAAGTGTCAAGCTTGGACTCACCAGTGAACTTACTGACTCCAGTCGCCAACCTGAAGTTGGGAGGAATCACCGCGACCCTGATGGCTCTGCTAAAACACTCTGGTCCTGAGACATGTACTCTGCTGCTGGTGGGTACATCGCTGTCATGGCCTTCACGGTGAGCTCTGTTCCTGTCGACCAAACCTTGAACAATAATGGATCTCGCATCAAAGCCTGGTTCCCTGGGGTCGACTGGAACTCTTCGCCCAACACTGTGATGGCGTCTATCATCCTGCTGTTGAGGCACGTACGATCCACCCCTTGGGGGAGGGGTGGGCACTCGACGTTGATCATCACGATCGAATCGGTGATCATACTCCTCACGGTCCTTGTACTGATCACGCCGGTCTCCACATCCCTCACGCCTCGGGGGCGATCTTGGGCTATGGGCCGACTGGACTGTATTTGCAGCGACAGATCTGCTGTGAATCCTATTCCTTGACTGCGATACAGCTGAATTCTAATCTCCTGCTGCCTGGAGTAGATCTCTGATCTGTAACAAGCCTCTGCCAGCCTCTAACTGGGAAGGCTGAATCGACTCTGCTATACGGGCTGCAGCTGCTAAATTCTGAATCGGAGTTTGATATACCTGAGTCGGTTGTGGAAAGAGTTGACGTCAACTGGATTCCGAAACTCGTTGCCGCACATGCTCATCGAGTGCTCGCTGAAGGTTCTCCAGTCGAGTGCGCTCAGCCAAGTTGGCCAAGCGCGCGTCCTCTAAGGCACGTGCCTCGGGGGCTTCTCCAGTGATAGGAGTGTGTAGCGCATCCATGTTCCGGCGGTGAAGTTCTTCCCTCTACAGCGAAGTGAGGGGCTCAGGGAGGTACTCTTCATGGGCATGCGACGGGTCGCCTCCGCCGTTGCCTCCGTCGGTGCCAGGAAAACCGGGAGGACCGCGTGGTCCATCGACCATCAGAACCTCCGCCGCAGGATCACTGCTGTCGCACTCGGATGCAGTCTCTGTGGAGCCAGTCAACAGATCGAACAGGCCGTAGAGAGATTCGTCGGGCTCGATTGCCGCCACTTGAGGGGTGGCCGACTGGCGAGCCACCGCGTGCCTCACCCACCGCTGAAGCCTCGACCGACTGGAGCGCTTGCGCCGGCGGGAAACAGGAGGGGAGGACGACACAAGGACCGACCGACACTGGGTCAACGGTTGCCGCAGGAGGACGCCATGGACGCACGCGCAAAAGTGCGTCGCTCCGCGAACTGGGAGCGCGTCGATGTCAAGCGGAGCCTCCTGAAGCCAAGCAGAGTCGTCGGCAATGAACGTGAGCGCGCCGAGACGGATCTCGCGGCCCTGAACCAAAACTCCGCCTGAAACCATGATGAAGGAGATCGGAAAAAATCGCAACTTCTCCAATAAGTTGCTAAGACACCGGCCCCATGGTGGGCGCCAACTGTCGTGGTTCTAAGTCTGATAGTAGTGTAGGGGGGTAGGTATGGAGAGGCAAGATCCTAGCTATGGAGTAGTTGTATACACAAGAGATTTACGAGTTCAGGCCCTTCTCGGAGGAAGTAACATCCCTACGTCTCGAAGCCCGGAGGCGGTCAACTGGATTATATGTGTATGAGTTACAGGGGTGCGAACCCTTTACACTAAGGAGGGGGGTGGCTTATATAGAGTCTGCCAGACCCCTCCGGCCCTCAGTTATGCAGGGTTTAAGATACATTAAGATCGGGCGTTACTGGTAATGCTATACATAAAGTGCTATGATGACCAGAAAAGCTACTTAATGACCGACCATTTGCGTGCAGAGTGACTTTAGATCTCCTGGCTGTGGAGTGGTTGGCTTCATGGTCGAGTGGTTGGCTTCATGGTCGAGTTGTTGGCTTCATGGTCGAGTGTCTACGAGTTAGTCGAGTGGAACACTTCTGAGTCGATTGACAGGCGGTTTCTTCTAGAGATGTCCTTGGGTAGGGTAGTTTGGATAGGTCCATGACCCTACCCTAGGTACATAGCTTCATCAATTACCACGAGACGATTGAGATATATTCTTCTGAGCATTAGTATTTTCTATGAAAGTTTGATAGACTAGATTGTTACCATCAGCAATATGACTCTCAATCTTAGCCCACTGCTCAGGAGAAAAGGTAGTACTCACAGAGGGTTTAACCTGCTCGGCTTGAAGAGGAGGGAACTTGATTTCTTCAATCGGAGTGATGTTGCCTTGGCGATCCTTCTTGAACTTTGCAAGGAACTCCTGCAAATCCTTCTCTTCACGCGCCTTCTTGTACTCCTCATAGACTTGGCGATGATCGGCCGATATCTCATCAAGACTGGGCTTAATGATGTTATCGGCGTCTACCTTAGATGGCTTGGGGAGATCGGACATGATGGATGATGATGATTGATCTTCGTTCCCCAGTGGAGTCGCCAAAAAGTGTGTTGACACACGAACACGTCACGTGTACCCTCGACGCCGGGGTGATGCACCGCAGCTCACGTCGAAGGAGACCCGACCGACAGCGCGATACACAAGACAGTCGACGGGCGCTTTTGCAGACCCGAAACCCCGTGCACCCGGGAGGGACCCCGTCAGGGAACGCGGCGGCTATGGGATGCCCTAGGTCGATTCGCTCGCCCCTAGAGCCTCGAGATTCGCAGCTCTCAAACATGAAGAACAACGAAGAACGAGAGAGAAAAACAGTGGAGAGATAAAACGTAGATGAAAAAGTAGTATATTGATTTGTTCGATTGTGTGTTGTTTAATCGGCCATCACCCCCAACATATATAAGAGGCGGCTGGACTTCCCGTACAGGTAAAGGATACATCTAGGCTTTCCTTACAAAAAATTACATCAATTCACGTCCTAGAGTCCTAATTCTATTCCAACTCGGATTCAGTCTGAATCTGTCCCAACTTCTGTCTTCCTCCTTGCGTGGGCCGTCGAGCTTGCATATGATCTCCTATCAATACAGCCCAAATATCAAACTTATGCGCCCCGACGAGATGAACAACTCTTATGTTGATCACTTTTTCAAATAAAGTCATCTTGAATACTTTTCGAGGTCGTCTTTACCTTCCAGTCGGACTCGGTCTTGCAGCGGACTGGATTGTCTGAGTCTCGTATTGAATTTGCAGGCCATATACTATCTCTGATGACGATGATTCCAAAACCAAAGTTTACCGTTTTGACGATACACACAACTTCCATATTGAACATTTCTCCATCCGAGGTAATCTTGATAAACTTTCAGGCACATGCTTAGTTTCACTCGGATTCGAGCTCATCCACTCGGATATTAGAGTCACTCGGATCGTCCGACTGGATTTTTTCACTCAGATGTTAGAATCTTTCACTCGAAAGATAATATTCCACTTGGATGACTATATTTTCACTTGGAAGACAATCTCTTACTCGATCGGCAAGTTTTCATTCCGACGGTAATATCTTCACTCAGATGATAATAAGTTCACACGGATGTCAAACTTTCACTTGACCGGTAAGTTTTCACTCAAAAAGTAAGTTTTCACTCGATCGTAAGTTTTTATTCGAAAGGTAAGCTTTCACTCGAACGGTAAGTTTTCACTCGGATGGTAAGCTATTCACTCGACCGAAAACATAGCCTGATCTTGATTTGTCTCCCCAGGTCTCATACGACCTCGGATTGAGACAAATTATATATAAAAATCGATCGGCTTGACGATACAAAACTTTCTCTTGTTGAAGGTTTTTCGATTCAAGGCCTTCTAGAGGGCCGAATTGCTCGCGCGACCCATCAGACAGGGTGTGTGGTACCTTGCGCCATATTTCCGTTTAGATTCGGTTTGCAGTGTATTGCCTCTAACTTTTTCATACAAACTCGGATTGAGATGATCTATATATCAAAATTGATTGCCTCGACGAGAAGAAGACAATTCCTATAGAATGCTTCTTCATCAGAGGTCGTCTTGAAGGCGTGATTGGCCGAAAACCATTCGGAACATTGAATTCTGCCACTCAGAGTACAATTTAAATCCCTAAGATGGGTTCAGATGATGATAACCTAAACATCAAAATTGTTCCACTCGGCGATGTGAAACTTTCCATGCTGAAATCCCTTTCACTCGAAGCCATCTCATTTTCTTTTACGCCGTGCCAAAATCTGATGTCAACAAGACAGTAGCCCCCGATGCTCTGTCCGGTGTTCAGAAAGAAAAGTCGAACATAGGATCAAATAATTTTCGCAGGAGTCTAATCTAAAATGTCTATGTGAACAAGAAGGCGTTGCTGCTAGCTACATCCGCTCATATTGCGGAAGTCTCCAGACTGAAGCAGAATCTGGAGCGGGCCTAGGAAGAGCTCGGCCGCATGAAGAAGCAGCTAGAGGACAATCAAGGTATACAGTAACCTGTGTATATATTTAGGAAGGATGAATGATGCGTGCTGACTAAAGTGTCATGGAATTTATTAGGGGCAACAACCAAAGTAGAGGCCCTCAAGAAGGCGTTGGCCGAGGCTGAGGACAAAGCGGCCAAGGAAGGAGCTGCACGCGAGAAGCAGGAGGACCGGGTCCGTGAGGTCCAGCAAGAGATCCAGGACGCCGTCAAGAAGTGTGAGTCCTTGGAGCTCTATTTTAAGGAGCAAGAGTCCGAACTTGCCAAGGCGCGCCAGAGCGCTCAAGATGCCCGGGCCAAAACCTAGGGCGCCCTTGAGGAAATCCAGGCGGCTAAGAGGATCACGACGGGTAAGGCTTTCATTATGCAGAGCAGATATGAGAAGGAAAGGTTCCTTTTACTTACCCGGATTTGGAGCTCTCTAGGAGCGTTTGTGGATCTGCCGCGAAGCGTGTCAGATGTTGCGGACTTCTATCGAGATGAAGAAGGGATCTCAACGGAGAAGCTGTTCTGGTCGCAATACCTTGGACCAGAATATCCAGTGCCCTTTAGCGATCAGCTGAAATAGCTAGTCGAGCTGCATAGGGCAGCCGAACTAGCCATGAAGGATTTGATAATCCGGCTATGGCCCACCGAAGCCATTCCTAGCAGCTACTTCAGACTTGTGAAGCGGCTTGTAAGCGCCTGCCCTTGGCTTGAAGCCATCAAGTGGTCGGTCTGTATTGAAGGTGCACGAATGGCCTTTGCTCGTGCCAAGATGCACTGGGCGAAGATGGACGCCACGAAGCTGATGACCGAGGGCCCGCCCGAGGGCAAGGAGCACCGCAGACCCCAACTGTATTTTGACAGTGTCCTAGAGGGATCCCGCCTTGTGGAGGAGCAATGTGCTAAGGATATCATATTCCCATGAGTACACTCATGTTATCCTGTCCTGTAATATGAAACAGATCTGTTATGTAATATAATATCTGTTATTTAAAATTTACCTCCTGTGTGGCCGTTCGGTTAAATCTGAGAGTTGGCCAGTCGTCGGCTTCTGCCCCCACGTAGGTAGTATGGGGGTGTTTGGGATAAATCTAAACACTCTTTATCCAAGGTTTTGGGTCCTTTAAGGAGATGTTTAGCACGATGAACAAGGCAATCAGACTATGCGGCTTAATTACTCTCACTTAGCCATAGGAGTTTGACAAGAAAAAAAATTGGCGCAGCCCCTGGTGTTCGGAAGTTCGAACTTGGGGCGCTATACATGCCTAATCGGATAAAAACCGATTCATCGCATAATGCGGAAAAAATCGCTAAAGATTTGCAACCTCTCAAACAGCTGACCGGCTCTCGCCGCATCATGACAGTCAGTTTTCGGCTTTCTCTACTGAGGTGTTCATCCGGAAGAACTAGGACCCAATCGTAGTAGTTATCCCTTTACTACCCTAGCCGATATAGCGGAACGTAAGGTATTAAGCATAGAAGCCGAGCAACCCAACTATTGACCAAAGACATGATTCGGAGCCGATGCATATAATGCTATAAGTTCGGGGTGCCGAACTCTACTATAAAGGAGTTTGGAATTTATTGCCGTGTTATGGGGTATGATGAAGCCCCTGGCGAATTAAGGCGTACCAGAGTGTACAGGTGCAATTGATAAAAAATATAAAGACAAGGAAAAAATATCAAGTAATAAGCTGACACCGCAAATATTGAGCCACAAATTATTTTCCATTGTAAGTTGATTAGTACATCAAGGCGTATTTGTACAAGTAATGCGCTAAGCAAATAAGGCTATTTGACATGCCATGATCAAGGGCGAGCTGCATGCGGGTTTTTAAAACAGGTATAACGATCGTTAGCAGAGACCACCTGGGGGTTCCCTTGTACGTCAAAGCTTCTTGCCTTCTTGGTATATCTGTCCCTTAATAGGTCCGATGATCAGGTCGCCAGGAAAGACCTTGAGGAGAGAAAAACCTGAAATAAAAAAGAAAAGGTGAAGGTACGTGGGTTCGGGAGCGGTTGAGCCGTATTGTGGGCAACGGTCTAGCTGTGCCTCTGTCCATGCCCATGGTATTTTAAGTGCGTAGTTATGTACGTGCAGCACAAGTGCTGCCGCTTTGTTGGGACTGGGACGGAGGCCAAATTGCTAGTCAAGCTCTGGACGAGATGGACTGTCTTGCTGTAGAGTAGTTCGTACTCGCTTGACGGTGTCCGGGCGCTTGACTGCCGGATTGAGGTTCTGCCTAAAAAGGCTGCTCTATATTTCTGCTGCAAGGATGGCGGTGTGCTCCTCAGTATGGAGGGAGCGTTCCGTGTTTCCATTGACCGTTATAACACCGCGTGGTCTGGGCATCTTGAGCTTGAGGTAGGCATAGTGTGGCACCGCATTGAATCGAGCAAATGCGGTTCATCCAAGCAGTGCATGATAACCACTGCAGAAAGGGACGATATCGAAGATCAATTCTTTGCTTTAGAAATTGTTAGGGGATCCGAAGACCACTTCCAGTGATTGAGCCCATACAGCAGGCCTCTACACCTGGTATGCCACCTTTGAAGGTGGTTTTTGTGGGCTTGATCCTTGAGGGATCGATACCGATTTTGCACACTGTATCCTAATAGAGCGGGTTCAGGCTGCTGCCACCATCCATGATGACTCGTGTAAGGTGGAAACCATCAATAATTGGGTCAAGGACAAGTGCGGCTGAACCGCCATGACAGATACCGGTCGGATGTTCCCTGCGATCGAAGGTGATCGGACAGGACGACCATGGGTTGAACTTTGGGGCGACTGGCTCCATCACGTAGATGTCCCGGAGTGCACGCTTGCGCTCCCTCTTGGGGATATGGGTGGTGTATATCATGTTCACCGTTTTGACTTGGGGGGGAAACTTCTTCTGTCCCCCTGTGTTTGGTGGTCGGGGTTCCTCATCATCGTCCTTGCTTTGCGACCCCTTCTCCTTGTTCTCGACGCTTAACTTGCTGGCCTGTTTAAAAACCCAACACTCTCTGTTGGTATGATTGGCTGGTTTATCAGGAGTGCCGTGGATTTGACATTGACGATCGAGTATGCAGTCCAAACTGGATGGGCCTGGATTGTTTCTCTTAAATGGCTTCTTCCGCTGACCGGACTTAGAGCCACTGAATCCGACATTGACCACCGTGTCTTTGGTGTTGTCGCCGTTGTTTTGACGCTTGTGTCTGTTGCGTCAGAGCTTGTTGTTGCTGTTCCTGGCCTTAGAAGTACCAGGTTTGCTTGCATGATTATTGCTACGGGCTAGCCAGCTATCCTCGCCCGCACAAAAGCGGGTCATGAGTGTCGTGAGGGCTGCCATGGACTTCGGCTTTTCTTGGCTGAGGTGTCGGGCGAGCCATTCGTCACGGAATCTATGTTTAAAGGCCGCTAAGGCTTCAGCATCCGCACAGTCGATGGTCTGGTTCTTTTTGGTTAAGAACCTAGTCCAGAATTTCCTAGCTGACTCTCTGGGCTGTTAAACTATATGACTTAAATTGTCGGCATCCGGAGGTCGGACGTATGTGCCTTGAAAGTTGTCGAGGAAGGCATCCTCCAAATCCTCCCAGCTGCCAATGGAGTTTTCGGGCAGACTGTTCAACCAGTACCTGGCTGGTCCCTTGAGTTTGAGCGGGAGGTATTTGATGGTGTGAAGATCATCACCGCGGGCCATGTGAATATGGATAAGAAAATCCTCAATCCATACCACGGGGTCTGTTGAGCCATCATATGATTCGATGTTTCACGGGTTTAAACCCTTCTCGGAATTCATGTTCCATTACTTCATCAGTGAAGCAAAGGGGGTGTGCGGTGCCTCAATATCGGGCCAAGTCGTGACGTAGCTCGGATGGAGTTCGTCTGTGGTTTTCGGCTCGGACGTGGTTATGTTTGTCACGTTCATCCGGATGGCCATCGTCGCGCATCGGGGCATGCCTCCGCGATCCATAGATCGATCTTGTCTAACCTGCTCTATTTTCCAAGTCATGCCGCAGGTCATGTGTATATCCCCGAGCTGTTGTATTTCTGTTTGTTCGGCGAGGTAGTGCAGGCTGGTGTTTGACTCGAGGTGTCGCTTTGTCCCGGCCATGTGGTGGTCGGTCAGCCGCATTATGCCTTGGTAGGATAGGCTCTGTCGCCTCGTCATCGAACCGTGGTAACAGTTTGCACTTCGGGTAACTTTTGGTTGGGCGCTCGAGGCCATATTCCTTGGCTGCCAGAACATCAGTCCATCTTTCATTGAGCAGATCTTGATCAGCCTTAAGTTGCTGCTGCTTCTGTTTCAGGCTCCTTGCAGTGGCTATTAGCCGGTGCTTAAAGCGCTCCTGCTCGACGCTCTCCTCAGGCATGATAAAGTCTTCGTCGCCGAGGCTCACCTCATCCATGGAGAGCGGAAGGTAATTACTGTCCTCCGCATCTTCATTCGTGGCCTGTTCATCAGGGCTAGCTTGCCCATCTTCCCGTTCATCTTGTTCAGAGGTTGGCTCAACGGGGTCTTCATTGTCTTCGGCATCGTCTGGAGTGTTATTTTCTCCTGTGAGGTGTTGCTGTTTTTACTACGGCATGGCTTAGAGCGGCACCGCTGACGTTGGTGCTTTGGTTGTATCTCAAGAGGTTTATCCTCAACTAGATTTTCATTGTCGCCGTTGTTTTCTTTGGGCCTATCCACCATGTATATGTCATATGAGGAGGCGGCTGTCCAACGCCCTATAGGCGGTGGTTCCAGCTCTTCTCCGGCATCATCGTCCATACCGTCGATGTCTTCGGAGTCGTAATCAAGCATGTCGGTTGAGTCACCGACAGTGCCTATAAAATGGGTGGTGGGTGGGAAATGAAGTTCTTCGCCGTCTGCTTCCCATTCGAGCTGGACATAGTTCGGTCAAGAGTCCCCTGACAAGGAGAGGGATTTCAATGAGTTTAACACACCACCTAGAGGTGAGTGCTGAAAGATGTCCGCGGATCTAAACTCCAAGATCGGCGCTCGATCAGGTTCGATGCACGCGGATGCACGCGGTCCGGAACCTATGGCCGGAGACGAGTCCGAGGTTCTGGCGACACAAGCCCAACTCGATGTTGGGTCTGTGTGCGGCTCGAGTGCCGCTGAGTATGCGGTTTCCGTGGCGGGGTTAAGCTTCCCGTCTTCGGGCGATGCGGTCTGCTCTAGATCTAGGGCCAGAGCGGTTACAGGCTCTATTTCCTGAGCGTGGCCAAATGACAGATTTAGGCTATGTTCATCTTGGTGGCAGGGACAGCCATCATGGGCTCGAATCCGTCGAATATCAAGTCTCCGCAGATATCGGCCACAAAACTCAGGCTTCCAAATCTGACATGTTGGCTAGGGGCGTAGCTATCGATCTGCTCTAGATGGCCAAGCGAGTTGGCCCGCAGTGCGAAGCCACCGAATACGAAGATCTGTCCTGGGAGGAAGATCTCCCCCCGGACTACGTTGTTGTAGATGATTGATGGAGCCATCAAGCCTTCTGATGACGATGCAGCAGAACTCTCAATGAAAGCACCAATGTCGGTATCAAAATCGGCGGATCTCGGGTAGGGGGTCCCGAGCTGTGCGTCTAAGGCTAATGGTAACAGGAGGCGAGGGACACAATGTTTACCCAGGTTCGGGCCCTCTCTATGGAGGTAATACCCTACTTCCTGCTTGATTGATCTTGATGAATATGAGTATTACAAGAGTTGATCTACCACGAGATCACAATAGCTAAACCCTAGAAGTCTAGCCTATGATTATGATTGTTGTTGTCTCTACGGACTAAACCCTTCGGTTTATATAGACATCGGAGGGGGCTAGGGTTACACAAAGTCGGTTACAGAGAAAAGGAATCTACATATCCGAATTGCCAAGGTTGCCTTCCACGCAAAGGAGAGTCCCATCCGGACAAGGGAAGAAGTCGTTTATCTTGTATCTTCATAGCCCAACAGTCCGTCCAAAGTATATAGTCCGGTTGTCCGAGGACCCCTTAATCTAGGACTCCCTCAGTGCGCCTAGCCCAATAAGGCCAGGGCACCTCCCCGCAGCCCATGCTAGCCCTTGGGTTATGGTGAACCCACTTGTGGACTTCCGGACCCCTCCAGAATCCTCCGGAACCTTTTGGAAGCCTCCCGGTACAGTACCGAAAAAACTGCACCTTTTTCCGGAACCCAAAATATGACTTCCTATAAAATCTTTACCTCTCAACCATTCCGAGACTCCTCGTGACGTCCGGGATCTCATCCGGGACTCCAAACAACATTTGGTTACCACTCATGAAATATCCCAATAGTACTCTAGCGTCAACGAACGTTAAACGTGCGACCCTGCGGGTTCGAGAACTATGTAGACATGAACGAGACACCTCTCCGGTCAATAACCAATAGCGAAACCTAGATGCTCATATTGGCTCCCACATATTCTACGAAGATCTTTATCAGTCGAACCATTATGACAACATACATTATTCCCTTTGTCATCGGTATGCTACTTGCCGGGGAACGATCATCGGTATCTTCATATCTAGTTCAATCTCATTACCAGCAAGTCTCTTTACTTGTTCTATAATGCATCATCTTGCAACTAACTCATTAGTCACATTGCTTGCAAGGCTTCTTATGATGTGCATTACCGAGAGGGCCCAGAGATACCTCTCCGATACTCGGAGTGACAAATCCTAATCTCGATCTATGCCAACCCAACAAACACCTTCGGAAATACATGTAGAGCATCTTTATAATCACCCAGTTACTTTGTGACGTTTGATAGCATTCCTCCAGTATTCAGGAGTTGCATAGTCTCATAGTCGGAGGAATATGTATTTGACATGAAGAAAGCAATAGCAATAAAACTGAACGATCATTATGCTAAGCTAACGGATTGGTCTTGTCCATCACATCATTCTCTAATGATGTGATCCCATTCATTAGATGACAAAACATGTCTATGGTTAGGAAACTTAACCATCTTCGATTAATGAGCTAGTCTAGTAGAGGCTTACTAGGGACACAGAGTTTTGTCTATGTATCCACACATGTATCAATTTACGATTAATACAATTCTAGCATGAATAATAAACATTTATCATGAAATAAGGAAATATAAAATAACAACTTTATTATTGCCTCTAGGGCATATTTCCTTAGAACAGTCTCTTATAATAAGCAAAGTGTTCTTGAGGATACACGAAAATTTCATCTAGTCAATTTCATCATGTTTGTTTGATTCGCGTTCGCTACTTTGATAATTTGATATGTGGGTGGGCTGGTGCTTGTGTATTGTTCTTACTTGAACAAGCCTCCACTTACGATTAACCTCTCTCGCAAGCATCTGCAACTACAAAAGAAGAGTTAAGATAAATCTAACCATATCATGAAACGCATGGATCTAAATCAGCCCATTATGGAATAGCACATAAACTAGGGTTTAAGCTTCTATCACTCTAGCAATCCGTCATCTAATTACTACTCCCCAATGCCTCCCCTTAGGCCCAAAGATGGTGAAGTGTCATGTAGTTGGCGTTCTCATGACACCACTAAGGAAGAAACAACATACATATCATCAAAATATTAAACGAATGCCAAATTCACATGATTACTTATGACAAGACTTCTCTCATGTCCTCAAGAACAAAAGTAACTACTCACAAATCATTTTCATGCTCAAGATCAGAGGGGTATAGAATAGCATCAAGGATCAGAACATTTGATCTTCCACCAAATAAACCAACTAATATCAACTACAAGATGCAATCAACACTACTAGCAACCCATAGGTACAAATATGAGGTTTTGAGACAAAGATTGAATACAAGAGATGAAGTAGGGTTTGACATGAGATGGTGCTGGTGAAGATGTTGATAAAGATTAGTCCTCCTATGATGAGAGGATTATTGGTGATGTCGATGGCTTTGATTTCCCCCTCCCAGGGGGGAGTTTCCCTGGTGGAATTGCTCCGCTGGAGAGAAAAAGTGCTCTTGCCCAGGTTCCGTCTCGAGAAGGCGGCGCTTCGTCCCAAAAGTCCTCTCTTGATTTTTTTTCTAGGGAAAATGGGATTATATGCCAGAAGATGGGCCATGGAGGATGACCAGGGGCCCTGGTACATCTCCGTCGTATCTATAATTTTTTATCATTTCATGCCAATATTCTACAACTCTCACATATTTTTGGCAACATTTTATATTATTTTTGGGACTAACATATTGATCAAATGCCCAATGCCAGTTCATGTTTGTTGCATGTTTCACATAATATCCATATCAAACAAAGTCCAAATGCGATAAAAATTTACAGAGAATTATTTTGGAATATATGTGATTTTTGGGAAAAAGAATCAACGCGAGACAATGGTCGAGGGGCCCACAAGCCCAAGGGGTGCGCTTCCAACCCCATACGCGCCTGGCAGACTTGTGGCGCCCCTGTAAGGCGGTTGGTGACCTTCTTTCATCGCAAGAAAGATAATATTCGGTATAATATTCCCTCAAAATTTCAGTCCAATCGGAGTTTTGGATCTTCGAGAATTTAAGAAATGGTGAAGGGCCAGAAACGGGAACGCAAAACAAAAGAGAACAGAGAGAAAGAGATCCAGTCTCGGAGGGGATATCGCCCCTCCGCCACCATGGAGACCATGGACCAGAGAGGAAACCCTCCTCCCGTCTAGGGGGTAGGCCAAGGAAGAATAAGGAGGGAGACTCTCTCCCCCTCTCTCCCGGTGGTGCCGGAACACCATCGGGGCCATCATCATGACGGCGATCTACACCAACAACTTCACCGCCGTCATCACCAACTCTCTCCCCCTCTATGCAGTTGTGTGACACCTCTTCTCCCCTCTATAATCTCTACTTACACATTGTGCTTAATGCTACATATTATTATCCAATATGTGTGGCTATCCTATGATGTTTGAGTAGATTCATTTTGTCTTATGGGTTGATTGATGATCGTGATTGGTTGAGTTGTATGTTTTATTTTGGTGCTGCACTATGGTACCCTCCATGTCGCACAAGCATGAGGGATTCCCTCTATATGGTGTTGCAATACGTTCATGATTCGCTTATGGCGGGTGGAGTGAGTGACGGAAACACATACCCGAGTAAGGGGGTTCTTGCGTGCTACTTCTTGAGCTTGCATTGATTTTTCCATTGAACAGGAAAGGATGATGCAGGAAAGTAGAGATAATTATTTCCCTCAGTTAAGAACCAAGGTATCAATCCAGTATGAGGTACAAGCAAGTCCCCATAGATGCACCTGCACAAACTAACAAAGACTTGCACACAACACGAAAAAAGGGTTGCCAATCCCTTCACGGTCACTTGCAAGAGTGAGAACTGATAGAGATAGGTATAAAAGATAAGTAAAAGTGTAGAATAAAGTATATATAAATAAATTGCCGCAAGGTGTTTTGGGGTTATTGGTTTTATATTCTGAAAATAATATGATGGGAAATAGACCCGGGGTCATATGTTTCACTAGAGGCTTCTCTCTTGAAGAAAGCATACGGTGGGTGAACGAATTACTATTGAGCAATTGATAGAAAAGCGCATAGTTATGACGATATCTAAGGCAATGATCATGAATATAGGCATCACGTCCATGACAAGTAGACCGACTCCTGCCTACATCTACTACTATTGCTCCACACATCGATCGCTATCCAACATGCATCTACTGTATTAAGTTAACAAGGACGGAGTAACGCCTTAAGCAAGATGACATGTTGTAGAGGGATAGATCCAAGCAATATGGTATGAGCCCCATCCTTTTACCTTTAATGGCAACAATACAAATACGTGCCTCACTACCACTACTGTCACTGGGAGAGGACACCGTAAGATTGAACCCATCACAAAGCACCTCTCCCATTGAAAGGAACATCAATCTATTTGGCCAAACCAAATCAATAGACCGGAGATAAATACAAAGCTATCTTAATTATGCATAAAAGAGTTCAGAGAAGACTAAAATAATATTCATAGATAATCTAAACATAAACCCACAATTCATCGCATCTCAACAAACACACTGCAAAATAAGATTACATCGAATAGATCTCCAAGAACATCGGGGAGAACATTGTATTAAAGATCAAAGAGAGAGAAGAAGCAATCATCAAATGGGCAACAAGGTCGGTGTAGACGCCCTCCGTGATCAAATGCCCCTCCGGCGGAGTGCCGGAAAAGGCCCCGAGATGGGATCTCACGAGAACAGAAGCTTGCGGCGATGGAAAAGTATTTTTGCTGTTCCCTCTGGTGTAGGTGGTATTTGGGTATTTATAGAGCAGAGATTAGGGTTAGAAGAGTCCCGAGGGGCCCACAAGCCCCGAGGGCACCCCCCTAGGGCGTGACCTCCAGGCTTGTGGCCTCCTCGTGGCTCTTGTGGCCTCCTCCTGAAGCTTCATGGTTGTATTATGGTCCAAGAAAAATCCTCAAAAAGTTTCGTTCCATTTGGACTCCGTTTGGTATTGATTTTCTGTAAAAGACAAAAACCAGGGAAAAACAACAACTGGCACTGGGCACTAGGTTAATAGGTTAGTCCCAAAAATGATATAAAATAGCATATTAATGCATATAAAACATCCAAGATGGATATAATAGCATGGAACAATAAAAAATTATAGATACGTTGGAGATGTACCAAGCATCCCCAAGCTTAATTCCTACTCGTCCTCGAGTAGGTGAATGAGAAAACAGAATTTTTGATGTGGAATGCTACCTAACATGATTATCAAGTAATTTTTCTTATTGTGGTATGAATATTCAGATCCAAAAGATTCAAAACAAAAGTTTAATATTTGACATAAGAACAGTAATACTTCAAGCATACTAATAAAGCAATCATGGCTTTTTCAAAATATCATGGCTAAAGAAAGTTATCCCTACAAAACCGTATAATCTTGTCATGCTCTATCTTCATCACACAAAGTATTTATCATGCACAACCCCGATGACAAGCCAAGCAATTATTTCATACTTTTAACGTTCTAAAGCTTTTCAACTTTCACGCAATACATGAGCGTGATCCATGGATATATATAGCACTATAAGTGGAATAGAAGGTGGTAGTAGATAAAAAAGGAGAAATAAATTCTCACACCAACTAGGCAAATTAATAGGCTATGGAGATGCCCACCAATTGATATTGGTGCAAGTGAGTAGGGACTGCCATGCAACGGATGCACTACAACTATAAGCGTATGAAATCTCAAAAGGAAACTAAGTGAGTGTGCATCCAACTTGCTTCCTCATGAAGACCTAGGGCAATTTGAGGAGGCCCATCATTGTAATATACAAGACAAGTTCTATAATGAAAAATTCCCACTAGTAATATATGAAAGTGACAACATAGGAGACTCTCTATCATGAAGAACATGATACTACTTTGAAGCACAAGTGTGGAAAAAGGGAAGTAACATTGCCCCGTCTCTCTTTTTCCCCCTTTTTTTATTTTTTGGGCTCTTTGGCCTCTTTTTTTTTATTTTTTTATTTTTCGTCTGGAGCCTCATCCTGACTTGTGGGGGAATCATAATCTCCATCATCCTTCCCACATGGGACAATGCTCTAATAATGATGATCATCACACTTTTATTTACTTACAACTCAAGAGTTACAATTCGATACTAGAACAAAGGTATGACTCTATATGAATGCCTCCGGCGGTGTACCGGGATGTGCAATGATCTAAGTGACATGTAGAAAAAATATGAACGGTGGCCAAGCCACAAACACTATGCCAACTATATGATCATGCAAAGCAATATGACAATGATGGTATGTGTCATAATAAACGGAACGATCGAAGTTGCATGGAAATATATCTCGAAATGGCTATGGAAATGCCATAATAGGTAGGTCTGGTGGATGTTTTGAGGAAGGGTATATGGTGAGTTTAATGCACCGGTGAATGTTGCGCGGTACTAGAGAGGCTAGCAATTATGGAAGGGTGAGAGTGCGTATAATCCATGGACTCAACATTAGTCATAAAGAACTCACATACTTATTGCAAAAATTTACTAGCCCCTGAAACAAAGTACTAATACGCATGCTCCTAGGGGGATAGATTGTAGGAAAATACCATTGCTCGTCCCCGACCGCCACTCACAGGGAAGACAATAAAAATAAATCATGCTCCAACTTCATCACATAACAATAGAACATACGTGCATGCTTCAGGAATCACAAACCTTAACACAAGTATTTCTATTAACCAACAATTACCAACGAGCATGAGTCTAATATCACCATCTTTATATCTCAAAACAATTGCTAGGAATCAAACTTCTCATATATTCAATGATCTTCATGAAAGTTTTTATTATACCCCTCTTAAATACCCATCATATTAGGACTAAATTCATAAGCTAAGAAAATTGCCATACTATTTTCGAGACTATCAAAATAATATTAGTGAAGCATGAGGGTTCATCAATTTATTCAAAATAAAAGCACCGCCGTGCTCTAAAAAGATATAAGTGAAGCACTAGAGCAACTACCTAGCTCAAAAGATATAAGTGAAGCACATAGAGTATTCTAATAAATTCATGATTAATGTGTGTCCCTCTCAAAAGGTGTGTACAACAAGGATGATTGTGGCAAACTAAAAAGCAAAGAATCATATAATACAAGACGCTCCAAGCAAAACTCATATCATGTGGTGAATAAAAATATAACCTCAAGTAATTTTACCAATGATTGAAGACAAAAGAGGGGATGCCATCCAGGGCATCCCCAAGCTTAAATGCTTGGTTGTCCTTGAATATTACCTTGGTGTGCCATGGGCATCCCCAAGATTAGGCTCTTGCCACTCCTTATTTTGTAGTCCATCAAAATTTTACTCAAAACTTGAAAACTTCACAACACAAAACTCAACAGAAAACTCGTGAGATTCGTTAGTGAAACAAAGCAAATAACCACTTTTAGGTACTGTTGTAAACTCATTCCAATTTTATATTGGTGTTATATATACTGTATTCTAACTTCTCCATGGTTCATACCCCCCTAAACTACCCATAGATTCATCAAAATAAGCAAACAACGCAATGAAAATAGAATCTGTCAAAAACAGAACAGTCTATAGTACTCTGGACTTTAGACAAACTTTTGTAACTCAAAAATGCCTAAAAAATATTAGGACAACAGAGGCAATTTGTATATCAAAAATTCAGAATTTTTTGATGTTGTGGTGAATTTTAACAATAATGCTACTAGACACAAAAGTTTCTATTTTTCAACAAAATCAAACTATCACCATAGATCATCCCAAAGGTCTTACTTGGCACAAGCACTAATTAAAACACTAAAACACAATTATTACATAAGTAATATTGTGCATTTATTCAAGAATAGAAGCAAAAAGAAAAAACACAAAATAAATTTGGGTTGCCTCCCAACAAGCACTTTCCTTTGAAGCCTTTTAGCTAGGCGTTGATAATTTTAATGATGCTCACATGAAAGAAAAAATTGAAACACAAAGAGAGCACCATATAGCATGTGAAAAACAAGTTCAATTCTAGCATACTTCCTATGCATAGGCACTTTATAGGGAAAAGATTTATCAAGACAAGCAAAAACTAGTCCATGCAAGGAAGAAGAAACAAACAATAGCAATCTCAACATAACGAGAGGTAATTTAGTGACATGAAAATTTCTAAAACCATATTTACCTCTCTCATAATAATTACATGTAGCATCATAATCAAATTCAATAATATAGCTATCATATAAAAATTTCTCTTCATGATCCACATGCATGCAAAGTTGACACTCTTCCAAAATAGTGGGATTATCATCAAATAAAGCCATGACCTCTCCAAGCCCACTTTTATAAAAATATCATCAAATTGAACACTCTCCAAATATGTGGGTTCATTTTTAGCTAAAGTTGACACTCTTCCAAACCCACTTTCAATATTTTCACAAACATATTCTTCATGAGGCTTAAATAAATTTTCAAGATCATAAGAAGCATTATCACCCCAATCATGATCATTGCAATAAGTAGTGGTCATACAAAATTAGTATCCCCAAGCTCTGACATTAATAGAATTAAAAATAACATCATTGCAATCATGTTTTTCATTCAAGGAGCTATCAAGTATGGGTGTAATAACAATAATTTCTTGTTTAACATAAGGAACTATAGCAAGTTCATCTCCATAGGCATCATTAATATTGGCATCATAGCCATAAGAATAGCAAGCATCATGTTCATCAAGGGGGGATATTTCAATCAAACCAATGGAATCACAATTATCTATAGATTCATCCATATCATTATTTGCTTCCAAAGTAGCGGACATAATCTCAATAAATTCTTTAACATAGGCATTATGAGCATAGTTTTCATAGCAACATTTAAGTATGTCAAAATTTTCAGATTTGTAGAGAGTAATATCATACTTTTCCATCAAAGAAGCAACTTCATAAGCACCCTTAAAAGCAACAAATTCAATTTCTCGATATCATAGTAAATATAAAAACCTTAGGCATAAGAAGATAAGATTTCATTATCATTAAACTCACATAGGCAGGGAAGGTGTTTTTTAGGGTTCTCCGAGCAACAAGTAAAATCATAAATTTCACATAGCTTCCAAGCGTAGCATAGCAAACAATTTATATGATTTCATAAGAGTCCCCCTTTTTGAGACAAATGGTGACGCACAAAATGAGCATGCTCATATAATGATTTTCCCTCAACTAAAGTATTTGGGGTTTCGGCACGAGCACAGATGGATCTAAGATGATCCAAGTAGAAAACTTCAAGTGGATCCATATCAATAGATTTTTAGCAAGCAAAGATGCGAGCAAATAGAAGGCACATGGCAACACAAGCAAAGATAGCAAACAAGCAAAAAGGAAAGACAAACGGGAAGACAAACGGAAAGAAGGTGAATAAAAAGGCAAATAATTTTGTTTTTTTGAATACGTTTTAGAAGTGCGGGAGATGAAAACTTGTAACATCCCAATTTTCAAATTGGATGTTATACATAGATCATCACATGCATATCATATTTTATTTGCATTTTGTTGTGATCCTAGAAATCTTAAGCAACTCAAGGACCCAAGGAGAGAGTTGGAGGTTTCACAAAATTTTCATATTTGAATTTAGTTCAAATTTGAAAAGAGGATCAATTTGATTTTATTATTTTTCTCTTCAATTATTTCCAATAATAAAAATATATGAGAGACGATAATATGACTTCTTCAACAGAAGGGAAATATTGGAGAAAGAATTTTAAAATCAATTTTTTTGTATTTTATTTGAATTAGAGAAAACTTGCATTTTTGAGAATTGCATATTAGTCCAGAAAAATGTTCATCTTGTCCTAAATATTAGGTTTGGACGATGAAAATTGTTCCTGGAATTTTTAGAATTTTTTATATTTTATTAGGATTTTTCTCTAAGGCGAAATTCATTTAGAAAAAGTGTTCC
The DNA here is from genome assembly GCF_002162155.2 of Triticum dicoccoides. NCBI lineage: Eukaryota > Viridiplantae > Streptophyta > Magnoliopsida > Poales > Poaceae > Triticum > Triticum dicoccoides. The sequence goes on along the minus strand of NC_041393.1, from coordinate 501,419,159 downwards.
GGGCGGACTGGGCCGAAGCCCAGCCGGCCCGTCAGCATTGCCGCCTTCCCCGCCGTGCGAGAGCCGGACTCCGGTGAGGAGGAGGAGTCCGGTTCGCCCCATCGTCCCCTCGGCCAAGCCAGGCCCCGACCCCCTTTATAACCCCCCCGCCGCCACCCCTCGCCTCCTCAACGCCCAACACCGCCACAGCGCCGCTGCCCATAGCCGAGCCGCTGCCGCCTGCTCGTGCCGCTAGCTGCTCCGCCGCCGCCGCCCGCCGCCGCCACGCCGATCCGATCTCGCCGCCGTTGGTCAACCCCAGCTAATGGTATAAAACCGTTCAGTTTTTGTTCGGGTTTTTTTCCGGTTAAGTCGGTTCGGTAGTTTAGATCGGTTTATTTTTAAGGTTAATCTAATTAACGAACGTTCGTTCATTTAGATCGATTAGCGGACGGTTTTCGTTCGTTTAGTTCTGTTAACGTTCGCGCGGTAGATTTTTCTTTTTCGTTTTATTTTTAGGCTAGGGACCTATCCATGAATAGTTTTATGGCGATTTAGCCCCTGATCTTAAAACTAATGTAACTTTTTGCTCGTTTGTCCAAATTAGATGAAACCAGTGCCTAAGTCTTCGTAACGATCTGTTCTTTCTAGTTAACTGATTTGAACATGATTTTGACAATTTAAAATTTGAGTTTAGTTCAGATTAGTAAACAATCTTGTTTTGTTCGTATCTTGAGTTTCGTTTCTCCGTTTGAGTTGTTTCTTTTTGCAAATCGTAGCTAATCACATGTACCTACTGTTAAGATCTAATCCACATGATAATAATGCTATTAGGTTTTGTTTACCGTTTAGTTCAGTGGTTTTCTTGTTTCGTGTTTGATTTGGATCTTTTCTCATTTTCTCGTTCTTTCGTTGAGTGATTGCTTATGTATGCTACTGTTTGTCTATGCTAGATTACTCGGAGTGCGAAGCTTGTTACTATGAATCTTTAGAGTTTGCAGATCGTCAGCAAGGCAAGTTACACTTTGATTATACTCTTCTATACCCAGTTTTTACTATGCATTAGTATTGCCCCTCAAATATTTACATGAGTAGGATTGGGAACATGTGGTTTGGTTGTAGTATTATGAGGTAGGAACCTCATACCTTTTGATCACCCCGGGAATATACGTTATTCTTTATTAATGCTTAGCCATGCTCGTAGACGGGGATTGGATCGTGATTCACATGGAAGTTTGAGAGTTATTAATTTTGGATAACATTAAGGTGGCAACTTTAATACACATCTGGGTGGATTGGTTGGGGCACCTGGGGAACCGAGTATTGTCCATTGAGGCAAATCCCGGGGTATCCGTGTGATTTTTCCTCGGTTCACCACCCAGGCTCAAAGGGATCATATGATATTTCATGACTAGAAACTTCTGTGTGCAGCCACAAGCCATTATGGGCTTTGGCATAGTTGAGTAAGTTGTATGAGCTCTGAAAGAGGTGGACTAGCAGATGTAGAGGGAAAGTAGGTGTACCGGTCTGCCCGGAGTAGAGAGTAAATGCTTCAAAAAGACTATGTCTCGATCTTCCGATAATGGATGCAGTCGAGTCTTGTGGGGAAAAGTGTGCCACCTCTACAGAGTGTATAAACTAATCATGGTTAGCCATGTCCCCGGTTATGGACATCTTGAGTATTTGGAATTGGATATTATTGTCGATCTCATCACTCTATAATTAATTGATTTGGGTTTAATGATGATACTTTTAATTGGGATTTTGAGGTGGGGGAACCTTCTCAAATATTGGAACAACTTGGGAGTAGTTAAATATATTTATTCCTTTGTTGTAGGAAAAAACTAGCTTTATGCAAAATCATAAACCTAGAGCCTCCACCAGCCAAATATTGCATGTAGATATAGTTCTTGCATTCATTGCTTTACAATGTAACTCTATTAGCACATTCAATGTGCTGACCTACACGGCTGCAATGTCTCATGTTGCAGACTACTCTGACGACGAATAAGGTGCGATAGGTCATTGTCTTGCACTCAGCTATGCCGTTGGAGTTGATGGACTCATTTACCTTAGAAGCTTCCGCAGTTATTTAGTTTAGATGGCCTTCAGCCATCATATTTTTGTGTAATCATACTCTTTATGAGGACTCGATGTAATAAGTGTGTGATTGAACTGCTATAATTCCTCGAGTACTTTGTGTGTCAGCATTACCGATCCTGGGATCACACTGAAACACAGAGACTTCGGTCCATTGGGATCGTGGTCGCTATAAGATGGTATCAAAGCACATGCTGACTGTAGGATGCAACCACTAGAATAAGCAACATGAATTCTCTTCTTTGCTCATTTCTACTTCTCCTCTATTTCTATTCTGTAGATGGCGGACCCCAAGAACAAGTTCACTCAGCCGGATGATGACACCCCTTTCGGACGACACTTGAAGGAAGTCACTAAGTACCTGAACATCGAACTACCAAGCTTCACTGGGACTTTCTCTGCTACTGTACCGGAAGAGGAGCGCTAGAAGATCAAAGTCTAGGTACCTGGGAGGACATTCGCACCAACAATGGAGCCTATTGATTTCTACCTAGATGCACTAAGCTAGACTTTAGGAAAGAGCATGGCCACCCATATCACTTTTGGATGCATATGTGAAGTGTATCACAAGGAGCTGGAAAACACTATCTACCAAATAGTGGTCGCATAAACAAAGAATGGCAGATGATTCGTACCCAGAGGGATGGATCAATTGCAGCTTACATTCAGGAGATGGGTGATCAAATTCATCGTCAAGAGAATCAACTATGCTTCAACATGAAGAAGATCAAGAAGTTGATGAAGAAGAATAGTGAGCTAGAAGAGGAACTCAAGTTCACACGCAATGGATATGAGGAAGAAATTGTTGTACTACTAGAGAAGCATGAAGATCTGAAGAGGAAGCTAGGACTACCCATGGAGAATCATAAGCGAGAACCAGCAAAGGAGATCCATTCGGAGAACTACATCATCTTGGACGACACCGACACGGATAGTGATGCAAATGACGACAGTGATGACGACTACGTTGACGAAGATGGAGCAGATATCATGGAGTCTTCCTCTGATCAAAATTTCTAGATGACCACCATGTAACTAGTAGTATTCTTCCAAGTAGTTAGTATCGATCGAGTTTGTAATCATAGTTTAGACCCTTTGTGTGAACCTTGTGTGCTATTGAATGAAGTGAATTAATTGTGTTTGTCTCATGAGCATATGGGTAGTGAATCTCTCTTAGAACTATTTCTATTCTGCTTTCTCATCCCCTTCTAACCCATCAGATGCCTCCGAGATGTGACAATGGATTCGTGTTTCCACCAGAGCTCACTCAGTTGATCCAGCAGTAGAATGCCTTGATGCAGATGCTAGTTCAGAACCAGAACCAAGGCAACAACGACAACAATCCACCACCACCACCCCCTGTTCACAACTTAGCCCGTTTTCTGAGGTTGAATCCGCCGGTGTTCTCTAGTAGCACCAAGCCGATTGTTGCAGATGATTGGCTCCGCAAGATTGGAAGAGAGCTGACCACTGCAGGATGCACAGATGCAGAGAGAGTGCGCTTTGCTGCACACCAGCTTGATGGACGCGCATCATCTTGGTGGGAGAACTTCACCGCCACTTACCCCATTGATACTATTACATGGGATCAGTTTCAACAGGCTTTCCGCTCCGCCCATGTTTCAGCGGGAGCAATGAGCATGAAGAAGCACGAGTTTCGCAACTTGCGCCAAGGAGGTCGTATAGTGGGACAGTATGTGGACAAGTTTAGCAAGTTAGCATGCTATGCCCCAGATGACGTGGCCACAGATGCCGCAAAACAAGAGAAGTTTCTTGAGGGACTCAATGATGAGCTGAGTATGCAGTTGATGGTTGCAACATTCAACGACTACCAGGAGTTGGTAGACAGGTCCCTCATGATAGAAGGCAAGCAGCAACAGATTGACAATCGCAAGAGGAAGTATGGACAGGGGAGGAATACCTCTGGAGCTCAGCAGAAGCCCCGTTATACCCCGTACTCGGGAGGACATACTCATAACCATGGATGCCATAACCATGGAGTACATACGCATAATGAAGCAAGTTCACACAACCAAAGTGGCCCCAGGAACGGCAATGGGAATGGAGGAAGCAGTAGTCAGACGTTGCAACCCCGCAACACCAGCCAAGAGGGATCTGAGCCACATTACTTGTTTCAAATGCTAGAAAACCGGACATTATGCCAATGATTGTCCTAAAGCCAATAATGGAAATGGCATTGGAGGTTCTGCAAAGAAGCCAAACCCCTTCACCAAAGGTCAGGAGAACCACGTCAGTGTGGAGGAGATTGAGGATCAGCCCGACGTAGTTGTTGGTAAGTTTTTGATTAATACATTTACAACACTTGTTGTTTTCGATACTAGTGCATCGCATTCATTCATATCAAGGGGATTTGTGGATAAGTATAAGTTGCCACCAGTATCCCTTAAGTCACCTATGTTAGTAAGTTCCCCAAGAGAGAAGTATATGGCTAGTAGGGGATGATATCAATTGCCAGTAACCATAGGTAGACATGTTTTCCCCACCGACCTGATTGTTCTGGATTCACAAGGATTGGATGTGATACTAGGCATGGATTGGCTATCCAAGTTTGAGGGAAACATCGATTGCACCAGTAAATCAATTCTTCTCACCACCTCGGAAAGGAAGAGGATCAAGTATATATCTAGGCATGCGTCGAGGAGGACTCAGGTGAAGTCCTTATCAGGAGTTGTTCAGGAGGAAGTACCAGTGGTGAAGGATTATCTCGATGTATTTCCGAAGGAGCTGCCAGGCATGCCACCAGATCGAGACATTGAGTTTTTGATTGAGTTATTGCCAGGCACTGGACCAATATCCAAGAGACCGTATTGGATGCCCGCAAAGGATCTGGAGGAAATTAAGAAGAAGATTAAGGAGTTACTGGAGAAAGGTTATATTCGACCAAGTTTATCACCGTGGGGAGCCCTAGTGCTTCTAGTGGAGAAGAATGATGTATCTTTGAGGATGGTTGTTGATTATCATGCGCTGAATGAGGTGACGATCAAGAACAAATACCCTCTGCCGATGATCAATGATTTGTTTGACCAGTTGCAAGGATCTAAAGTTTTCTCCAAGATCGATCTTCGATCAGGTTATCACCAGTTGAAGATCCGAGAGGAGGATATACCTATGACAGCTTTTACCACGAGGTATGTGCTATATGAGTATACAATTATGTCATTTGGATTGACTAATGCCCCTGCCTATTTCATGAGTATGATGAACAAGGTGTTCATGGAGTTTTTGGATAAGTTTGTCATGGTGTTCATTGATGATATTTTGGTCTACTCAAAGAATTAAGAAGAGCATAAGGAGCATTTGTGTTTGGTTCTTGAGAAGCTCAGAGAACATCAGTTATATGCCAAGTTCAGCAAATGTGAGTTTTGGTTGAAGGAAGTTGGATTTCTCAAACATGTTATATCCAAAGAAGGAAAAGCATTAGACCCTACCAAGGTTGCTTCTGTCACTAAATGGTTGGCACCCACCTCAGTGGGAGAGATCAGGAGTTTTCTTGGACTCACAGGTTATTACCGGAGATTTATTGAGAATTTCTCCAAGATTGCAAAGCCCATGACGGAGTTATTGAAGAAGGACACCAAGTTTAAATGGACCGAGGATTGTGAGGCTAGTTTTCAGGAGTTGAAGCAACGTTTGGTTACAGCCCCAGTGCTGATTCTCCCAGACCAACGCAAGGATTTCCAAGTGTATTGTCACGCTTCACGTCGAGGACTTGGAGGAGTGCTTATGCAGGAAGGAAGAGTTGTTTCATATGCCTCACGACAGCTTCGACCTCATGAGTTGAATTATACTACGCATGATTTGGAGTTAGCAGCCATAGTACATGCGCTCAAGACATGGAGACACTTTCTCATTGGTAACCGTTGTGATGTATACACGGATCATAAGAGTTTGAAGTACATCTTCACACAGAAGGAGTTAAACCTCAGGCAAAGGAGATGGTTGGATCTCATAAAGGATTATGACATGATATTACATTATCATCCAGGTAAGGCCAATGTCGTAGCAGACGCGTTGATCCAGAAGAGTTATGTTAACACGCTCATAACTGGAGGATTACCTAAGGAGTTAGCAGATGATCTTTGAGAGCTATGCTTGGAGATAGTTCCGAGAGGTTATGTTGCAGCATTTGAAATCCAGTCCACTTTGTTGGGTAAGATCAGAGAAGCCCAGAAGGCGGACAAGGAGATTGCTAAGATAAAGGAAATGATGAGTAAAGGAAAGGCTAAAGGATTTCGTGAGGATGAGCACGGCATTTTATGGTTTGAGGATCGTATTTATGTGCCCAATGATCCTGAGATCAGGAAGTTGATTCTTCAGGAGGCTCATGATTCGCCTTACTCGATTCACCCAGGCAACACCAAAATGTATCTGGGTTTGAAGGAAAGTTTCTGGTGGACAGGAATGAAGAAGGATATTGCCGAGTATGTAGTAGTATGCGATGTATGTCAGAGAGTCAAGGCAGAGCATCAGAAGCCACTAGGATTGCTACAACCATTGCCGATACCCGAATGGAAGTGGGATAAACTTGGCATGGATTTTATCACTGGATTACCCAGGACCCATTTAGGCTATGACTCTATCTGGGTTGTAGTTGATCGTTTGACGAAAGTAGCCCATTTCATACCGGTGAAGACCACTTATATGAGTGCTAAGTTGGCAAAGATATACATGACTAGGATCGCATGTCTGCATGGAGTTCCGAGGACCATCGTATCAGATAGAGGAACACAATTTACTTCAAAGTTTTGGAATCAGTTGCATGAAACTTTGGGTACCAGGCTAGAGTTCAGTACAGCCTTTCATCCACAGACAGACGGACATACCGAGAGAGTCAATCAGATTCTGGAGGCATGTTGAGAGCTTGTGCGCTAGATTATGGTTCTAGTTGGGATGACAATTTGCTCTATGTAGAGTTATCCTATAACAACAGTTATCAAGCCAGTTTGAAGATGGCCCCTTTCGAAGCTTTGTACGGAAGGAGGTGTAGGACATCATTATCATGGGATGAAGTTGGATCGACAGTTGTTCGGACGAGACTTAATGAGAGACTCTGAAGAGAAGGTTAAGTTGATGTGAGACAGACTCAAGGTAGCCCAGTCCAGGCATAAGAGTTATGCGGATACTAAACGCAAGGAGATAGTCTACGAAGTCGAAGACAGAGCATATCTTCATGTGTCCCACTTTGAGGAGTTAAACATTTTGGAGTCAAGGGAAAGCTAGCACCACGTTTTGTGGGACCCTACAAAGTTTTGGAACGCATGGGAGAAGTTGCGTACAAGTTGGAATTGCCCGAAGGATTGTCAGGAGTTCATGATGTGTTTCACATTTCCCAGCTGAAGAAGTGCCACGCGGAGATGGCCGATACTCCTTTGAGAGATGCAGTGCCACTAGAAGCAATTCAGTTGGATAATGATGTGACCTATGAAGAGAAGCCAGTCAAGATCCTTGAGTTTTCTAGCCGAGTTACTCGCAGCAAGGTTATCAAGTTTTGCAAAGTTCAGTGGAGCCACCATACCAAGGAGGAAGCCACCTAGGAGCGAGAGGAAGACCTCCGCAAGGACCACCCAAACCTTTTTGCTGACCAACCCGAATCTCGATGGCGAGATTCATCTTAAGGGGGGTAGGTTTGTAACATCCCAATTTTCAAATTGGATGTTATACATAGATCATCACATGCATATCATATTTTATTTGCATTTTGTTGTGATCCTAGAAATCTTAAGCAACTCAAGAACCTAAGGAGAGAGTTGGAGGTTTCACAAAATTTTCATGTTTGAATTTAGTTCAAATTTGAAAACAGGATCAATTTGATTTTAATATTTTTCTCTCCAATTATTTCCAATAATAAAAATAAATGAGAGAAGATAATATGACTTCTTCAACAGAAGGGAAATATTGGAGAAAGAATTTTAAAATCATTTTTTTGTATTTTATTTGCTATTTTATTTGAATTAGACAAAACTTGCATTTTTGAAAATTGCATATTAGTCCAGAAAAATGTCCATCTTGTCCTAAATATTAGGTTAGGACGGTGAAAACTGTTTCTGGAATTTTTAGAATTTTTAAATATTTTATTAGAATTTTTCTCTGCGGCGAAATTTATTTAAAAAAAGTGTTCCGCGCGGACTGGGTCGAAGCCCAGCCAGCCCGTCAGCGCCGCGGCCTTCCCCGCCGTGCTGGGGCCAGACTCCGGCGAAGAGGAGGAGTCTGGGTCGCCCCGTCACCCCCTCGGCCAAGCCAGGCCCCGACCCCCTTTATAACCCCGATGCTGCCACCCCTCGCCTCCTCATCGCCCACCGCCGCCACAGCACCGCCGCCCGCGGCCGAGCCGCCGCTGCCCGCTCGCGCCGCCGCCCCGTGCCGCTAGCTGCAGTCGCTGCTCCACCGCCGCCGCCCAACGCCGCCGCGCCGCGCCTTGCCTTGCCACCGCAGGAGCCACCGACACCGCCGCGCCTATCCGATCTCGCCGTCGTCGGTCAACCCCGCTAACGGTATAAAACTGTTCGGTTTTTGTTACGGATTTTTTCCAGTTTAGTTGGTTCGGTAGTTTAGATCGGTTTATTTTTTAGGTTAATCTAATTAATGAAGGTTCGTTCATTTAGATCGGTTAGCGAATGGTTTTCGTTCGTTTAGTTCTGTTAACGAACGTTCGCGCGGTAGAATTTTTATTAGTTTTATTTTTCAGCCACGGACCTATCCGCGAATAGTTTTGTCATGATTTAGCCCCTGATCTTAAAACTAGTGTAACTTTTTGCTCGTTTGTCCAAATTAGATGAAACCAGCGCCTAATTCTTCGTAACAATCTGTTCTTTCCAGTTAACCAACTTGAACATGATTTTGAAAATTTAAAATTTGAGTTTAGTTCACATTCGTAAACGATCTTGTTTTGTTCGTATCTTGAATTTCGTTTCTCAGTTTGAGTTGTTTCTTTGTGCAAATCATAGCTAATCACATGTACCTACTGTTAAGGTCTAATCCACATGATAATAATGTGGTTAGGTTTTCTTTACTATTTAGTTTAGTCGTTTTCTTGTTTCGTGTTTGATTTGGATCTTGTCTCGTTTTCTCGTTGTTTCGTTGAGTGATTGCTTATGTATGCTACTGTTTATCTACGCTAGACTACCCGGAGTGCGAAGCTTGTTACTACAAATCTCTAGAGTTTGCAGATCGTCAACAAGGCAAGTTACACTTTGATCATACTCTTCTATACCCAGTTTTTACTATGCATTAGTATTGCCCCTCAAATATTTGCATGAGTAGGATTGGGAACATGTGGTTTGGTTGTAGTATTATGAGGTAGGAACCTAATACCTTTTGATCACCCCAGGAATATAAATTATGATTTATTAATGCTTAGCCATGCTCGTAGACGGGGATTGGATCACGATTCACATGGAAGTTTGAGAGTTATTAATTTTGGATAACATTAAGGTGGTAACTTTAATACACATCTCGGTGGATTGGTTGGGGCACCTGGGGAACCCAGTGTTGTCCATTAAGTTAAATCTCGGGGTACCCGTGTGATTTTTCGTCGGTTCGCCACCCAAGCTCAAAGGGATCATATGATATTTCATGACTATAAACTTCCATGTGCAGCCACAAGCCATTATGGGCTCTGGCATAGTTGGGTAAGTTGTATGAGCTCTCGAAGAGGTGGACTAGTAGATGTAGAGGGAAAGTAGGTGTATCGGTCTGCCCGGAGTAGAGAGTAAATGCTTCAGAAAGACTATGTCTCGATCTTCCGATCATGGATGCGGTCGAGTCTTGTGGGGAAAAGTGCCCAACCTCTGCAGAGTGTATAAACTAATCATGGGTAGCTGTGTCCTCAGTTACGGACATCTTGAGTATCTGGAATTGGATATTTTTGATCTCATAACTCTATAATTAATTGATTTGGGTTTAATGATGATACTTTTAATTGGGATTTTGAGTTGGGGGAACCTTCTCAAATATTGGAACAACTTGGGAATAGTTAAATATATTTATTCCTTTGTTGTAGGAAAAAACTAGCTTTATGCAAAATCATAAACCTAGAGCCTCTACCAGCCAAATATTGCATGTAGATATAGTTCCTGCATTCATTGCTTTACAGTGTAACTCTGCCAGCATATTCAACGTGCTGACCTACACAAGTGCAACTTCTCATGTTGCAGACTACTCAGACAACGAATAAGGTGCGATAGGTCATTGTCTTGCACTCAACTATGCCTTTGGAGTTGATGGACTCATTTACCTTAGAAGCTTCCGCAATTATTTAGTTTAGATGGCCTTCAGCCATGATATTTTTGTGTAATGATACTCTTTATGAGGACTCGATGTAATAAGTGTGTGATTGAACTCTGCTATAATTCCTCGAGTACTGTGTGTGTCAGCATTACCGATCCAGGGATGACACTGGAACACAGAGACTTCGGTCCATTAGGATCGTGGTCGCTATAAAATGAGAGGCAAATGCAAATTAAGATAACATCTAACCATAGCATTAAACACATAGATCCAAATTAGTCCCTTACGAAGTAGCGCATAAACTAGGGTTTAACCTTCTGTCACTCTAGCACTCATCATCTAATAACTAATCCACAATGCATTCCCTTAGGCCCAAATATGGTGAAGTGTCATGTAGTCAATGTTCACATGACACCGGTAAGGGAATCACAATATACATATCATCAAAATATTGAACACATATCAAATTCACATGATTACTTGCAACATAACTTCTCCCGTCACCTCAAGAACAAAAGTAACTACTCACAAATGATATTCATTCTCAAGATCAGAGGGGTATTAAATAGCATAATGGATCTGAACATATAATATTCCACCAAATAAAGCATATAGTAATCAACTACAAGATGTAATCAACACTACTAGTCACCCACAGGTACCAATTTGAGGTTTCGGTACAAAGATTGAACACAAAGATGAACTAGGGTTTGAGAGGAGATGATGTTGTTGAAGATGTTGATGAAGATTGGCCTCCCAAAGATGAGAGGGTTGTTGGTGACGATGATGGCTTTGATTTCCCCCTTCAGGATGGAAGTTCCCCCGGCAGAATCGCTCCGCCAGAGGGCAAAAGTGCTCCTGCCCAAGTTTCGCCTCGAGACGGCGGCGCTCCGTCCCGAAAGTCATCTCCTTTGATATGTGGGTACCAGGTGGCCCCCTCTGGTAGTTATTTGCTCCAGTATTTATTAAATATTCCAAAATAATTCTCCATAAATTTTTATCTCATTTGGAGAAGTGCAAAATCGGTATCTTTGACATAGCTTTTTCAGGTACAGGATTCCAGCTGCCGGCATTCCCCCTCTTTGTGTAAACCTTGCGTATTATCAGAGAAAAGGCATTAGAATTACTCCCTAAAGCATAATTATGCATAAAAACATTATAAGTAAAAGTAGTAAAATATGATGCAAAATGGACGTATCAGGTATCAATCCAGTAGGAGGTACAAGCAAGTCCCTAATAGATGCACCTGCGCAAACTAACAAACACTTGCACACAACACGAAAAAGGGGTTGTCAATCCCTTCACGGTCACTTGCAAGAGTGAGATTTGATAGAGATACATATAAAAGATAAGTAAAAGTGTAAAAGAAAGTAAATATAAATAAATTGCAGTAAGATATTTTTGGGGTTTTGGTTTTATAGATCTGAAAATAATATGATGGCAAATAGACTCCAGGGCAATAGGTTTCACTAGACGCTTCTCTCTTGAAGAAAGCATATGGTGGGTGAACGAATTACTGTTGAGAAATTGATAGAAAAGCACATAGTTATGAAGATATCTAAGGAAATGATCATTAATATAGGCATCGCGTCCGTGAAAAGTAGACCGACTCCTGCCTGCATCTAGTACTATTACTCTACACATCGACCGCTATCCAGCATGCATCTAGTGTATTAAGTTAACAAGAATGGAGTAACGCTTTAAGAAGATGACATGATGTAGAGGGATAAATCCAAGCAATATGGTATGAACCCCATCTTTTTATCCTTAATGGCAACAATATAGATACGTGCCTCACTACCCCTACTATCACTGGGTGGGGACACCGCAAGATTGAACCCATCACAAAGCACCTCTCCCATTACAAGAAAGATCAGTCTAGTTGGCCAAACTAAATCAATAGATCGAAGAGAAATACAAAGCTATCTTAATCATGCATAAAAAGTTCAGACAAGACTCAAATAATATTCATAGATAATCTGATAATAAACCCACAATTCATCGTATCTCAACAAACGCACCGGATAAGAAGATTACATCGAATAGATCTCCAAGAAACATCATGGAGAACAATGTATTGAAGATCAAAGATAGAGAAGAATCCATCTAGCTACTAGCTACGAACCCGTAGGTCTATGGTAAACTACTGACACATCATCGGAAGGGCAGCAAGGTTGGTGTAAAGGCCCTCCGTGATCTAATCCCCCTCTGGCAGTGTGCCAAAAAAGGCCCCAAGATGGGATCTCACGAGAACAAAAGCTTGCGGCGGTGGAAAAGTATTTTTGGTGTGCCCTCTAGTGTAGGGGGAATACTTGGTATTTATAGAGTAG
>NC_041393.1:501372453-501406071 GCF_002162155.2 Triticum dicoccoides | reverse complement strand
TGTGGGCGCCTCCCTAGGGCGCGGCCTCCAGGCTTGTGGCCTCCTCGTGGATCTTCTAGCCTCCTGCCAAAGCTTCATGGTTGTCTTCTGGTCGAAGAAAAATCCTCGAAAAGTTTTGTTCTGTTAGGTATTGATTTTTTTGTAAAAGACAAAAACAAGGAAAAAAATAGCAACTAGCACTGGGCACTAGGTTAATAGGTTAGTTCCAAAAATGATATGAAATAGCATATTAATGCATATAAAACATCCAAGATGGATAATATAATAGCATGGAACAATGAAAAATTATAGATACATTGGAGACATATCATTGAGTATGGGAGTAAAGAGGACTTGATACTTAAAGCTACGGTTGGGTTTTACCTTAATGATCTTTGCTAGTTGCAGATGCTTGCTAGAGTTCCAATCATAAGTATATGATCTAAGTATGGAAAGTATGTTAGCTCATGACTCTTCCTCATATAAAATTACAATAATGATTACCGGTCTAGTTATCGATTTCCTATGGACAAATCTTTCTCTTGAGAAGACAACATGCCATACTTGATTTAATAGCTTCAATGACCCACTTCTAAGATAATGAAGATGGCATGTTTATCCCCTGATGGGACTTGATCACGTGTAACCCTAGGTACTCCCTGGTGTCTAAACCAGAGGGTTTAGTTCGTAGAGGCTAGAACCATCATCCTACTCATCAAGGGTTTAATTCATCCGATCTCGAGGCAGATCAACTCTGTAACCATCATATACACACATCAATATGTCTTCAACAGATGTAGCTCAGTCTTCTGTGCAATGCAGATATTCTTTGATGAAGTTCCTCGAACTTGATACCGGAGACAACATTCTCTTCGATTCTGCATGGACTATTTATCTCCGTATGCACTAGCAAACAAATCAGTCCAGGTATGTTTCTCTCAACAATCTCCAAAACACAAGAAAGCAAACATTGCACCAACAGATAGATATAAAAGATAAGTAAAAGTGCTAAATAAAATAAAATAAAATAAATTGCAGCAAGGTATTTTGTGTTTTTTATTTTATAGATCTGAAAATAATATGATAAACGATAGACCCGGGGGCCATAGTTTTCACTAGAGGCTTCTCTCTTGAAAGAAAGCATACAGTGGGTAAACAAATTACTGTTGAGCAATTGATAGAAAAGTGCAAAGTTATGACAATATCTAAGGCAATGATCATGTATATAGGCATCACGTCCGTGAAAAATAGACCGATTCCTGCCTGCATCTACTACTATTACTCCACACATCGATCGATATCCAACATGTATCTAGTGTATTAAGTCAACAAGAACGGAGTAATGCCTTTAGCAAGATGACATGATGTAGAGGGATAGATCCAATCAATATGAACAAACCCCATCTTTTTATCCTTAGTGGCAACAATGAAATATGTGTCATGTCCCTTTCTGTCACTAGGATTGAGCACCGCAAGATTGAACCCACTACAAAGCACCTCCCCCATTGCAAGAAAAAACAATCTAGTTGGCCAAACCAAATCAATAGATCAGACAGAAATACAAAGCTATATTAATCATGCATAAAAGAGTTCAGAGAAGACTCAGATAATATTCATAAACAATCTGATCATAAATCCACAATTCATTGGATCTTAACAAACACACCAGAAAAGAAGATTACATCGAATAGATCTCCAAGAACATCGAGGAGAACATTGTATTGAAGATCAAAGAGAGAGAAGAAGCTACCTAGCTACTAGCTATGGACCTGTAGGTCTCTGGTAAACTACTCACACATCATTGGAATGGCAGCAAGGTTGATACAGAAGCGCTGCATGGTTGAATCCCCCTCCATCAGAGTACCAAAAAAGTTCCCCAGATGGGATCTCAGGAAGACAGAAACTTGCGGTGGCTGAAAAGTATTTTTGGTGTGCCATCTGGTCTACGGGGAATATTTAGGTATTTATAGAAGAAGAATTAGGGCTAGAGGAGTCACGAGGGGCCCACAAGCTTGCAGGGTGCCCCCGTAGGGCACGCCCTGTGAGCTTGTCATTTACTCGTGGCTCCTCCTCGTGAAGCTTCCAGGGTATCTCGTTGTCCAAGAAAAATAGTCAAAAAGTTTCGTTCCATTTGGACTCCGTTTGGTATTGATTTTTATAAAGACAAAAACAAGGGGAAAAACAACAACTGGCACCGGGCACTAGGTTAATAGGTTAGTCCAAAAATGATATAAAATAGCATAATAATGCATATAAAATATCCAAGGTTGATAATATAATAGCATAGAACAATCAAAAATTATAGATATGTTAGACATATCAAGCATCCCCAAGCTTAATTCCTGCTTGTCCTCGAGTAGGTAAATGATAAAAAAAGAATTTCCGATGTGGAATTCTACCTAACATGTTTATCATGCAATCTTTCTTAATGTGGCATTAATATTCAGATCCATAAGATTCAAAACAAAAGTTTAATACTGACATAAAAACAATAATAGTTCAAGCATACTAAAAAGCAATCACGTCTTCTCAAAATATCATGTCTAAAGAAAGTTATCCCTACAAAATCATATAATCTTGTCCTGCTCTATCTTCTTAACACAAAGTATTTATCATGCACAACCCTGATGACAAGCCAAGCAATTGGTTCATACTTTTAATGCACTTCAACTATTTTAACTCTCATGCAATACATGAGCGTGAGCCATGGATATAGCACTATGGGTGGAATAGAATATGATGTTGGAGGTTGTGTGGAGAAGACAAAAAATGAGGAAGTCTCACATTGACGAGGCTAATCAATGAGCTATGGAGATGCCCATCAATTGATGTCAATGCAAGGAGTAGGGATTGCCATGCAACAGATGCAATAGAGCTATAAGTGTATGAAAGCTCAAAAGAAAACTAAATGGGTGTGCATCCAACTTGCTTGCTCATGAAGACCTAGGGCATTTGAGGAAGCCCGTAATTGGAATATACAAGCCAAGTTCTATAATGAAAAATTCCCACTAGTAATATATGAAAGTGACAAAATATGAGACTCTGTATCATGAAGAACATGGTGCTACTTTGAAGCACAAGTGTGGAAAAGGATAGTAACATTGTCCCTTCTCTCTTTTTCTCTCATTTTTTGGGCACTCTGGCCTCTTTTTTTCTTGGGCTCTTTTTGGCCTCTTTTTTATTTTATTTTCATTTTCATCCACAGTCTCATCCCAACTTGTGGGGGGAATCATAGTCTCCATCATCCTTTCCTCATAAGGGACAATGCTCTAATAATGATGATCACCACACTTTTATTTACTTACCACTCGACACTAGAACAAAAATATGAGTCTATATGAATGCTTCCGACGGAGTACCGGTATATGCAATGATCTAGCATGACATGCATAAGAAATATGAATGGTGTCAAGGCCATAAATACTATGTCAACTATATGATCATGCAAAGCAATATGAAAATTATGATATGTGTCATAATAAAATGGAACGGTGGAAGTTGCATGGGAATATATCTCAGAATGGCTCTGGAAATGCCATAATAGGTAAGTATGGTGGCTGTTTTGAGGAAGATATAAGGAGGTTTATGTGTGAAAGATTGTATCATATCATGGGGTTTGGATGCACTGACAAAGGTTGCACCACAACTCAAGGTGAGAAAGGGCAATGCACGATACCTAAGAGGCCAGCAAAGTGCGAAAAGGTGAGATTGTTTATAATCCATGGACTCAACATTAGTCATAAAGAACTCGCATACTTATTGAAAAAGTTTATTAGCCCTCGAAGCAAAGTACTACTACACATGCTCCTAGGGGTATAGATTCGTAGGAAAAGACCATCGCTCGTCCCCGACTGAGGGAGTCCTAGATTTGGGGGTCCTCAGGTGTCCGGCTTATTCGATATGGGACGGGCTGATGGGCCATGAAGACGAAGCAGAAGACCACCTCCCGTGTCCGGGTAGGACTCCTATGTGTGTAGAACGACAAGTTTGGTGTCCATGTGTAATACTCCTTTCCTCTGATCCAACCTTGTATAACCCTAGGCCCCTCCGGTGTGTATATAAACTGGAGGGGTTAGTCCGTAGAGGGCATCAGAATAATATAGGCTAGATAGCTTGGGTTTGGCCATTATGATCTCGAGGTAGATCAACTCTTGTAAACCCTATACTCATCAAATACAATCAAGCAGGATGTAGGGTTTTACCTCCTTTGAGAGGGCCTGGACCTGGGTAAACACTGTGTCCCAATTGTCCCTTGTTACCATTGATCCTTAGACTCACAGCTTAGCCCCCCTACCCGAGATCTGCCGGTTTTGACATCGACAATGGTGCTTTCATTGAGAGCTCCGCTGTGTATTCACAAAAAGTGATCTATGGCTTGCCTTGTCATCAACGACGATATCACTTCTAGAAGGAGCCTAACTTCAAGACAAGTCCTCCAGCTCGGCGGTTTCATCGTGGGTGCCTGCATGGCCGTCAAGCCGACATCGTCCCCCATGATCGCCAAACACCACTCCTGCATCGGTCTCAAATACTCCGAAAAGATGGATCCAGCGGACACCTCGTCCTTAAATGAGTTGCTGGATCACATCGCCGCCCTAGGGCTTTCAACAGCCTATGATCATATCGGGCTTAAACCTGACCAGAGGGAAATCTATCTTTCGCCGATCACCCACCTGGTAGCGGTCGTCGAGGAACGAGCCAAAAACACTTTTTCTCCTAAGTTGAGGACCAGCTATGTTCGGATCTCCGAATCCCTTGAGTCGGATACCCTTCCTTTGGGTGGAACTCCGCGCTCCCCGAACTCAGGGTCAGACATAGAGTTCGAGAAGCACTCGGATCTCCTCGGACCTGAACTAGTGACCTCGGAGATCTTGCACACTCCAGATACAATCTTGGGTCGGGACTCGGTTTTTAGCCCACCCACCCACCACAATCAATACTCTCCAAGTAATTCAGGCCCTCCACACATATATGGCTTGATGTATGTATGGAAGAAACCTCAGGAAATGGTCCATCACTTTTGGGCCAGGTTCCTACTTGTCAAAAACAAGATTGAAGATTGCTGCAACGACGATGCAGTCCTGGTCTTTCATCGCAATTGTACTGACGAGGTAATTTGGAATGCCTTTGACCGCCGTCACATACAGAGTTTCATGGAACTATCGCACGTAGTACAGAAGTACTGCGCAATGGAAAGCACATGGAAGGCCCAGAAAACCCAATTGGAACATGCTGCCTTTAAGTAGTGTACTGTCCGGGCAAAATGGATACACCCTTACAAGGCACCAAAAACCGTCGGCAAAAAAAACGAACCCTTTACGGGATGCAGGTCCGTCCTTGACGAACTCCTCGACAAGCCCTGTCCAATACATGCAATGCCAAGCATAGACTCAACTCACAGCCTCCAAGCATGTTGGGTACTCCAGCAGATAGCTAAAAGTGGGGAGGCCATCCTCACCACCGCCACTCAAGAGAAGCACTCTCCAGAGGAGGATGATTTTAACGCCCTTACAGTCTTCGAGAATTTCTCTTCAAATAGTCGGCGTAATAGGGCACTTCACGACCTCGCCAAAGTCCTCCAAGTAACCGCAATGAGCCCATGGAACGACGCGACAATAACATTCACTGCTGACGACATACCAAGGGCCTGATTAGTCTGAGCACCCGCTGCTCTAGTATTAAACCCCATTGTGGACGGCTTTCAACTTACCAAAGTGCTCATGGATGGCGGCAGTGGGCTTAACCTCATCTGCGAGGACACGCTGGACAAAATGCAGATCGGTAGAACATGCATCAAGCAAAGCAATGTCAACTTTCGAGGCATCATCCCCAGTCGAAGCACGATGTTCAAGGAGAATTAAACTTGATGTAGTATTCAGCATGCCTCAAAATTACAGGTTAGAAGAGTTGTTTTTTCGCGTTGTTCCCTTCAATAGCGGATATCACGCCCTTCTAGGGTGCGACGCTTTCTCACGCTTCCAAGCAATACCCCATTACGGGTACATGAAGCTTAAAATGCCAGGGCCCAATGGAATAATCACAGTTACAAGTGATTCGGATAAAGCACTCCACACCGAAAACAAAAACGCATCCTTGGCTCTTGAGTCACTATGCGAAGTCTTTGCGACCGAAGAACTAACCACCCTACGATCCACGGTGGATAAGGATGATGTAATACTCGACAAGAGACCTAAATCTACCTCTTTCAAACCACCAGATGAAATAGTTAAATTTCAAGTGCACCCGACGGATCCTAATAAAACAGCATCCATCGGAGGACAACTAGATCCGACAGTAGACATCGCTTTACGCGTGTTCCTACGTGAAAATTGGGATATCTTCGCCTGGCACCCTTCGGACATGCCTGGGATCCCATGCAGACGGGCCGAACACAACCTTAACATAATCAAAGGGTTCAAACCAGTCAAGCAAACACTGCGGCAATTTTCCGAACCCAAACGACAAGCTATGGAGGAGGAGCTAGCCAAATTATTTGAGGACGGGTTCATCAGAGAAATCAAAAACTCGGATTGGCTAGCCAACTTGGTCATGGTGCCGAAGAAGTATAAATCTTGGTGCCTTTGTGTCGATTTCAAAGACCTCAATAAGGCTTGCCCTAAAGACCATTTTCCATTGCCCCGCATTGACCAGATCATTGATGCAACCGTGAGACATGACTCACTGTGTTTCCTCGATGCTTACTCCGGATACCATCAGATTTAAATGAAGGAGTCTGACCAGGCCGCGACATCATTTATCACCCCGTACAGGCCTTTCTGTTTCAACACTACGCCTTTTGGGCTTAAAACGTTGGTGCCACTTACCAATGCATGATTCAAATGTGCTTGGAAAAACAAATCGACAAGACAGTTGAAGCATATGTGGACGGCGTAGTCAGCAAGACTAAACATGTCGAATCATTGGTGGATGATCTCCGCCTCACATTTGACAACCTCCGAACATACGCCATATGTCTCAATCCGGAAAAATGTGTCTTCGGTGTTCTAGCTGGAAAGCTATTAAGGTTTATTGTCTCCCATAGAGGAATTGAAGCAAACCCAGCTAAAATCCGAGCCTTGTCACAATTGGCTACACCAACAGACTTAAAGCATGTCCAAAAGCTAGCAGGGTGCGTGGCGGCTTTGAGCTGCTTCATCTCAAGTTTAGGGGAAAAAGCATTACCACTTTATAGACTGCTTGGGTGCACCGACAGCTTCGAGTGGACGAAAGCAGCCACAACCGGATTGGAAGAAATAAAAACCTTATTAGAAGGTAACCCAATCCTAGCCGCCCCAAGTGTTGGTGAGCCTATGTTGCTTTATATCTCCACAACTCACCAGGTAGTGAGCGTTGTACTCATCGTCGAACGAAGAGGGACATAAATTCCCCATCCAAAAGCCAGTGTATTACGTATCAGAGGTCCTTACACCATGCAAATCCCAATACCCTCACTACCAAAAAATAGCTTACGCGGTCTTTATGGCATCCCAAAAACTCCAGCACTATTTTCAAGAGTGTTCGATCACGGTGGCATCCGAAGTACCACTTAACGACATTATAAACAACAGGGATGCCATTGTCCGCATAGCTAAATGGGACATCGAGTTCTTACCATTCGAAATAACATACAAGCCATGCTGAGCTATTAAATCTCAGGTGCTAGCCGACTTTGTTGCAGAGTGGACGGAAGCCGAGATCCCTAAAGAGTACAGTTCCTACTCCAACTGGATAATGTACTTCGATGACTCCAAAATGCTGGCCGGACTGGGGGTTGGTGTCATGTTGACATTCCCTACGGGGGACACAGTCCGCTGCGTGTTGCAAATCATGTATACGGACTCCAATAATGCAGCCGAATACGAGGCACTTCTACATGGTCTCCGCATGGTTGTCTCCATGGGCATACAACGCCTAGAAGTGCACGGCGACTCAAACCTCGCAATATCTTGGGTAAATGGAGAGTTTGATGCAAAAGATCCAAAAATGGCGGCATATCGAAACGCCGTATTAAAAATATCAGCTCGGTTTGAGGGGCTTGAATTTCATCACGTCGCTCTAGACAGTAACCAGGCAGTGGATATACTCTTTCGCATGGGCGCAAGTGCGACCCCGTCCCACCTAATACCTTTGTGGAAAGGCTCTTCAAGCCATCTGTGGTATGGTAGGATGAAAGCAGAGACGCCAGTACGGACCTGATCACGCCCCTAGCAGCCGAACACAATACAGATATCACCGGGGTTGCGGATACTGAAATAACACCCTCTGCTCATGAGATCATGGCAATTATTGCTGCTTGGACTAAACCCTTCCTAGCCTACCTTAATAGGAAGGAGATGCCCGATGATTAGAAGGAGGCCCATCGCATAATTCGGCGTTCTAAAGCCTACAAAGTTCACGAAGGTGAGCTGTACAAGAAAAGCACTACCGGAGTTCTCCAAAGGTGCATCTCCAAAGAGGAGGGACGACAACTCTTGGCTGAAATACATGCTGGCTTGGGCGGCCACCACGCCGCAGCTCGGGACCTCGTAATCAAAGCCTTCTGGATAGGATTTTTCTGGCCAACGGCCCGAGCAGACGCACAAGCCCTTGTTCAACGTTGTGTGTGATGTCGGCTTTTCACCAATCAAAGTCATATGATTGACTTTATATTCGGCGTGGTACACCGCTATGGTGTCCTGCATAGCATCATCACCGATATTGGCTCCAATTTTACGACCGATGAGGTGAATAATAGGTGTGCTAAATTGGGCATTAAACTCGACTATGCATCCGTCTATCACCCTCAAACAAACGGCCAGGTTGAATGGGCCAATGGCCTGATAATGAGCAGCATTAAACCCCGACTAGTGCACTCCCTACAGGAGTCATATAAGCACTGGGTTGAAGAACTCAATTCTGTGCTCTGGGGGCTGCGGACTACACCTAACCGAACAACCGGACACACACCTTTCACTACAAAAAAAGACACATCCGTGACATTTTGGGCCGAACGAATTTTTTTCCTGTCATACATATGAAACTTCTATGACGATAAGTGTGACAAAACCCCGTATCATCATAGATGTGGTGGGCTCCTACTTCTATGACAAAAATCATGACAGAAAATGGGCTTTTCGTCCTGGGCGGGCCGGAGACGCAGCTGCATGACATTCTTTGGGCCGTCCATGACAGAAAAAACCGTGATAGAAGCAAGGGCGAGGAAAATATCGGGGAGTTCCCAGTTACGGTGGGTGGTCGGGGGACGAGCGATGTGCGTTTCTCTCGTACACGTACGCATGTGTGTGCGAGGCGTTGGGCTCTAACTGAACCCGATTAAGGCATCGCCTAACTGAATCGAGCGATTGCACTGCAGGCTACGCGTTACTGAACCCGAGCGGTCGAGCGATTCCTTTGCTACTGCTGCTAACTGAACCCAATCGATGCTGCCTCTGGATGAACAGTGAGCGTTGCAGGGGGGTTTGGATGAACAGTGAGTGTTGCTGGGGGGGGTGGATGAATAGTGAGTGGTGGGAGTGGATGAACAGGACCATGGCGTTGCCTCTAGATGAACAGGACCCCGACCGATTAAGCCGGTTGGGGCTGGATGAACAGGACCCCGTGGAGGGCTGGATGAATAGGACGACCCCGTGGAGGGCTGGATGAACAGTAGAAGGTGGAGGGGTGGATGAACAGTAGCTCGTGGAGGGGTGGTTGGACAGGAGCCCATGGAGAGGGGTGGTTGAACAGTAGCCAGTGGAGTAGCGCACGGTGGAGGCTGGATGAACTGGAGCCCGTGGATGAACAGTCGCAGGTGGAGGATGGAGGAGGTCGACGATGGATGAACAGTAGCCAGTGGATGCTGGAGGAGGTCGAAAGTGGAGATGAACAATATCTCATGGAGTCCTGTTTTGCAGTATGCCACACCCCTCCCGATGAACAGGACACCCATTTCGACCGTAGCACTCCAACACAAGTCCGTTTCGTCCGTTTTGCGGTACGCCACACCCCTCCCGATCAACAGGACCCCCATTTCGACCGTAGGAGGTCCGTTTCCTCCGTTTTGCGGTATGCCAGACCCCTCCCGATGAACAAGATCCCATTTCAAACGTGGCCGGTCGAACACAAGGCCGTTTCCTCCGTTCTGCGGTACGCCAGACCTCGTTTCCATTGCCTGTTCCATCCAAGCCCTCCTGATGAACACGACGATGCATTCTGTTCCGACCCAGCCGGTTGGCTCCCCATGAACATGACGACGATGCTGTTTCTCCGTTCCAACCCAGCCATGTACACGAGCCCTGGCCGTACGTATGCGCGAGTAGGCGTTCGTGACCCCGCCCGTATGTACACATACGTGGCCGTATTTTCTTTCTTGCACACTGGCCGCTGTACGTACGTGTACATGCTACGTGCGCACCTCTACACCGACCAGTATATATGTACGTACACGTTCGCGACCAGAATGACAACGCTACATACGCTTCGACCAGGTGGGTCCCGACTGTCAGGCACTTCCTTGCGTGCGAAGATGTAGCTGGTGGGTCCCAGCAGTGAGCGGGGCGAATCATTTTTTTTGCCCAGACGCACTTCCTTGCGTGCGAAGATGTAGCAAGTGGGTCCCAGCAGTCAGGGGGGAAACGTTTTTTTTCGTGAAATAAGGTGGCCCGTCCGGTGGGTCCCTCTTGTCAGGTGGAGGAATAATTATTTTGCGCATAATAAGGAGGCACTTCCTTGCGGCTGCCGTGGACCCAGCTGTCAGCCTCTCCATGCACACTACTCTTTGGATGGAAGTCGGTCGTTGACCACATTGACCACGCCGCGCCGAGAGCACCACGGCGGTGGACGACGACGAGGCCTAGGAAGGCGATGACAAAGGGCCGGGGAAGACGCGGCAGTGGAAGCCCGCGCGGAGAGGAGTACGAGGGTTCATCGGTTTGGCAGCGGCGTGAGGCTGCCGTCGCCGTAGAATAACACGGGGTGTGGGTGAGTAGAGGGATGCCCTGGCTAGCGATGGGAGTAGTACAGGGTGCTGAGGCCTGTGCGGCAGCACAGCCGGCCACGGGAGGCAGGAGCAGGCGGTCCCGCCGGCGCTGCTTTGGCGGCTGGAGCAAGAAGATCAGAGATTGAAGAAACACGACGGCCGTTGGATTGACATCCAACGGTTACGTCTGCTAGAATCGTTTGTTGACGTATATACTAACTAAAAAATCTTGCATACGCGTCAATTAAACAGGCCCACAAGTCAGTACACTCCTTCTTTATTTAATAATTTATATATAGCTCATGGCAACTTCTTATGCAATTTATTGCAGTCGTTTTTTGGTTGGACAGGGCCAATTTCGCATATTTCTGTGGGTTCCAAACTATTTTTAATACCGAAATGTCGAGCTAGATTTAATGTACTTTGAAGATATAATTAAATTAGGTTAATGCCCAGTGAAATAGGAATCTGAAAATGTGAAAAAATTTATAAAGTAATTGCCAATTTGTCACATGTTTTTATATTTACAACCCATTTCATATTAATTTCAAGATTTGCAGGCGTCTTGAAAGAGTTGCAGCCCATTAGGGCGTAGAAAAATAAGTAGGCCTGGATTGGGTATTCTTCAGAAAAAATAATCTGGGCTCATTTTCACAAAGAAAAAATAGCTGGGCTGGTCACATGGTGAACATAAAATATAAGCCTGGGCTAGACGGGCCACAGCCCAGTTCAAACCCTGCTCCGTCTCAACAATAACAACAAAAAAATACTGCTCGGGTAGCTACGTCCCAGGTGTCAGCCGATCTTGTGTTGTTCTCTTGTCTATTGACTATATACGCTCACAATGTCATGGGTCCCAGATGTCAGGAAAACACTAGGAGGAAGCATTTTATTTTTCCATACGCTGACGTGGTGGGCCCCTACTGTCATCCTATCCACGTACTTCTGCCGATTCCTGTTATTTGTTGACCATGTTGACAACGCGAGAGGGCGGCATCGCGGCGAGCGCACCAAACCGCGTGGAAGACTTCGGTGTTAACGATTTAGGAGACAGTGGGGCGACAATGCGTGCGCTGAGGCGCAGCCAGCCGTGGGAGGCGGAAGCAGGCGGCCCCGCTGGTGCTGGTTTAGTTTTGGCGACTGGAGGAAGACAGGACTAAAGAAACACGACAGACTCTAAAAGCAGCAGGAGTACTTAACAACCTTAACTAAAACCAGCAGGGGCACTTAACAACCAAAGCTGAAAGCAGTATCCACGACCTAACTGAGTATTTATACAGGTTCAACCGTACAAAGCATGCCTCGAACAGTGCTACTTTGCCTACAGTTAACTAAGGGTGAGGCCGCCAAGCCTCAGGACAAGGCCCAGGCACCACCCCGCGCATCCACGACCTTCTGAAAGCGGCTTCATCTCACAATGTGGTCAATAAACATGATATTCGCTTTAGATCCATGGAAAAGCATGAACATAATCTTCTGTCCTATTCTCCAAGATGGACGGGCCTTCATTATTTGAGACCACCCATGAATAAGTATCTTTTCACCTCCAAGGGGAATTGAGTAGGTCGACATAAGCATCATGTTGTGACCAAGCGCAAGTCTGACCCGACCATGGTCAAGCATCTGTATAGGAACAATAGAACTGGGCAGTTTCTGTTTCAAGAAGATCACAGCTATAAAACTGTGTATAAGCAATAGTTTATGAACAACATATATAATAGAAAACAACTCGTACCATAAGTTTCTCGATACAGTTTGACATGTTCAACGAGTGCAGCAGTGGCACACATATCCCACGTGGCCTTCCAACATTGAAACGCCCCACAAGGATCTCAAGACGATCAATAAAGTGTAGGAACTTGTGGATGTCGTCCCAGTCAACTTTAGTGCCATCACTAACAGCCGAGTTACTACAGAATAACAAACAAGCAACCTGCTTAACTCTGAAAAAACCTACACGTGCCACTAATTATAAGAAAATATTAGTTAGAAGTAGCATCTTCGTGAGAGATTCATTGCTACTTCTAAAGTTAAATTGTGATTAGTTAGACAGAATAGGCGGATTAAGAAGTAATCGAGGCAACAAGCAAGAACCAGATACAAAACTAACATGGATGAACAATTGGAACGACGTCGGGGTGGAAGATCGCAATGAAGATGAGACCAGGTTCTGCTATTTCCATCAGCATTCGTGCGCCAACTTTCAGTCCATAACACTTGAGAAAGTTTATCCAAGTTCGGCCATAAAAAAGCAGCGATCTTCTTGGTTCATGAAGCCAACTCGGAACTTATATCCATGGCTTGTCTTCACTGTGACTATTAAACTAGTGTATTCAGTTATGGCAAGGCCGAGCATATTGAGTACATGTGTTCTGGCAGAGCAAATAATACACTGCAGGAAAAATAATACGAGAACACAATGTATTCCCTATCCAAATCTAGAAATAACTTCCTCCTTCACGTCAGTGTTGACCATTGTACTAGTAGTACCATTTATCCAAATATAGAAATCCAAATTTCCAAATTAGTTGACAGCATGTTCAAAAAAACCCCACTCTCTCGGATAGAAAAGAGGATTCTAGGAACATACTGTGGGCGTTTCAAAATCCTATGTTAGGAAGAGAAGGAACAAGTGTGGCGTCTCGCCAAGGGCGCAGAAACCTGTAGGGTACTCACACTTTGGGCACTGCAAATGAAACACACTAGATTCAGTAGGAAGAAAAATGCATCAACGCGGCGGCTGCCATCCTAGGATTAGCTGCGACCAAGGGACTTGGATTTATCAGGGATGGATGAAGAATTCGTACCTGGTTCTCCATGAGAAAACCCTATGCAATCATCGAGTGGGGTTTTTCTCTGAACTAGCAGACGAGGGAGAAGGGGATTCAGGCCTAGTGAAATATTGCCGCTTTGTCCGTCCAGCTTACTGCTAAAGCCGGAAGGGGGGGGGGGGTTGTGATTTGACGGCTCATTGGGCATTACTGCGGCGCTACGACCGGGGTGTGTCTACCATGCAGTTGTGCACTCTAATTTGTGCATATGGCACGTGGACCCCGTTGCCGGTTTCCCCACATATCAGCGAAAGGAAGTAGAAAGACAGGAGTAACTAGTTACACATAAATATATATTTTCACAAAGAGATACTCCCTCTATAAAGAAATATACAAATCTTTTATATCACAACTGTATACATAAGAAAAATCAAGGGGAATATATATAACATATATAATTATAAAAAACAGAGTTGTTTTTAACACAGCATAAACGAGTTGGTGATGATGGTGTGCCTGCCATCCTGCAATATAGGCCGTCCGATTTATATCTGACGGATAGGAAGGAAACTATTGTAATTTTGCAAAAAGGTACCCACACACCTCTCCACATTTGCAAATCAGGCCTTCCCTCGTTCATCCTTTTCTCTCACAAGATAAAATACTCATACAAATGCATCTTGATGTTACATGCAACACACGGGCATTATGGGGGTTCAGCTTTTTTTATTGGGGTTCAGCTGAGAATATAATACTCAGACAGGCTCACGGTTCTGGACTTTGGGCCGCAGGCCCACCCTGCATGTTTGGGGGCCCATGTGTTCTACCTCAGCGCTTTTCATATTGCAAGCGATCGGTACAACGCTGGTTTTAGATGCTGTCGCAAGGCGAATACACAAAATTGAATAACGCATGACAGCTGTTGGAATGAAATCGAACGACAGTTCCTAACCAGCAATCAGAGTTGCAATCCTATCAACGATAAACTATGTGATAAATAATATTGTCGTACTACTTATAAACACAGGACACTTGTTTCACCATGCCAGATTATTACATCAAAATCTCTCGGAGGATAGATCAGTTCGGCAGTTGCGTGCTGCTACTGAAGAATTTCAAAGTTGATTTGGACTAGCTCTCCTTGCCGAGAAAGTTCAATTTTGACATCGTCCCCTACCGCAAGATATGATTTAGATATGAACCTTAACCATCCTTTAGCATCAATCATCATGCGACCGTCCTTTGTACTTACGGTATATTGAGCAGGTTCATTCACACCAATGCTGCGCATGGTAAGAGAAACTTGGCCGCGGTCGCCCGGATTGTTGAACGACTCCCTCGTTGCTCTAGGAATTCTCTGTTTGCAAACAAGAAAAGACATACCCAAACAGTTAGATCAACACAGTGAATCATGTGAAACAACATGAAAAGTAAAAAGAACGAAGCACTTGGGCGGCCAATGCTTACCAAGAAGGTGGACATGTCGGTTTTTGTAAGGACTTTGGTATATGAAGTGCGAACTGCAACCCAGTCTGTTGCCGCTGCAACTGCACGAGCCAGAGCAGATGCAAGTGCAAGTGTTGGTGCAGGTGCCAAAGCCGCCGCTGCTGCTGGAGATGGTGCTCCTTGTAGAGCTGGTGCCGGTGTCGGAGCAGGTGTCGATGCCCGATCCTCCGGTAGATTAGACTGATCCACTGACGTGGTCGGTGCCCAATCCTCAACTGGATCAGACTGAGCTGCTGCTGCTGTCAGTGCTAGAGCAAATGCCGGTGCTCGATCCGTTGCTGAAGGTGGTATCGATGTGCGAAACAACGGCGATCGTGTCTGGTGTGTATGATCAGATTTCTAAGTTGACTAGCATCCGTGA
Source organism: Triticum dicoccoides (assembly GCF_002162155.2). Taxonomy (NCBI): domain Eukaryota; kingdom Viridiplantae; phylum Streptophyta; class Magnoliopsida; order Poales; family Poaceae; genus Triticum; species Triticum dicoccoides. Next base: position 501,390,497 of record NC_041393.1, on the reverse strand, counting down.
GTGATCCAATTTTTTTCTTCATTTCTTCTAAACACGAGAAGGACTAATTGTGGCGTTTTTGTTAAACCAAACTGCAGTTCATCATAGGGATTCAGCTTGTACTCAGACAACAGAATGATCCAATTTTTTCCAGTAATATAAGTGATGGACAGTGCCTTCGTTACTGACACGTCATAAGAAGTGAAACCTGCAAAAATAGCCTTCGTAGAGCAAACCAAACGGTATATTCTGTGATGAATGTTACATGGCAAAACCTGCATCATAAAATTGCAGGAAAAGAAAGAAAATATGACATTAAATCAATAAGATTTAGACAGTAAATCAATAAGATTTACTTGATGTGACACGAGTGAAACCTTACCAGGAAATCACTATGTTGAAGTACTAAACAGAAGATTGATCGTCCAACTACGGGTGGCATGCAGGGGCCCCTCCTACTCCCACAAGTAGGACTGTCCAAAGGTCATGACAAATCGTATGGACCAAACATCCATGGGACTGGAAATCCTGGTGGGTGCGATAAACCCTGCAATGCATACAGATATTGGAGTGTAACCATAATTGATAAACCGTCCTCACAAAAAAGATGATCTGGATACTTCAAAATATACAGACTGAATTGAGTGGACATACATTAACATAGATCGTTCTCAGGACTGACCACACACCAAAAGCGGCAGTACTAATAAACAATACAAGGTTCACAAACACAAATCAAGTACTAAACAATAGTACTTACTACAGACAAGCAAAGTTGCACTATATAAACTCTATAGACTATTTCTTGCCACCGACCTACGGGATGAACCCCGCATAACTGACTAGCCATGGACTTCATCAGAGATGTCTACATGCACCATCACCATCTTGTCAACCTTGGAGAACCTAACAGAGTGGTCTTTCCACTCATAAACATGATGATGAAGACAGGCCGCATCAGATTTGTTGGGAAGCTTTACAAGAACCACACCCTTCGTAATTGAAGGCACAGCCAGGAAATTGTTGTGGTCAAGTACAGCCTCAAGAACACTCCTGACAACAATGCTACAGGAAAACACTAGCTCAGGACACGTGGCGACAAGGACACAACAGCTAGATAGTTTAGCAGTAGAACTCATCCCCAGGTCTTCCAGTTCACACGGCATGACCTTGAGAACTTCATCTCCACCGCGGACCTGGTTCTAATTCAAACAGAGACCATATTTTATTACTACCTCCGTTCAGAAATATAAGATGATTTTTAATATTATACTCCATATATGACTACATATACGCACAGAAATGAGTGAACAAAGACACTAGAACATGTCTTCAAAGTCATGAGAGCAGAGGGTGTCGGGGATATACCCCGTGGTATGACCCGGCCAGAGTTATGACCCGGCCGGACTTGGCGATTCACCAGAAGACCCGGCTGGAGCGTGGTGACTCACTGGTGACCCGCCTGGAGCTTGGCGATTCACAGATAACCCTCCCAATATTGCCGACTCATTAGTAACCTGGCGGGCGGGTCAGATGGACAACAAGGCCCAAAGCCCAGGAGGCCGGCTCACGTTATGATGGGCCGGCTTAAGAGGAAAGGGATGACAAATATTTCCTTTATGAGGAAGCAAGACCCGGACTTGTACTTAACTTGTAAGAGAAGATAGACTAGTCCTAGTCCTACTAGGACTCCACATGTAACCCGCCCCTCTAACTTATATAAGGAGGGGCAAGGCTCCCCAAGGAGGGAACGAAAAACAATATCTAGAGCTAGACACAAAGGGGGAGCCGGCTTATGCAGCGACTCTCGATGAGCATAATGAGACCTAGCCTCAAACAGCATGTAGGGCTATTCCGGATGATGTTTCCCGGGGCCCGAAGCTATCTAAATCCTTGTCTCGTCTGTTGCGTCTCTCGTCCTGATCAACCCCTCGCAAGCTACCGCATAGATGCATTGGCCTCGCGACTAAGTCCTGACACTAAGGACATCTGCCGTGACAATTCCACGATAGTTGGCGCCCACCGTGGGGCATGCGCATGGTGGTGTTGAGTTCTTCAAGGGATCTCTTCTAGGGTTTCAAGAAGTCCGCAAGTTTCCGGATGAAGAAGAGCCGGTTTGGAAGGAGCTGGGTCAGCCTCAAGTCATCAGTCCAGTTTATAGTTTATGCGAGATTAATTCAACGGAAATTAGGGTTTTGTCATGTGCGCCGCCGCATGCAAGTTTTCGGTGCATTGATCCAAGGACAACAGATACAACTGCAAAGGAATATTTGAGGCAGTACACGCGTGGATGAAGCCAGGGACTCGTCTCTGCGTCTGGTTCTAAATCGCCGAAACGCTCCCTCTCGGTCTCGGCTGAGAAGCCGCCGTCTCCGAGACGCGGCCGCCCGGGCCAGCTGCAGCCCAAGCCGGCCACGACCTGTGGCTGGTCTGGACCCCGCCTCCCGTCCGGGTCGCTGCCGCGCCCCGTCTCCCGTCCGAGTCGCTGTCTCACTTTGCCTCCCTGAGCCACACTTGTCGCGTCGGGGTACATCTACATCAATCGATCAAGTTACCAACGCTAGCTGCTCCATTATAATATTTTTTCTACTTGGAGGCCTGAACTTGTTCATCTGCCGGATTGGCTCTGTGTCTGAAACGCTCTCCTCGTGGATCCCTGAGCCGTACAAGCTGGAGTTGCCGCGCGCCACTACTACTGCTTCAAGAACAACAAGACGCTCCATGTGAAGAGCAAGAAAGAAAATACTGGCATGCATCTGCACTGTGTACTTGTTACGTGCAGCTAAAAAAAAGGAGGCCAACTACTGCTTCGTCTTCAAGTGCTACTTCTCACGAAGAGGTCAAGAGCCACTATCAAGATAGAAAAAGAGGGAAGAAGTGCTGGTGACTCATATATCTATGTTAATTCCTACCCTGCGTATGGATCATCTGTCGTCCAGATGAATCAGGTGATATCCGTCCGGTTTATTTCAGCACATATTAATTTTTGTGTGAACAATTACTTTGCCTTGCGATATTTTTGATGCAGGACAATTGTTCATTACTAATGAGGTATTATATTATGGGTATGGAGCACGCGATAGCAGCATTCTGCACCGGCGTTTCGTCTATGTCATACCGCCCGGTGAATGAACATGCACAAGTCGCCACCCTTGTGGCCCGGTTTACGTCAGCTCGTTGGGACCATGCTCGAGATCGACTCGCCGTCCACGCGGCTTACTGCGCCTACGATTGACTCACCCGTCCCTGCCGGCTTACAACGCCGCGCCCGGCTCATCTGTCTGCTCCCATGGCCGACTCACTCGTGAGTGATTTCAACTTAACCTAGTGATCATCAACTTCATGGCGGATTATTTCTGGCCTGGCACATCAGGTGATATCCATTTTAATATATTTTATTGGCACATATTATTTTTGTCAAAAAGAAGTTTATCTTTGCCTTGGTCTGCAATATTGTTGATGCAGGACAATTGTTCACTACATCAAAACGACGCGATTAACTCGCCCGTCCGTGCCGGTTTACGACACCGGTGCCGATCTTCCCCGTCCGCACCGGTTTACAATGCCACGACCGACTCATCTATCCGAGCTTCCTCTGATGTTGCGATCGTTTTTGTCGTCCGTCTCTCGCGGCCTAGTCTACATCAACATACCGGGCCGCACCTGTCTGCATGAGCTGTTTATTGAGTATGAGCAAGTCACAGCTTGGGTAGCCCGGTTTTCTTTCAACAAAAAGGAGGCAAATTATCATATACTATCAACCGCCGTTTGCACTGGATGGCTCAATGGGCAGGCACACAAGTCGCCGCCACTACAGTTTGGTTAACTTCAAAGCGCCAGTTGGAAGGAACCATTGGCCAAGTTGCTGACACGGCTCATACAGGATCATTTATAACCCGCCGCAGTCACCTCAACCTTCTGTGGATTTACATCGTGCTATCAACACCAATGATATACAAGTTATGTCGGTTTATATCTTGGTCAAATATGAAGAGTTTCAAGCCAACTCCTCGAGTCACCTTGAGACTTGGGGGCTACGATGACATGACTCAGCAAATCTTGCTAGTTTCAGCAAATTTAAGAACCCCAGGATGATGGAGCGAAAGATAACCCGGTCCAGGAGGCTACTGTTATTTGAAGGCCGTCAGAAAATTTCCGGCTTAGAAAGTATATGACAGTTACAAAATCCCGGCTCAATGAAGAAGATCCAGGTCATCAGAAAGGATTCCGGTTTAAAATCCGGCTCAAGGGAAGTCAATCTCATTGAAGCTCTCAAATATCTGGTTTACAATCCGGTTCAAGGGAAATCTGTTCTCCCACAAAGCTCTGAAGCGCCCAAATCCTTTTTAACAATGTCCGGTTCAAAAAGGAATTAACTTCTCGCAAGTTCGAGCTTAAAGACCGTCAGAAAATTTCCGGCTGAAAATGAAGATTCCGGTTTAAAATCCGGGTCAAGGGAAAGATGTCTCCCACAAAGCTTTGAAGCTCTCAGTATCCGGTTCAAGATCCCGGTTCAAGAAGAATTTATCTCTTGGAAAAAAGTTAAAAATTACCGAAGAGGACCTGCTGCCATGATGCGCGGTTCAAACATGGGTATCCTGCCTTATTGGCCTAACATATTATTGATCACATGGGGGCTTCTGCTTCATAAAGTGGGGTCTCTGTTCTTTTTTACATCATGCGTGGTTACACGGAGGTTCTGTCTTAAAGCGGCCTCCGGTTTACCTCTTGGGTTAGCTTTTCAAAGCACCATGTTATGTCACTTGGGGGCTTGGTCGTGTCCGAACCAATGCAACACCTCTTGATAGGCGAAAGCCACCAGATCACTTGGGGACATGGTCAAGTCTGAACAAGTCACGCCTCTTGATCGGCCTAAGGCCATAGAGTCACTTGGGGGCTTGGTCGAACCCGAACCATTGCCACGCCACTTGATCGGCATAATGCCACGGTTTCAGTTGGGGACCTGGCTGACTTGAACCATAGCTACACCTATTGGGAGCTTGGTCGTGTCCGACCATGGTAACACCATCTGATCGGCTCAGTAAAGCCTCCTTTTTTGCAAACGGTTTTATCATTGCCTTTGCTTCCATATTTTTTTTCATAACTGTTATTCCATTTTTGTTGCGACAACGTTTTAATCCGGTTCAACTGTCAATTACAAATTGACGGAACACGGTCAAATCTTAATCCGGAGGCCATCTGCCCAATTTGATTTTCTATTACCATCCTATTATGGAGTAAACCGGCGTTCATTAACCCGGCTTGACTTTCAATTACAAGTTGTCAATACAGGATCAAGTTATAATCCGGAGACTATCATCCCGGTCTAGTTTGACTACGAGTCGCCAGTATTATATATGGTTAAACCGGTGTTTATCACAACCCGGTACGGTTTATCATCACCCGGCACAGTATGAAAGGAGTTATCATTACTCATGATTGGGGTTATCACTCTTACTACAAAAAGTTGGTAAAACCAGCAATGTGATTCAATATCACAGGTATGATATATTTCATATTTGATTATTCTTAAGTGCAACCTTGGTTATAAACTCAGGTTATATGTTGGGCATTATGACCCGTCCGGCGGTAAACCGCCAGGACACTTTAAACTTGTTGTATGCAGAAACAGGTGGAATAAAGCATGATTATAAATCACTGACGTTTATTAAACCGGCCTGGCTTTCGACTATGTGTCTCCAGTATGATGATAAATTATCCGGTGTTTGTTAAACCGGCCTGGCTTTAAGACGATAAGTCGCCAGTATATGATGAAAAATTATCCGGTGTTTATTAAACCGGCCTGGCTTGGGACTATAAGTCGCCAGTATATATTTGGATTGCGCCATTGGAATCATGCGCTTATAAATCATTGGGTTATATTATTTAAATAGCCAAACTTGGCTAAATTTTCATTATGATACTGAACGAATAAGGTTTTCATACCGGATTATATTATCTTGAATAGCCAACATGGCTGGATTTTATCATGGTTATTAATAACCGGTATTATTGAGGTTTATAAAGTCGCTTTAGCACAATGGCTATCATATTATCAATAGATATGATTTTTTCTACAATTGAAGGAATAGTCCCGAGTTGCTGCAGGCTTACGACCCGACACTTGGGGGCTACATTATTTAAAGTTGCGATTACATCAAATATGCAAGTCTCATGTCGCTGCAAGCAGGCACCATGACACTTGGGGGCTCATGCAAAGTAATTTTTTGCTCATATTATTGAAGACCCGACTCATCACATTATAATGAGTCGACCCTTGGGGGCTACCAATTGCTCCTGTCAACAATTGAAGGTACAAAGCTTTTTATTCATTATATTGAAGGGTCCACTGCTCAATTGGTACATCACAAGGCTCTTAACCTTGTGGATGTGGATTCAAGTCCCATGATGGGGGTTACATCATATGATGTTATTTTCATTGAAGTATATATCAAGTCCCAGCTCAATATTATCTTACTGAGTCGGCCCTTGGGGGCTACACATCATTGCTCAAATCTATATGATTATACCTACAAAGTCCCTGCTTATTATTGCATAATGACCTGGCACTTGGGGGCTACATAATATGGAGTATTCAGTTTTTACTAAGTGACTGGGATGAACAACATGGATTTCTTCTTAAGTGGCAGTATTTATATTGAAACAAGTCTTAAGCCATCACTTTGTTCTACTCAAGACTTGGGGGCTACAGGTATTATATTATTATGGAAGAACTATTTTCAAATTCTCTGTTTTGAGCAAACCGGATTGACCCGGTGTCACCAACCATTACGACCTTGTGTCTGCAACCCGGCGTCATCAATAAACATGAACTGGCGTTGGCAACAATCATGACCCGGAATTATCAGTTTTTATAACCCGACAATTTTGGTAATATTAAACCGGCAAGTTTTACATCTTCAGACCGGCTGAACATCAGTTGAATATTTGAAGACCAATATTTTTGTCAAGTCAAAGCATTCAAGGCCGATTCAAGAGGATTCTTTATTTACAAAATATTTTCTACAAGAAAATTGGTTGTGAAACTGGTCTATTGACTCGGATTTTTTAGAAGGAAGAAATGACAAGGATTTAAGGATGATCAGGTGCCGGTTTACAAGAATTTTTAACCCGGAGTACAACCTGTCAAAGTTGTTCTGGTGTTTATTTTGCAGGATCAGTTTAACATGGATAAATCCAAATTAAACTGGGGGCTAATGTCGGGGATATACCCCATGGTATGACCCGCCGGAGTTATGACCTGGCCGGACTTGGCGATTCACCAGAAGACCCGGCTGGAGCGTGGTGACTCACTGGTGACCCGCCTGGAGCTTGGTGATTCACAGATAACCCGCCCAATATTGCCGACTCATTAGTAACCCGGCGGGCGGGTCAGATGGACAACAAGGCCCAAAGCCCAGAAGGCCGGCTCACGTTATGATGGGCCGGCTTAAGAGGAAAGGGATGACAAATATTTCCTTTATGAGGAAGCAAGACCCGGACTTGTATTTAACTTGTAAGAGAAGATAGACTAGTCCTAGTCCTACTAGGACTCCACATGTAACCCGCCCCTCTAACTTATATAAGGAGGGGCAGGGCTCCCCAAGGAGGGAACGAAAAACAATATCTAGAGCTAGACACAAAGGGGGAGCGGGATTATGCGGCGACTCTCGATGAGCATAATGAGACCTAGCCTCAAACAGCATGTAGGGCTATTCCGGATGATGTTTCCCGGGGCCCGAAGCTGTCTAAATCCTTGTCTTGTCTGTTGCGTCTCTCGTCCCGATCAACCCCTCTCAAGCTACCGCATAGATGCGTTGGCCTCGCGACTAAGTCCTGACACTAAGGACATATGCCGTGACAATTCCATGACAGAGGGATTACTTGCAATATCCATAACACAAGTTACTGAGGAAAATATGCCCTCTTCAAAGGTAGCATTGATGTTCATAAAGTACTCCCTCTGTCCCAAAATTCTTGTCTTAGATTTGTCTAGATACGAATGTATCAAGATACATCCGTATCTAGACAAATCTAAGACAAGAAATTTGGGACAAAGGGAGTAGTTGAAAGTAATCTAAAGAAAACAGTGTCAACCTCTCGCATGTTTTGGTCAAAAGAGGAATTTAGAACCATCATTTGGCACACTAACATCACATGCAAGATCACCCAGAAACTTGTACTACCAGTACTAGTACTGCATGTTAGATGAAAAAACACGATCAAGATTGAGAAAAGGATCGTCAACAAGAGACATTACCTGGACTTGCTTAATGAGGGATCCCGGAGAGGGGGGCTTGGACAGGGCGATGGCTTTGAGCTTGTCTGCGGTAGTCTCGGTGGGGTGCTTGCGCTTCTTCATACCATGAGCCTCGACGGTTTTGGCCAGAGCCATAGACATCACGTCGGTCGGTGCTCCAGCGTCCATCCAAGAGAGGAAGCTGAGAGAGAAGAGTGCAAGGAGGAACGAGATGAGGGAGATGCGAAGCGACTGGGGGTTTTCTTCAAGAGAGGAGCTGAGAGAGAAGAGTGAAATGATGGTTGCTTCGTCCTTCCAACTTACTGCTGGAAAGGAGGGGGTTTTGTGATTTGACGGCTCATTGGGCATTACTGCGGCGCTTCGATTGGGGTAGTCTACCGTCACTCTACTACGGAGTAATATAGTGCATGCCTGGTGGAACCAGGTGCTGGCTTTCCCACACGTCGGCGAAAGTGAGTAATTTAGTGCATGGCTGGAGGAGGATCCGCACGGTAGAGCGTGTCCACTGTTTTTCTGAAGGAAAAAATGATTACATCAAGCATTTCCATTCTTACGACGGAGGAGTGCGAAACACGTCGGCCACTTGAACATACATAGTGCTCCTACTACTAGGCATGTGTAGTGGTTCATACGTCAGTACTAGACAATCTTGTTGCTAGTGTAGTAAGATATGACGATAACAAATGATGTTGTGCGCATGTCAACTACTCCTATATGTAAAATAGTACCGCTTTTTCGACTGTTCGATCGAGAATGAACGGTGAGATCAATGTTAACAGAAGTAGTTCTACAACGCACAGAGAGTATGGTGCTACAGTACTCCACAAAACATGAACCATATGAAGCACAAATAGTGTTAGGCAGGGTGTATGAAGGGTGCACGGGATGGGAGCAAAAGTTCTCTTCTCGACCCACTTTTGGGTGTTTGGCAGAGTACATGAAGGGTGCATGAGTCCACACTAGTAGGTTAACAAAAATACACAAAGAGGAAACAACTATATTGAGATGAGAATGCAACGAAACACACCCACATGCTTTGTGCTACAGTGACTGATCTGCACCGTCCGAGTTTGATCCAACGGTCATGTTGCGCCGAGACATGGACATGCCCATGCAGAGGGCACCTAAACACCACCGAAGTCCCTCTACTTCTCGAGGCGCACGATGTTGGTGATGCAGGGTGCAACCGCCCGCAGAGCCCGCTCCCGGTCGACAGGAGCCAGCTCGTCAAAGACGGCATCCAATGGCACGAATGGATTCCGGTGACGGAGCCCTGAAAGGATTCGCCAGGCAACATCGATGGCAACCCGCAACCCTCCTTGTCCAGCTCATCCCCCACCATCGCGCGGAAATGGCTCAGCTCCTCGGAGATATAAGTGAAGAAGGAGACCAGGTGAGGAAGCCGCAGCTTGTTGAAGTCTACCAGGTGGTCGAACTGGTTTAGCCCGACGGCCGGCATCGTCGCGCTGGCATAACGGTAGGCATCGCGCAGCCGCAACACGTGCATGGCAACTTGGTTCACCAAGTGGCCCAGGCAATCCTGGACCTCGTCACTTTTGGCCCGCTCGCGCTCCAGCCGGCTCCCCCGATGGCCTATCGTATCTTCCGCTTTCTGCAGTAACGCCGCCGACGCCTAGAGCATCTTTGTGGTGGACGCCTGCCGCTTTTGAAGCTCCATGAACTCCCGCACATAACTGAGGAGCATGGCACTCCTCTCCTCCTTGAGCTCACGGAGCTCCACGTCCTTGGCCTGAGCTCCGCATCCTTGGCATGGAGCTCTTGTGTCAAGCGCCTCACCTCGGACTCCGTGATCTGCTGCGCCGCCATGGCACCAGGTAGAAGCAATGGGGAGAGGAAGCAAAGGGGGCGAAACGACTGAAAGGCAATGCAATCTACGGGAAGGCAGAGGGAGCCAGCCGAGGAGCAGGGAATCTTTTGGTTTTCACCACGGTAAAACACCAGTCGACGACTTCTCACATCAGGGAGCAGTGGGTTTTATAGGCGGAGTCATCGTGACTAATTGCTGCCGCGCCTGCTCCCGTCAATCAAAAAATTAAAAATCCTGCTGCACCCAAACACCAAAGCAACACCATGGTGGATATTTAAATTTACCTGCCGGCAAGTAGATAAAAAAAGGGTGAAAAAACAAATGTGGCAGCGTCCTAGCTAATCGGTCGAACTAGCCCAACTAGCTAGCCACCGTGCTTCACTGATGTACTCGGCGGGAAAAGTGGTCTTTCGTGATTTGACGACTAATTTACTTGCTTCGGCGCTACGACTGAGGAGGACCCAGAAAACGCGCGGAAGGGCGTCCCACGTCAGGAAGAATATATGCGTGCACCACCCGGGAGGACCCCGAAACCGCGCGGTAGGGTGTGCCACATCTCGGCATGGAGGAAAAATGTGCGTGTAAAAATATACTCCCTCCGTCTAGGTGTGTAAGTCATCTTACAAGAAACAAATAATCCCAAAACACTTAGGCGTGGTGCATTAACTTCTATCTTGTTTCTTGTTTCTTGACATATCAGCCAATAAGAGATGAGGGGTGTGCATGCTTTTAATGATTTGAGACTACCAAACACGACAGGCAGTGGTTAGTTCATTGCATGCGATGCTATTAATTAGCAAATAAACATTAAGGTCTCTTGTTTTCCCCTCCTCCTTGGTCACGGTGACTTAGTCACCTAGACGGAGGGAGTACTGTATCAGACGTCGGCATTAACTCTAGTACCTATGGTTCGACCTCGGGACCCAGCCAATCGGTCGAAAACACCCCACTAGCCACACAGCTTCATCATGCAAACGTGGCACGAAGGATAGATGTGGTTAGCTCCGTCTCGACCAGCCACAACATCTCTTGTTCTAGGCAATTCTTCTATTTTCCAAGCATTTTTTAGTTGTAATAACACCACGGCAAGCAAGAGCCGCTCTTCGTGTGTGCCCGTGCAAAGGTTAGACGATGGAGAGAAGAGAGATTGAGATCGCAGACCTGGGACCCACCAGTATGTGAGACAACGGTCATGCACGTGTTGACGAGGCACTCCCTCTACTCTACTCAACATAATACTGTATAAAATCAAGTTATGGGACAAAGCCAACAACCATTGTTGTTTCAGGCTATCGACTTACGCTTTGTAGCCCAGGTTGCTAGTTTGAATCTCGTCTTTCAGATTTGTTAGTTTTAGGTCCAAATTTGATTAATGACAAGTGGGACCCCCGTGTGTTGTTCCGATATTTCAGTGTAGGGTGGTTTTTTTGAACAAACACTTTGCGCGGTTAGACAAGTAACGGCACGAGTTACACGTATTTTGCAAGTTTACGAACAAAAATGACAGCGGCATAGAATATCACATCCACCCTGCAGCTTAGATACTATGGTGATACGAGTTTTTACACCATTGGAAGTGAGATCCAATGGCTTGGGAGTAGTCTTTGTAATTATGCGCAATTTCCAAACTCTCCAAAGGTTTTTTTTTCAAATAAAACATTCAGGCCTTGTGTGTGCCACTGCATCTTCGATCCAATGGCTCCCCGTTGCTCATATTAGGTGCTCCCCATAGCTTAATTACCCGCTACGGTGATATGAGCATCTAGGTTGTCTGATCAGTGATTAGATGGCACATGGGTAGTACTTGTACTTCCTACGCATTTCCCAAACTCTATTAGTCGTATATTGCAAAAACATTCAAACCTCCTACTGTGGGCCGTTAGATCTCAATGAACTCGTATCGCCATAGAATCTACGGTGCGAGAGCACCTCATATACTCCCGTGCGAGAAAACATAAGGTGCTATCGCAGCTTGGATGCTACAGTGATACGAGCTTCGAGGTTGTTTGATCTGATATCCAATGGCATCTGAGCAGTCTTTGTGCTTGTAAGAAGTGGCCGAACTCTTTTGGGGCTTTTCTGCAAAAAACCATTCGAACCACCGAGGAGGTGTTGGGTCACAAATCCAACGGCTCCGAAGAGCTTGTGTCACCAAAGCATCTAAGGTGTGGTAGCACATGATATTCTTTCATACAGGAGAATATTATGTCCTCCTTCATCTTAGATGCTACGGTGATACGTGCTTCGAGGTCGTTGGATATGGGATCCAAGGGCATCTGAGTAGTTTTTGTACAAATTGTGTGCAATTCTCAAACTAATCAAGGTTTCCTCTTAAAATATTAAGACACATCATGTGAGCTGCTATATCTCAGATCTACAAGCTCCAAGCAACTCGTATCGGCATATAGCATCTAAGGTATGGGGGCACATGATATTCTCCCGGGGAGGAGGGGTGGGGGGGTGCACAACCAATTGGTGGTTGGGAGGGTGGGGAAAAATATAATCTAAACAACCCTAAACAGAGTTCCACAATTTTATCTAAGGTCGAGGGGTTGACCCCCGACAACCATAGCTCCGCCTAAACACAACATTTGCATGTACTGTAGTACTAGACTTAATATTCATGTTTCAATCTCATGTTCATTTTAAATATTGAACTGAGGACCATGCATGTCTTACATTTTACTCCCTTCGTTCCTATAAATATTAGTTTTTTAGAGATTTCAAATGGACTGGCACACATGGATGTATATAGACATATTTTAGAGTCTAGATTCACTCATTTTGCTCCATAAGTAGTCACTTGTGGAACTCTCTAGAAGACTAATATTTAGGAATAGAAGGAGTATTTTTGAAATCGTGTCATACATGCATGGTTTGGAAAAATAGATGCACTATACTTATTGGATTGTTGTTGTGTTCGTGCGTGTGTGTCTATCTATGTGTGTGTGTGGTCATATGCTTGATACATACCAAGTTTTCTCACCTCCATATTGTTCATCTTTTAAATTTGAATTTGCATTGGAAAACTTACTAGGGATACCATGAAATGTGAAATCCACATTGAGATCACTATATCACAAACTCACTCTAATTCAACAACTCATCATAAATCAATTACTACATTAAGATTAGTATTTGCAAGGAAAATACGGGTATTGTAATACACATAGATTTGTTCGGCAATTTAAAAGGTTCCTTCCGTATTCTTGAATGGTAGGACCCAACGGCGTACCAGCCAGACCTTGCCTCCTGTTGATCCTAAAAAAACTGGGCTCGTGTCCTTCGGTGGCATGCGTGGTACGCACATTAGGCAACCCCAACCAGTCGAGCCTTAGCGTTTCAAGTCGAAATATCTGGCAGCCAGAATTCCAGCCCTAGGAAATTCCCCTCATGTCCCCGGTCCATAATGACTACTGATGAACAACGAAGGGATGCTTTACTAACTAGACAACGTTACCTACCGTGCCGAGCACGGTTCAATTCCCTCGGTTGCCACTCGTCAAGGTCACCCGTCAACTACATTGCCTAGTACTACTACTACTACACCAGGATGAGCACAGAATTGAGCCCGTTTGTTCGTGCCTAGTACTTGAGTTAAAATATCAGGCAATGCACTAGTACGGAAGGATTATCCTTTTACTCTACATATATTACTTGTTTGAAGTCTAACTAAGCAAAATGTTTGACCAAATCCTTTCTTAAGAAATACAACAGGACAGACGTACGGCTTGAAAATTTATTGCATGATGGAGGTTATGATATTGTTTCGAATCCTGGATCTTAAATTTCAGAAAATCCAAAAGTGAGCATGAATTCTTGAAACTGAGCATGGTCACGTGATATGGCACAAATATTACCTTGTAAGTTTTTTCTTCAATTTGAGACAAGCTGCTTATAACAAGTTGCACAAATGAAGAGCCAAGGTATTTTGGAACAAAGACCTGTCACGTTAAGGCGAACGCTTTCAATATTGAAACCGTGGGCGTTTCGTGCCGCCACGAGTCCCCGCTTCTCATTGGCAGGTGTTGTCCGAGCAAGAGTCTGATGAGTCGACGGGAGGCGTGCGAGCAGACCGCTGCGCCGGCTGATAGGGAGGCGTGCGAGCAGACCGCTGTGTAGGCTCACCGGGAGGCGAGCCCTTTAACCAGGCTCCACCGCCCACCTTCGTCCCAATTGCTCCCACTTTTAATGCCGCCGGCGCCGCAGTTTAAAATCAACCCCACACTACCCGATATCGCTACAATCTTCTCTCTTCCTCTCCGATTCTCTTGTCGTCTACCTCCAACTAGCCTGACCTAAACATATGCCATGCCGCATCACGATGGTCTATCCTTAGTGTTCCAGTTTCCTTAGGAAGACACCCAGCCGGAGTCTCAAGAACATAAGGTGCTTTGGGACGAGCTTGAACTGGCCTTGCAGGAAGACGACGCGCCTGTCCCCGGTCCCGTTCCAGCTCCCGTCGCCCCAACTGCGCCAGCGCCCATCCCCGTGGCATTGATGGGCTGGGAGCGGCACATTGTCATCGAGCTTGATCCCACGGGGTTCCATAAGGTCCCCGCCAACTTTCACGCGCCCGTGCACCTGCCAGCGCATGCGCCTGCACGTGCACTGACGCGCACGCCCGTGCCGGTGCCAGTGCACCTGCCAGCGCATGCGCCCGCGCGTGTAGTGACGTGCGCGCCCGTGCCAGTGCCCGTGCACACGAATGTCTCCGCTGCGCCATTGACAGCGCCTGTCCCTGCGCGGGTGCCAATGCCCCCCTCAGCGGCATGGATGGCCGCCGTCGACCGCTTCCTTGCACCAACGCAAGTCACCTCCTCCCGCCAGTTGACTCGCTCCGAAGTCCAGAACATTTTGGCCTTCCTTGAAGCTAGGCCAACTTCCAGGAGTACGCCAACAATGGTGCAAGATGCCGCCGTCGCCGTCGGTCAGTGGCCCAATGACACACAGAGCACAACAGAGGAGCCGCTTCCCACCGCAAGACGCCACCGCCGCCGCCGCGTTATCTAAATTTGCCTTGAAAAACATTCGGATTGCCATGCTTAAAATCCGAACGTTTATCATTTTTGTTTATTTTATATCGATCGTCGTATAATTTAAAGTCGGAGTCAGACTGAACGAAATCTATGGTTTGATCGATTGAATGTTCTGCTAGAGCCGTATCAAATTAAATATAAAACGTCATCAAGCCTCATGTATTCCTTGGCATCCAACGACCTAGACTGCTACAATGTCGAGCGCTCAACACATTTAGCGTGCAGTTAATTTCATGCCAAAAATAGTGCTAATCATATAATAACACGCAAATAATATCCTACTTAATATCCGCATGCACTTAATATACTTCCAAATTAACGTGAATTGCACGTACACACTGACTAGTGCTGCTAGTACGTGAAACTGGTGCCGTGACTTGTGAACGCGTCTAGATATGGTCAACGGCAACATCGCCCATGAGTTATTCGTGTTTGCCCGTGCGTCTAAACGCAGAAGGGGAGAGAGAGAGAGAGAGCACACATGGAAACCCACCAGTAAGTGAAGGCGAATAGTACTAAAAATAATATTACATGTTATCCACTAAATAGGTTGTGGTAATATAAAAACATTATGTGAACAAAGGGGGTACAACAAACATTGATGTTCTACGTATGTTGCCTATTGACGTGCGACTTGTAGGCCCGGTCGCATGTTCGATCCTTGTCCTTTATTTTTTAATTTGTATATGGGTCCAAATTTGTTTCATGACATGTGGGCCCCTCGGTGTGTAGTTTGTAGCACTTTAATTTGTGGGTCGAAATTTGTTCCATTCCAAGTGGACTATCGGTGTGTAATTTTGTAGCTTATTTATAATAATTAAAGAGAACAACATAGTTTTTTGCAATAATACCATGGTGCGACGTGAAGGCGAGAAAGGACATGCGAGAGAGCGATGACTGAGCCAGAGGGAAATCAACTAGGGGAATTGCGGGGGTTGCAACGGTGTTTAGAGTAGTTGTGGGCCGAATGCTACAAAAATATAATCTAAACCGACCGGAATAAATGCCTACACAAATTAATCCAAGATTGAAGTGCCCCTCGCAATGTAAATAGCTCCGGCTTTGCAAGGGATGGAGAGGTAGTAGCTTCAATGCGTGGAAGATACGGTGTGAGAAAGCGAGGTCAATCCAGAGACATATAGATAGAGAGACAAAGTGAGTGTGGTCCGACATTCATTGAACAGATATATATTCTTTGGGGAGATATTGTCCGATTGAGCTTTTGGCAAGGGTGAGTGCTGTAAGATAGAGCTTGAGAGATGATCTAGTCACAGACGTGTAGATATATTTTGTGCGTGGGAGGAAGCAAGGTCAATCGATCACATAGGGTCGTCGTGCGATCGAAAGAGTGAGACGGGTTGGAGAGAGTGACCTAGATAGACAATGTGCGTGAGAGAGTATACAATGTGAATAGGTCGAATTGGGCTCAAACATGGTGATATATCATTTTTGTCCGAGAAAGTGCGAGGTCAGTCAAGACATACAGAGAGAGAGAGAGAGAGAGAGAGAGAGAGATATTGAGTGAGCGTGGCCCGCCATGAGGTCGAAAGAGTGGCGGTGGCTTGGATGGACTGGCCTAGATAGACAATCTGCGTGAGAGAGTATAGAGTGTGTCGATCGAGGCCCGACCAGGGAGATATATCATTTGTGTGTGAAAGAAAACGAGGTTAAATGAGACTTAGATAAAGAGAGCAAGATTGAGCGAGTGTGGCCCGCCGTGCGGAAGAAAGAGTGAGATAGTCTTGAGGGAGTGACCTAGATATACAAGGTGCGTGCATGCGCACGAGAGGTTGGGGGGCTAGATAGGCAATGCATGTATTTAGCGCAAGAGGGTGAGAGGGAGAGGGGAGAGAGAGAGAGAGAGAGCTCAGCATGGGGTGCAATGGCGGGTGTGTGAGGTAAATACATTTGGTAACAGGGTGGAAAAAGGGGTTGTGTAGTTGAGAGACTTAGAGATCGAAACATGGAGAGAAAGAATGAATGTGTGTTGGAAACTGATAGCTTCCTAAGGTGGTTAGGAGAGGAAGATTGACTGATACAGGAAGTATGTAGCGTGTGTGCGGGGTGGGGGTGTGGTTGAATGTACATAGTACGAGACTTAACATCGATGTTTCAGTTCGGTGTACATTGTAAGATTTGAACTAAGGACCATGCATACGAGTAATTATTTCGAATTTGTGCCATACTAAGTTTCGAAAAGTTGACATTGACTCAATTTGTTGTGCTTTTTTGTAGGTCATATGTTTGAATCCATCCAAAAGTTTTCTCACTACCATGGTGTTCATCATATAGATATGAATTTGTATTAAAAAAGTAGCATGGATACAATGAAATGCGAAATCCACGTTAGAATTGGAGATCGCTATGTGACACACACTCTAATTCAAATAAATAATTATGTGACACACACTCTAATCCACGTTAGCGTGGATACTGTTTCGATTTTTTTTCAAATAACTCCTCATTAATTAATTTATAGTACTCCCTCTGTTCACTTTTATAAGACCTTGAAGACATTTCAGACAATGTGCAAAACAGTTCATTTTAAGTTGTCTGAAACGACTTACAAAAGTGAATGGAGGGAGTATCTCGTTTCGGATGACTAATTATTGCAAGGAAAACACGGGCATGGTAATACATACAGATTCCTTTGCAAATGAAAGAAGATTCATTTGCATTCTCAAATGTAGGCGCACCAGGCAGACCAGGGTCGTGTCGGGGTGGACGCTGCTTCGGTGCCTTAAAGGCACCTGCCTCTGGGTCACTGACATGTGGGTCAGCCACCTGTTGGGCCCACATGTCATGGACACAAAGGCATGTGCCTTAAGGCACCGCAGCATAGTCCTGTCGGGATGGTCGCGTGTGTCGGATGTACGCATAGCACCCAGCCAGCCACCCCCCTCCCTCGTCCCTCCCTCCCCCACTCCCTCCCTCGTCC
>NC_041393.1:501328828-501371742 GCF_002162155.2 Triticum dicoccoides | reverse complement strand
ATGACAAAATAAGTTTGCTCTTCCATGTTTCAGATTGAAATATATGGCGGCCCCAATTCCAGCCCTGCAAAATCTCTCTTCTTCACCATCCCCTTTCGCGCCCAGATTGCCCAAATCCCTAATTCGCCGCCAACCCAAGCAAAGTTCGAATCGCCCCTTGTCTTGTCTCTTTCCCAACCTATGTGTCGGACGACGACGATGAAGACGATAGTCGCGCTTCACCACCGCACCGGAGCTACCTCATCTATGCCCTCGTCCACCGCACCAGGTGGTCCACCGACAACGTCGGCCGCTGCAACCGACGTGCCTCACAGACACCGAGTTCCACCGCATCAGGTGCGCTTCACCGACGTTGTCTCCCAGCTCACCGGGGCTACTTCACCAAGCACATTGTTGCACCTCCGCCCCCCGAGGCTGTTGGGGCTTCACCAACGGTATCGTCCACCGCATCGTAGCGCTCCATTGCCAATCAAGATCTGCATCCGTGCGCGGCAGCCAATGCCAGCGCATCACCCTCAATGGCTCTGAAGTGACCCGCACTCTAGCTAGGCGAGCATGCCCAAACGTCGACCCGAACTAGGTATCCACACATCACACCCTTGTGCACTGTTCCGACGATGTTTGGATACCCTTTCACTGCTCTCTTAGCTTACACGCCTATGCAACTCTGACTTTAACTTTTATTTCTTCTGGAGATATCATCTGAAACAAGCAAATCCATTTTTTTAGTGAAGCATGACGGCGCTATGGGATCTGGTACACATCCTGCACACCCGTATAACCTTGTAAGTATCTGTCCTTCGGTACAACATCAAGGCCGATTCCTCTTATTTGGTCAACCATTCGCCGTGTCAAAAATGCAGAGGGGGATGCAAGAAGCACAAGGCCTACACATCCAAGCAAGTAGTAACATGGACTTGTACATGGAACATCCCAAGCGCAAGCTGAGCTGCAGTGAGCCTTTACAACGAGCTAGCATAAGTCCCTGCATTTCATTTAATTCGCACTAGCATTCATGTATGATTTGTTTGCAGTGGCGGATCCATGAATTCAAGTTACCAGGGGCGAACATTTAACTTAAAAAATACGAAGGCACTTGCACTCCGGAAATCAACATAACTTGAGAAATGTGAAGCTACATGCACTTTGAAAACCAGATAATGATCCAAAGTAGTTCAGATTATAAACACTAAATGATGCAAGCACAAAAAAAACAAAATGCAACATGGTGTACAAGGACTACAAACATGGTCTGTACCTGCTTGAATTATTCGTCTTTGGCTGAAAATATCAAAGTGTAATTACACCTATAACCAGTGCGCAAACTGCATATCAACATATCTATCCTGCACAAGTATGCCAATAGTTTCAAACAATAGATTAGAAACGTATTTATGCTATGTTGTCATGATACGGGGACTTTCTGGTAGATGGCCTCGACGTTTCCTCAAGCTATGAAAATGCACTATAATTTGCTTGTCATCAATGCCTGCAAACCTCTCTCTCTCTCAACATAGCAGATCATCATTAGACATTAAATCCTTCAATGAGCTTGCAAAATGCTTGCATTAGATCCCTCATTAGACACTATATGTTCATCACCAGGAGCATGTAAAATGTTTGCATCAAATCCTTCATTAGCAGTCTGTTCATTAGATACTTCAGGCTCAAGAACAACATGAGCTTGTATGTTTGCAACGGAAACTTGATTAGATACATCAGATTCAGTTAGTTCAGTATTGATTGGGGGGAGTTATAAAATAAGTAGAAGTTGGTTTCATTTTCTCATAGATTCCCTACATACAAGCAGTTTTGCAACACCGTCAGGTTTAACTATTGGCCAGAAATTGAAGAGTTGAATTAGATATAATCAGGGATGTGATGTACCTGCTCGTTGTGCATGCTACTCTTGCAAGCGGCGATTGTCCGTTTGTGCAAGCTCGATGCCATGCCTGTGCTGCCGCTGCTGCCTCCCACGCAGGCTACACCCAGGGTTGGATCTTCATCTTCTTGTCCTTCCGTTTGCTTGAAGCCTGGCGACTACCCTCCAACGAGGGCGCGAGGAGGTGCTGTGTCGGTCTATCCAGTGATGGCTAGGTTTGGAGCGAACCAGACTGGAGGCTGGAGCGTATCAATTGGGATTTTTCTTGCTATCGATCGATATGGGAGGCGCTCGTTTGGGCCGCGAGCCTGCTATAGGGCCTGCCTTGCACTTATGTTATTGGCCCATCCAAATTGAAACATTTTTCTTCATTTTTTACATTGCCTGCTAGTGCGTTTGGACAAACAAAACTAGCCTGGGCCAACCTGGACGACTCAAACTAGGTGCACACTTTCCAGCCACCTGAGGTGGTCGCCCATATCAGCCCCTATGGTGGCGTCGCCCTTTTTTGGTGTATGATTGGGTAGTGGAAAATATTCCAGTGGCGCTTTTGATTTACCCACAGAATGGTTGAATTCCTTGTTTCTATGAACTGAGTTCGCCAATAATGTGAAGGATGCCAGTCTTTTCATCCTATTGTAGATTGCTTAGATCTCGATATGCCAAAAGTAATCGCATGAAATATACAGTAAAAGCCAGTGTGATGTGTGTGGCTACAACTAGTCTGACTACACGTCCTCATATAACATATCAAGGACGCACCATCTTACCAGATTAACCATTCGACTTACCAATGCAGTGTGGGAAGAAAGAAGTATTGGGACTGCGTATCCAAGCAATTGATGCCATTGACTCCTTCGTATAACCTTGTAAGTGAAAAATAAGTTGCAGTGTGCCTGTACAAAGAACTAGCGTAAGTTCAGTTACCTGCTTCTTGTAATTTTAGTTAGCCACTTATTGCAAAATTGTTCAATTACGTTGCTTGGCTTAATTTAGTTTGCTACTGATTACATAATGCCACAACATGTTAATCATATTGTAGACTGCGCCTATATATGTGTTTGATACTTACTATTAAGAATTACCTATTTGCCTTAACTTAAATATCTACTTGTGTGTTTAACTGCTTTGCTGCTGCAACAGCGGGTTACAATGATGTTAATAACTACTTTTCAGCATCCAATTGAAACTCTTTAATTCCTTGTTTGTTTAACTGGTTTGCTGTTATAACTCCCAGTTGAGATGTTTTGCTAACTTCAACTTTTCTGAATCCAATCGGAACTTTGATGGCAAAACAGGTTAGCCCAAGATCAAAGAGCAAGGTCACCATGGACGTTGCATCATCCCACAGCAGTGGCACCGGCCCAATCATGGATTATGAATTGCCAACTGCTGATGCTCTAGAGGCTAAACTAGTGGTAGAAAGAGATTCTGCTTCTGCACTTAGAGATGAAGTTGACATGTTGAGGAAGCAAAAAACACAACCACAAGCAGTACTCAAGACAACCATTAAATATTTGGTGGATTTCAAAACGAAGCAAGTTGAGACTGACCAGATTGTTAGGGTCCTGAAGGAAATTAAATTCCTACTTGGTAAATCATAGGTGAAATGTTCTTTCCATCGTTGAATAACCTTTGTGTTGTCTGTTCATGTAATCAATCAAACCATTTGTTTTAGAGATCTTGTAATAATTGTTTATTTTTGTTTTTTGGTTTGTAATTTTATTTGAGCACAAGTCTGTATTAATTGATAAGACTTGGAGACATTTCATTTGGATTGTTGTGCCAGACCTACAAATATGCCAATCGGGATGAATGTGCATTCAACAATAGTAGTAGTATAGATGGACCATAAGTGGCACGCATCTGAAAGGGCCAAGATGCTGTCTAAAAAAAGGATGCTGTTGTAACCAAAAAAAGTACAGCGGCCTGGCTTATGTATGTTAGTTGATATTATTGATCCATATACTCTATAAGTGTTTATATGTCTGTTAGTTCTGTACATTCTTGGTTGATTGACTCGGTATTTGAATCTTGATACATCGCTTGTGTACATATCTAAATGGGAGTACACATTATGCTGCGTGTGACATTTGAGTTGGACATGAAGTGTTCCAAATATGCAAATTCACCTTAAACTGGATTCTAGCTTCTGAATTTGAGTATCGACATTTGTAAACCATATTCATATATGACAGTGGAATACATCTTTGTCGTCCTTCTGAAGATATATAAAAACATGTAGAATGATTTATAAAGATTGATATAGGAATACAAAATGGATTCGAATTTAGTTGCCAGGGTAAACATGTAACGCCCCGGATACAACTTTCCATATTCGTGACTCCAACTCTTGCCTTTTCTGGAGATGCGATATGTTATTTTCTTCGTGGTTGGGTTTTTGTCGTTCGTTTTGCATCTTATTCATGTCTTGCATTTCATCTCATCGCATCATGAGCATTGCATCCGCATGTTTTTCACAAAACTCGTAGCCATTTGCAGTTGTCCTTTCTCTCTTTGCCTCCGGTGTCATGTTGTCAGACCGCTTGTCCTTGTTGACCCTCTCTCAGACCCCCTCGCGTGCGCGTCTGAAACCTCCCCCGAACCCGACCCGAGCAGCCGTCACCGTTGGATCTAGATCATCCCCAAACATCCCGAAAACATCTCCGTTTTCTTAATTGGACTTCCCTAGCCTATTTTTCCGTCCGTACGATTACGATCGGAGGGACGAGATAGCCCCTAGCCTAAGCCACCCGCTATATATACTAGTCTAAACCGAGACCAATCCCTAATTTCTAGGGATCCTCCTAGCCGCCGCCGCCACTCTTCCTGTCCCTTCCTCATCGGGATCCTCCCCGATCCAAAAATCCTCTCCTCGATTTCAGCCATCGGCCAATCTCTATCGATCCCCTCCACAACCACCGAAGCCTGCAGAAGCTTCTCCTACTCCACGACAGCCGGCCTCCTCTGCTTCGCGTCTCCCGAGCAGCAACCAGGAGCCCGAGCTCCATCTGCCACACCGTCGCGCCGTGCTACCTCCCGCGCTCGACCTCGTCCTTGGCGCTGCCTCCAGGAACCACCCGAGGAAAGAGCCTCGCGCTCATGTGTGAGCACGCACATGAGCTTCTGCGTCCATGCCTCGACCGTGCCGCCTCTCCCTCAACCGGACGTCACCGCCAGTGACCAACACTCCCAGGCCAGGCCGCCCGCTCCTTCTCCCTGTCCTCCTCCTCTTCTCGTTCCCCCCCTTCTCTGACCTCTTCCTGGTCTCATCCCTCTCCCGCAGGAGCTCCCCGTCGCCGGATCGGGTCTCGTCCTCACGGTTCCTCTCGCGTCGTCGTCGCGCGACGCCCTGCCCATGCCAGCGCCTCGCCGCCCGGATCCGCTTCCTCTGGCCGCCTCCAGCGCCACTAGTGCATCGCCAGCAGGCGCCCCCTGCCTCGCCATTCCCTGTCGCGGCCGCTGCTTCCTCTACAACAACGACCGGCGCCAAGTTCCCCCGCGCCTGCAGTGCAGCCCGATCCGCGTCGTCGCGCGTTGACCACGGCCCCCGCACCCGCTCGTTCGGTCCAGCAAGGCCCAACGGCGACCGGCCCAGCCGTGCCCTTCAGCCACCCCAGTACACCACCAAGCCGGCCTCAAGGCCCAATGTGAGGCCCAGTCCACCCCAGTTTTGGCCCAGATCTTTTTTTCCTTAACTGCGATTTAATCAATTTCCAGGGATTTGTAGTATTGCAGAAAACCCCCTATTGTTCATGCATTTAATAACTCACAAAATATGCATCATATGTAAATAATTTATATATGTAAAATGCTTAGAATTTCATCTAGTTTCATAATATGCTGCTTTCATCCATGTTTAAAATGTTTAAAATGTTGTTTGTTTAAATTTGCTCAAATGCCATGTTAAAATGATTTATTTCATAACTAAATAACCGTAGCTCCGTTTTAAATAAACTTTATATGTAAATGGGGTGGAAAAATGCCTAGTTTAACATGGTGCACTCATCTTGCATGTTCAAGAACTCTAAAATACGGTTTAGGGCAGAACAGTACCAAATTCATAAATTGCATATGGAGACTTACCGGATTTGTTATTTGTTGTTTCCGGCCTCATTTAAACTTGCCTAAATAGTTAGTTCACTTTTGTTTCACCTCTTGCCATGTTTAACAACATTTAATATTGTTGAGTACCTAAATGGGAGAGAACTAAACAATTGATGTGGTGTTTGGTCAATATGCAACTCGTTGCATATTGAGCTCCACTTAACTTGTAGTATTGTTTGTTGCACTTTGCCATGCCATGCCTCATTTAAACCGGACATGCATCATACTTGTTTGTGCATCATGCCATGTTTATGATTGTGCATTTACCATGTTGTTTGTTTCTTTTCGGTGTTGCTTCTTAGTTCCGGTAATGTTGCGATTGTGAGGATTCTTCGACTACTCCCGTTCGTCTTCTTCATGGACTCGTTCTTCTTCCTTGGGGGATTTCAGGCAAGATGACCGCTACCCTGGATCTCACTACTATCATTATATGCTAGTTGCTTCGTTCTATCGCTTTGCTGCGCTACCTATCACCTGTTTATCAAGCCTCCCAAATTGCCATGTCAGCCTCTAACCTTTTGCACCCTTCCTAGCAAACCGTTGCTTGGCTATGTTACCGCTTTGCTCAGCCCCTCTTATAGCGTTGTTAGTTGCAGGTGAAGTTGAAGATTGTTCCATGGTGGACAGGATTTTGGTTGGGATATCACAATATGTCTTATATTACTAATGCATCTATATACTTGGTAAAGGGTGGAAGACTCGGCCTTATGCCTGGTGTTTTGTTCCACCCTTGCCGCCCTAGTTTCCGTCATACCGGTGTTATGTTCCCGGATTTTGTGTTCCTTACGCGGTTGGGTGATTTATGGGACCCCCTTGACAGTTCGCTTTGAATAAAACTCCTCCAGCAAGGCCCAACCTTGGTTTTACCATTTGCCTCACCTACCTTTTTTTCCCTTGGGTTTCCGGAGCCCGAGGGTCATCTTTATTTTAGCCCCCCTGGGCCAGTGCTCCTTTGAGGGTTGGTCCGAAATGAGCAGCCTGCGGGGCCACCTCGGGGCAACTTGAGGGCTGGTTTTACTCATAGCTTGACTTATCCGGTGTGCCCTGAGAACAAGGTACGTGCGACTCCTATCGGGATTTGTCGGCACATCGGGCGGCTTTGCTGGTCTTGTTTTACCATCGTCGAAATGTCTTGTAAACCGGGATTCTGAGTCTGATCGGGTCTTCCTAGGAGAAGGTATATCCTTCGTTGATCGCGAGAGCTTATCATGGGCTAAGTTGGGACACCCCTGCAGGGTTTAAACTTTCGAAAGCCGTACCCGTGGTTATGTGGCAGATGGGAATTTGTTAATGTCCGGTTGTAGATAACTTGACACCAAATCCGAATTAAAACGCATCAACCGCGTGTGTAGCCGTGATGGTCTCTTTTCGGCGGAGTCCGGGAAGTGAACACGGTTTTTGGGTTATGTTTGACGTAAGTAGGAGTTCAGGATCACTTCTTGATCATTGCTAGCTTCACGACCGTTCCGTTTGCTCTCTTCTCGCTCTTATTTGCGTATGCTAGCCACCATATATGCTTAGTCGCTGCTGCAGCTTCACCACTTTTCCCCTTCCTTTCCCTTTAAGCTTTGCTAGTCTTGATACCCATGGTAATGGGATTGCTGAGTCCTCGTGGCTCACAGATTACTACAACAACAGTTGCAGGTACAGGTTATGCGATGATCATGACGCGAGAGCGATGCTTGCTTGTTTTGGAGTTCTTCTTTTGCTTCTTCTTTGATCAGGGGATAGGTTCTAGGTCGGCGGCCTGGGCTAGCAGGGTGGATGTCGTTTGAGTTTCTGTTTGTGGTTCATCCGTAGTCGGATGATGCTCTTATGTATTGTGATGTTGTATTCATGTGGCATTGTATGCCTTTGGTATGTATCCCCATCTATTATGTAATGTTGATGTAATAATATCCACCTTGCAAAAGCGTTTCAATATGCGGTTCTATCCTTGGTGGGACCTTCGAGTCTGTTTAGGATAGTATCGCATATTGGGCGTGACATGTTGGTAATAAGAGCCTCGACCGACCATAGGAGCCCCCTTGATTGTTGGCCATTGTTGAGTCTAGAAAAAAACTATTTTTGAGTCTTAGGATTATATATATCAGAGAGTAGGATTCTTTTTACTTCTCACCCCCTTCGTTGCTCTGGTGAGGACTCTCGACGTAGATGTTTTGTCTTTCCTCTCCTCAAATTTTCACAATTTTTTTTAGAATCACGCGGGTATCTTTGAATCATTCCGATGGTTTTGTGACGAGAACATTGTTCTTGGTGCCTCCTGTCTTTTATGTGGCATTGACCCGGGGAGTTGAGCTCCGAGGTGTTGTCGTCGCAATTTTATCGTTGCAGTTCTGGAATACCTGAGTTTTGCCGACATCGAAAATCTCTTTTATGCAGTTGTTGGTGAGATAACCTCGACGCCACCCAGTACTGGGGTGGGAGTTCAGGAGTATTGCCATAGCTCGTATAACGGATGCTTTTCGAAGGTTGAGGTACACGATTTCCGGAGTTTTCTTGGTTATGTGTTGATGGATGGATACAGCTGGATGTAGGGATTGTTAGTTTGGGTGAGATATATTGCTTCCCCTGTATCCCCAATACCAGATTGCATAACCAGAAAGTTTCGGGAGTTTTATAGGTGGGAATTCAAGTAGCTCCTAGAATATCTTTTCGACAAATGCACGATATGAGATTGGGGTTCGACGTCTAGTGGTCCGCCTTTCCACGGTCGTTTTTACAGTGGTCTCATTGTGTCTTAAAGAACCCTTGGCTATGCTGATTCGGGGACACTTCGTATGTCATGTGCATTGCCTTGTACATGATGGTGCTGTACACTCGAGCCCGTGTGGGCCCCACCACAAAAACTTCGGACGAAATCTCTATCATATGTTTGTTCCGGCTTATTTTGCAAGCCAATCCTTTGTTTTGTTTTATTTGTGGTATTCGAGTTGCTTCGATGTCAAGTGTTGATTCCATACCTTTCAAGCGGTGTTCTCATATTTCTATGGGAGTACTAATCCTTCTTGATCACTGAGGTTGTCATGTCAACTCTTTTCCAACTGGTGTGCTTCTCTTCAAGTGGATCCAATCATTTTCAACATCCGCTAGATCAATTTTAAGTTTTCTTCAACGGTATCCGTTCCATCTGCCCCAAGTTGCCTTTGTTTTCCCGCCCTCCCACCCTTTTTCTTCAAGGACTCAGATTTCTTAATCATGTATCCTTTTATTTGTGGGAAGTCTCTTCATTCTTTTCTTTCAATGTTCTTATCCGGTGATTCTCCGAAGATACTAACGGAGCTTCAAGTTCATCATTCTTCATTCTCGTATTCTTTTTCGTTGGATTTAACTCAAGCTTTCGGTGTTGATTATATCTCTTCCTTTTGTTTCACATATCTTCCCATGTGAATTTCTTATCCAAGGCTCTCTTATTTATTCACCTTGCCCAGTTCATATCCGGAGTGTTGAAGATATCTTGGAAGATTCGTGTTTCCATTCTCAATCCGTTCAAGTTATTTTGAGGTTGTTATCTCATTCAAGCCATTTAATTCAACCGGTGCAACCCCCCCTTTCAATCAATTGTTCAACGGTGTATCTTTTAGTGGGCCCTAACCCACAGGTCTTTTTCCAGGATCTTACCTGACTCTTCTAACCTTCCCGGAGTTACTCTCAAATTCTTTTCCAAGTTTGACGTAAGAATGAATTATCATAAGTCATATGTCCTCCAAGATCTTTCAAATTCTTTTCATCGTTGGTTCAACCTTTCTAATTTTCTCCCAGAGTATCTCAACAATTTATGGTGGTGTTTCTCGTCGTCATTTCTCGGATTTTGAAGACCGAAGAAGAGTTCCTCTTAAATCCTTACCCGTTCTTCCAAAGATGCATAGTTCAAGCTTGATGACATCCTCTCATAATTGTTTTCGATTGTGGGAATTCTTTTCACCCATCTGGAGCATTTCATGAGTTGTTTCCATTTCTTTCCTCTGAAGGCCAGTCATAATTCTTCATTCTCTGTGTGTAGCTATCGTTCTCCAAATCTTACCAGTGAATCGTTCAAATACCCTCTAGTCAGTTCATGATCTCTTCGTTCTCATGTATCTAAATCGCCTCAAGTATCTTCATTCGTTTTCCAATTCTTCCCGGTGAATTGTGCCTTTGCTATGTTCATTGTCAGTTCTTACGGTGGTTCGTTCAAGATTTCACTTCCTTTGTTATCATATCAATTCATTCGTTGTTTCCAATCCCACCGGTGGTTCCATCAATAACTTCTTCAAGTTTGCACTATCTCTCTCTTAATCCTTTCTACGGGAATAAGTAGTATGCCAAATCCATTGCTTGTCATCAATTGAATTTGATGAAGGATAAACATACAATAAATCTTATTCTTATTTCCTCGAGGCGGTTCAATTCTTTTCTTCCGGAGATTGTTCATGATGAAGTAATTCTCGGTTCTAGTGTTTCATCTATTTTTTCCGTAGTTCCAAGTTTTCCGCATTATCTAGTTGCGAAGCTCCAGCTAAATCATCGCAAGGCTTCACCTTGTGTTTTCAACTTCTCTTTCTTTCTATCATCCTTTCATTACCGGAGTTCTTCATGGAGGCTCTACATGGGGGTTCGTCAAGGATTCTTTTCATTCTTCAATTGTTCTTCAAGATTTCTCTTGAAGTTAAGATCAGCCAAGCTATACTCTAAAAATAAACATGGTGCTCAACACATGTTTTGTTTTGGGGAGTTCAAGTATTCTTCATCTTGCATTTCAAAGTGCAATTCGTTCTACCTTATCATTTGAGGTGGTGTTATGTCATTCTTGACAATTTGAGTTCATCTTTCATGATTCACATGTTGTCAAGAATGAGGTATTTTAAATCCATTAATCCCTCCATTGGAGTTATCTTGGTTTAGGTTACACCTAAAGCCTTCCCTAAGGAATGTTGCTAATTGCGGTGCCTATCGATAATCCAAGTTTCCTCCTATTCTATCATTAAAAGGAGTTTTCATCTCCTTGCTGATCTCAATCCAATTAATAGTTTCCATCAGTGGCCGGTTGTCACCTCATCTTTTTGAGATGTTTACCATAAGCCCACAACAAGCTTGTCCTTTTCGTTATTGGTTTTCCAACAACTCCATTATAACCTTCTTGGAAGGGTGCTTTCCTAGTTCTTTTGTGGCAGAAATTGGCATTTCTTCTCCATTCTGTTATTCCCATGATCTATCTTCTATTCTTTCTTCTGGAGGCATGGTGATGTTGCTCTCTTTACTCATCATCTCGAATTGTGAGGATCGTGTTCTTTTCATGCTTATCCATTCACCCGGAGTGTTGTGCCATCTCTTCAAGTTCTTTTCATCTTATCATGTTTTCCTTCTTCTTTCAGTCGGAGTGCTGCCCAAATTATATCAATCTTATTCCTTCTCTATCTATTTTTAACCGGAGTGGTTTCAATATCTATCTTATCATTAAACCTCTTGGTTCTCGTCGTATCCCTTGTTCGTCTTTTCTAACGGAGTGTTTTCAACTTTGTTCATCTTCATTGTTTTCTTTCTTTCCTTTTGCTCAACCTCTCAAGGTTCATGGTTTCACTCGTTTGTCAAAGAAGCAACTTAGTTTACCTCTTATCTTCCTCTTCCGTTTCTCTCCGGTGCCATCCTAGATCTCGGGACGAGATCCTCTTGTAGTGGTGGAGTGTTGTAATGCCCAGGATACAACTTTCCATATTCGTGACTCCAACACTTGCCTTTTCCGGATATGCGATATGTTATTTTCTTCAAGGTTGGGTTTTTGTCGTTCGTTTTGCATCTTATTCATGTCTTGCATTTCATCTCATCGCATCATGAGCATTGCATCCACATGTTTTTCACAAAACT
Organism: Triticum dicoccoides; assembly: GCF_002162155.2. NCBI lineage: Eukaryota > Viridiplantae > Streptophyta > Magnoliopsida > Poales > Poaceae > Triticum > Triticum dicoccoides. Next base: position 501,359,909 of record NC_041393.1, on the reverse strand, counting down.
CATAGCAGTTCGCAGTTGTCCTTTCTCTCTTTGCCTCCGGTGTCATGTTGTCACACCGCTTGTCCTTGTTGACCCTCTCTCAAACCCCCTCACGTGCGCGTCTGAAACCTCCCCCGAACCCGACCCGAGCAGCCGTCACCGTTGGATCCAGATCATCCCCAAACATCCCGAAAACATCTTCGCTTTCTTAATTGGACTTCCCTAGCCTATTTTTCCATCTGTACGATTACGATCGGAGGGACGAGATAGCCCTAGCCTAACCCACCCGCTATATATACTAGTCTAAACCGAGACCAAATCCCTAATTTCTAGGGATTCTCCTAGCCGCCGCTGCCACTCTTCATGTCCCTTCCTCATCGGGATCCTCCCTGATCCAAAAATCCTATCCTCGATTTCAACCATCGGCCAATCTCTATCGATCCCCTCCACTACCACCGAAGCCTGTAGAAGCTTCTCCTACTCCACGACAGCCGGCCTCCTCTGCTTCGCGCCTCCCGAGCAGCAACGAGGAGCCCGAGCTCCATATGCCACGCCGTCGCGCTGTGCTACCTCCCGCGCTCGACCTCATCCTTGGCGCTGCCTCCAGGAACCACCCGAGGAAAGAGCCTCGCGCTCATGTGTGAGCACGCACATGAGCTTCTGCACCCACGCCTCGACCCTGCCGCATCTCCCTCAACCGGACGTCGCCGCCGGCGACCAGCACTCCCAGGCCAGGCCGCTCGCTCCTTCTTCCTGTCCTCCTCTTCTTCTCGTTCCCTCCCTTCTCTGACCTCTTCCTGGTCTCATCCCTCTCACGCTGGAGCTCCCCGTCGCCGGATCGGGTCTCGTCCTCACGGTTCCTCTCGCGTCGTCGTCTCGCGACGCCCTGCCCATGCCAGCGCCTCGCTGCCCGGATCCGCTTCCTCTGGCCGCCTCCAGCGCCACTAGTGCATCGCCAGCCGGCGCCCCCTGCCTCGCCATTCCCTGCCGCGGCCGCTGCTTCCTCTACAACGACGACCGGCGCCAAGTTCCCCCGCGCCTGCAGCGTAGCCCGATCCGCGTCGTCGCGCGTTGACCACGGCCCCCGCACCCCCTCGTTCGGTCCAGCAAGGCCCAACGGCGACCGGCCCAGCCGTGCCCTTCAGCCACCCCAGTACACCACCAAGACGGCCTCAAGGCCCAATGTGAGGCCCAGTCCACCCCAGTTTTGGCCCAGATCTTTTTTTCCTTAACTGCGATTTAATCAATTTCCAGGGATTTGCAGTATTGCAGAAAACCCCCTGTTGTTCATGCACTTAATAACTCACAAAATATGCATCATATGTAAACAATTTATATATGTAAAATGCTTAGAATTTCATCTAGTTTCATAATATGCTGCTTTCATCCATGTTTAAAATGTTTAAAATGTTGTTTGTTTAAATTTGCTCAAATGCCATGTTAAAATGATTTATTTCATAACTAAATAACCGTAGCTCCGTTTTAAATAAACTTTATATGTAAATGGGGTGGAAAAATGCCTAGTTTAACATGGTGCACTCATCTTGCATGTTTAAGAACTCTAAAATACGGTTTAGGTCAGAACAGTACCAAATTCATAAATTGCATATGGAGACTTACCGGAATTGTTGTTTGTTATTTCCGGCCTCATTTAAACTTGCCTAAATAGTTAGTTCACTTTTGTTTCACCTCTTGCCATGTTTAACAACATTTAATATTGTTGAGTACCTAAATGGGAGAGAACTAAATAATTGATGTGGTGTTTTGTCAATATGCAACTCGTTGCATATTGAGCTCCACTTAACTTGTAGTATTGTTTGTTGCACTTTGCCATGCCATGCCTCATTTAAACCGGACATGCATCATACTTGTTTGTGCATCATGCCATGTTTATGATTGCGCATTTACCATGTTGTTTGTTTCTTTCTGGTGTTGCTTCTTAGTTCCGGTAATGTTGCGATTGTGAGGATACGTTCGACTACTCCCGTTCGTCTTCTTCATGGACTCGTTCTTCTTCCTTGCGGGATTTCAGGCAAGATGACCGCTACCCTGGATCTCACTACTATCATTGCTATGCTAGTTGCTTCGTTCTATCGCTTTGCTGTGCTACCTATCACCTATTTATCAAGCCTCCCAAATTGCCATGTCAGCCTCTAACCTTTTGCACCCTTCCTAGCAAACCGTTGCTTGGCTATGTTACCGCTTTGCTCAGCCCCTCTTATAGCGTTGTTAGTTGCAGGTGAAGTTGAAGATTGTTCCATGGTGGACATGATTTTGGTTGGGATATCACAATATGTCTTATATTATTAATGCATCTATATACTTGGTAAAGGGTGGAAGACTCGGCCTTATGCCTGGTGTTTTGTTCCACTCTTGCCACCCTAGTATCCGTCATACCGGTGTTATGTTCCCGGATTTTGCATTCCTTACGCGGTTGGGTGATTTATGGGACCCCCTTGACAGTTCGCTTTGAATAAAACTCCTCCAGCAAGGCCCAACCTTGGTTTTACCATTTGCCTCACCTACCTTTTTTTCCCTTGGGTTTCCGGAACCTGAGGGTCATCTTTATTTTAACCCCCCCGGGCCAGTGCTCCTTCGAGTGTTGGTCCGAAATTAGCAGCCTGCGGGGCCACCTCGGGGCAACTTGAGGGATGGTTTTACTCGTAGCTTGACTTATCCGGTGTGCCCTGAGAACGAGGTACGTGCGACTCCTATCAGGATTTGCCGGCACATCGGGCGGCTTTGCTGGTCTTGTTTTACCATCATCGAAATGTCTTGTAAACCGGGATTTCGAGTCTGATTGGGTCTTCCTGGGAGAAGGTATATCCTTCGTTGATCATGAGAGCTTATCATGGGCTAAGTTGGGACACCCTTGCAGGGTTTAAACTTTCGAAAGCCGTGCCCGCGGTCATGTGGCAGATGGGAATTTGTTAATGTCCGGTTGTAGATAACTTGACACCAGATCCGAATTAAAACGCATCAACCGCGTGTGTAGCCGTGATGGTCTCTTTTCGGTGGAGTCCGGGAAGTGAACACGGTTTTTGGGTTATGTTTGACGTAAGTAGGAGTTCAGGATCACTTCTTGATCATTGCTAGCTTCACGACCGTTCCGTTTGCTCTCTTCTCCCTCTTATTTGCGTATGCTAGCCACCGTATATGCTTAGTCGCTGCTGCAGCCTCACCACTTTTCCCCTTCCTTTCCCTTTAAGCTTTGCTAGTCTTGATACCCATGGTAATGGGATTGCTGAGTCCTCGTGGCTCACAGATTACTACAACAACAGTTGCAGGTACAGGTTATGTGATGATCATGACGCGAGAGCAAGCTTGCTTGTTTTGGAGTTCTTCTTCTGCTTCTTCATTGATGAGGGGATAGGTTCCAGGTCGGCAGCCTGGGCTAGAAGGGTGGATGTCGTTTGAGTTTCTGTTTGTGGTTCATCCATAGTCGGATGATGCTCTTATGTATTGTGATGTTGTATTCATGTGGCATTGTATGCCTCTGGTATGTATCCCCATCTATTATGTAATGTTGATGTAATAATATCCACCTTGCAAAAGTGTTTCAATATGTGGTTCTATCCTTGGTGGGACCTTCGAGTCTCTTTAGGATAGTATCGCATATTAGGCGTAACAAAACATGGATGCTTATTGTCCCAAAATTCAAAAGAAGCGGCAAAATGTCCACTCCCATGTTGGCTACCCGAAACCAAGTGTTTGGGAGATGGAAATTACTGTCTACCCATTACACGGACAATCCATCGGCCCGATTTCCACTGCTCTAAATAGGGGTAGGTTAGTAACTTCAATCAGACGTGACACGACCGCCTCTGAGCCCATTGCGACACAATGGGCGTCAAACATGGGCGGCAAAACACATTTGATTCAAGCTCGTCCGAAAGACCTCTGTTTCTCCCTACATTCCCCATTCATACACGGTGGGCGGCAAAACAAACTCGACTCGGCCGAAATCGATGTAGGCAAATATTTTTAATAGGGGCAGGTTTGTAACTTCACTCAGACGTGACACAACTGCCCTACCTGTCAGCCCCATTCATACACCATGGGCGCCAACCACCCTCTCCTCGCCTGAAATCGCTCTAGGCAAATATTGGCGAGATGCAAGATTACCGTCCTATCCCCAACCGATGAGACGTCCAAATTTTAAACGGGGGCTAAGTTCGTAACTTTCCCATATTTCAGACAGGCGCGTCCCAAAAACATGGTTCCCCGTACCTCTCCCTCCATTTTCCGATTCATACACCGTCCATGCTAGAACACCCCATCCCCACACCAGCCTCAGTCCGCCAGCCCATCCATCGCCGCCATCCTCCACCACATCCAGCGCCACCATCCTCCACCATGCCGGAGCGCCTACCAAGACCGCGTCATCCACTGCTAGAGATGGACGTTTCTCATCCACGGCGACGGACCAATAACCTTGCATCACGTCCTCTCGCTTCATCGGCACCGTCGTCCTCTTTGGCGGGGCCGCTCACACGACCTTCTCTTCCACCAGAACGGGACTTATCCCCCGATGCACCTGTCTACCATTGCAGATCTGCTTCAATGCCACTGATAGCCATCACACGCCGGATGCCTACACGGCGCCGCAAGAGAGGTGGTACTTCATATCTCCTCAACTTTTTGATCTCAACCAAAAAATAGATCTTAACTTGGTTACTCTACTTTCTTTTCAGCTCTTAGAATTTAGTTCTTAGTTCGAAGCAAACAATGATGCTAAATATCATTTCTTCAGTTTGCAGCTTCAATTCTGCCATGGCACAGCCATAATACGGTTTAATTGATCATGCTTAGGGTTTAATTGATCATGTTGGTTCCGTGGTGGTTTATTTAATAGAAATCAGAGGGGAAACCCTCTTTTGCTAAAAAAATATGCTTAGAGTTTCCCCCTTTTATGATCACTATACGATCAGAATACGTGCTTCGTGTCATAATAACACTGCTCCACCCATCAAGCTAAACAAGCTTAGTTGTTCAAATACGAATCTGATATTATTAAAACAGAGTTGTTTAATTGGTCAGCTAAATGTTCCTAAATTAGTTTAAAAAATGCATGTTTGCCGCTCGGGTGTGTATCTCTACAGGGTGCCCACGATGGGCCGGCCCACCCTGGGATTTTGGGTCATCCCAGGCCCCGATTCTCCTATGTTCTGCTGCGCGCTTCCGATATCTACTCGCCACCAGCCGCCTGCCTCGTCGGCGACTTGCCGTCCCCGAACGGCATGGCTCTAGGAGGAGACGTCGGACTAACAGGAGGCCAGGAGCCGCTCGCCCAACAGTGTCACCGCTGCCCGAGCACGCCGCCGTGCCTACCTTCCCAGTCCATTCAGGGCTCATGCATGCAGCACCCACCAAGCCAACCAGATTTATCCTGAGATACATCCTCAACACTCAGCAGCCACTCCTCATCACCCATTTTCTAATTGATTCATTACTCATTAGGCAGGACTGTCATTAGGGTTTGTTGTGTGCTTAGTGCTACCTACACTTACTGGTTCAGATGTATTTTGCTAATCTTTAGTACCTCTAAAGTTCACAGTGTTTTCAAAATTCCGGCCCTCGGAACAGATACTAGTCATTTTGGATTGTTGGTCATAGTGACATTGACCCAGATTACTACTGCAAGCCAGGTTTGTTGACAATTTTACTTGTCTTTCTTACTCATTTGATATAATATCCAATTATTCACATCGATTAGTTGCAAACAATAAGTGCTAGACAAACTTCTTAGTTGAGATTTTGGACGGTCTCTTACTGCAGTTACAATTCTGCATACTTGTCCTAGTAAGCTCACAAGTAAATGATTGATTCACTACATCTATGCTTGCCTTGTCATATTGGTTGTCAATATTCTTTTAGGGTGGACCACCCTATTTCTAAATACTGGAACCGTAGACATGAGTGAATAGTATTTCTCTATGTGATCTCTTCCATCATGTGTGGGCAATGAACACTGCATTGTATAGAAAGAAAGTGTCATTTCCCGCTTTTACATAGGTTTCGATCTTTTACATGGAATACAATCTGCCTACTTGCTTTGTGTCGCACTACCAAGACTCCACCCTTGAAGCTAAACATTATGCCACTCATAATTGCTTAGTTTATTTGTTCAAATACGAATTTCATATGATTCTAATGTTCCTACTTCAGTTTTGAAATGTGTGTCTTCCTGTTATAGAGACATAAGGGGTTTGTATTTCTGTGTGTGGTCTGGTCAGCATGGTTGGGGGGGTGAACTTTGCATATGCAGGGGTCTATAGGGAGACACTCTTCGAGTTGAATCCGCAATGCATTCCATAGATAATCTGACTACTTTTTATGTTTTCATGAATCTCAGATTCTGAATAGCATCATAATGATTATGAGCTTGCGCGCATGAAAAGACTAAAGCAGAAAAATGCCATGGCTGTCAAACTTGGCATTAAGGGACTGAAATCAAGTCTGGATGCAATGCAATGCAAACGCTCTCCACCTACAGATTCATGCTCAGAATATGATCCTAACAGTGATTCTGAGCTAGAGGGAGACCTAAGTCAATGTAGCTCCCTAGTGGAGGAGTCAGAGGAAGATGCCCTATCTTGTTCACCCATCAAGGTACTTGCTCTAACTTTCCAAGGTTACATTGCTCGCACATATCTTGCAACTGATGCTTTGCATTGCTTCTACTTTGTTGAACTTCCATTAGCTTAGTTTACACATCATGTATGTGAATACACCCTGCCTATCCATTTTCAGTACATATTCCATCTGCCATCATACCATATTTATCCATTCAAATGTTGTTCTTGTGTATCAGACGTTCAAAAGGAAGAGGGCGATTGCTGATTGTGGAGGAGCACAAGCAAAGTATTTGGAAAAGGTAGTGGCACTTGATAAATCAAATAGCCCATTAGGTGTAGTTGCAATATCACCTGACCCACAAAACACCCCAACTCTAGCAGACTCTAGCCCTACTACACTGGTCATTTCTAATGCCCCAACTCAGCAGACCCCAACTGCAGCAAACAATATGATTATGGCACTTGACATAGCACCAGCTCTATGATGCAAAACCCCCATTCAAGCAAAGGGTACACCAAATCCAGTTGCCAAATCCCTTTTCGAACCAGAGAGAGCCCCAGTTGCAGCAAATAGGACCCCTGTTCCATTTCTTCCTAGTTTAGAAGACGAAACTTATGTTGTTGTCAGGAACTTTGTGCGCATCTTTCCTTCATGGACAGATTATACCGCAGACATAGAACAATTTCCAGTCTTCCTCCGCAACTTACGCGTAAGTAATGTACTAATGTTATTCATGGTCATTACTGCATATGTTTCTGCTGACAGAAGACACAAGACTTCATTCTTTTAAATAGGCGAGGAGCAAACTGGATTGTGAAGACGAGCAAGGGTTGGTTGCGCTTTTCAAGCACTCGTTGATGAAGTATCGTTCCTACATGAGGCAAGCACACTTCGATGGCAAGCCTCTGAACGAAATTTCTGTAAAGTCTCCGGTGCTAAATTTATCCAACGGTGACTGGAATAATCTTGTTACACATTGGTCTCGGCTGCAGCGTAAGGTACTGTCTATGCTATCACATCACAATTTGAACTACATTTCTGCATTTGCCTTAATGTCTCACTTGTACGAAAACTGTTAGCAGAAGAACATTCGTTCTCAAGGGACCACAGAATCTCGCAACTATACTGCACACTGCATTGCTCTTGTGAGTACCTCTTGCCCTGTATGACCGTACTTACTTTCATAACTGTTTGATTATGTAGCATCACTGCACATGTTAGCCTTGTAATCGTCCATTTGGTGGAGATTATAAGATCCGTATGGACTCTTACATAAATTTAGAATCAACCCAATGCTTTTGAAGAGGTTTAGCTCTGCAGTCCTCTTGTAAGGACTGAACGTGGTCTATCACTATACTTACATTAACAACAACTCCCTCTGTCCCATAATATAAGAACGTTTTATACAGTACACTAGTGTTCAAAACACTCTTGTATTATGGGAACAGGGATTGGTTCATTGTTTAGCATTCTGCATCTTATCTCCCCCGCCCACCATTTACTAAAAAAGATCAGATCTATATTTACTCTTACCAACAAGTAGAATACAGACAATGCCAGTGCAGAAGTGTAGCCCATTGCTCTTGTCAGTACATTTTGTCCTGTAATGCTTGTACTTCCAGGGATTGGTAGTTGATTATGTAGCATCGATCTGCATCTTATCTTCATTATCCTCTATCCCTTCCAGTATTATCATATCTATAATTACTCTCTACAAAATATAGAGTACAGGCAATGCTTATGAAGAAGATTCTGTGCTGAAATTCTTCAGTTATCCTTCCCTTGACATGGAGAAGGGCATTATAAATCCGGTGTTAAGTGTTAATGTAAGTCAGTCCTTCAAAAGCGTTTATCCTCAACCGCTGTTTAATTTTCTCATACTCCCTATCGTTTGCTGCTGTTTAGTTTGCTGTTTCTACCAAAATGCATGTTCGCAAGCACCATAAGTTCTAAGTTTTACTTGTAAAACCAAATTTCTTATTCATACCATGCACATTACTTAATACTCCCTATATGTATGCTTGTTTTTGTGGATCTATAATCCAGTGTGTGGTGAAGCAGCCCATGTTTGCACCTTGTCATCTCCTGTTTTATCTTACTGATGTGGCTGATGATATGAACAACATGCCATGCACATTATCCAAAATAGATATAATGATTTTCTTTGCCCTTAATCTATGCTTGTTATGTTGACATGGTAATCCAGTAGTGTGGTGAAGCTCTCCGCATTATGAACAATGCCAAATTATGCTATTGATATTTTGAACTTACACTTTATTTTCTAATTTGAAATTGGATGGAATTGACAGCACGGTTATCATCTTTGTTTATACACGTGCAAAACCTGTCATCTCTCTGCTTTGTTTCAGGGTGATATGCTTGATGGCATGCACAAGTATGCTGAAGGCTGTGAGACAAACCCAACATATATTGCAGCAAAGAAGGCAAAACATCTTGAAGATAGCGAGATAACCCCAAAGTCTTGTCTTGATGCAGTGTTCAAGTTACTTGAGACTAGCAGTCAGACAAGCTCACAGAATTCATTGTCTAAATCAGTTCGACTTCTTCAGTCCCAAGTTCTAGCAGAAAGGCATTCTGCAACTCAACTTCGACTTGAAGTCCTATCTCTAAGAAAGATTGCGGAGAATACCAATGAGAACCTCATCGCTAAACAACTACACCTGGAAGCTATGACCGACATGCTAGTCCGGTCTCACAGCCTTGGTCAGCAGCTTGCGCAGCAGTTCCCCCGCAAAGCTAACCTTTCTTGAACTATCTTGGAAGTGGTCTCGGTTTATTTTGTTATGCTACAATGGTGCCCAGTTTTTGTAATATGCTTCTTCATTGCGCTTTATGATCACTCGTGGTGAACTTCGATGCCCAGTGGATGTAATATACCTTAAATCCTTTATTGTATAGTGTAGGTTTATTCTTAGTTACTATGCCGTAATTTCTTTATTGTATAGAGTAGGTTTGTTCTTAATTCCTACTAGTTACTGCCATCATTTGCTATCTGAAAAAAATCAGATGTAGTCGACCGGGCCGTAACATTCGACTCTAACAGGCCTGGTTTTTAGTGGGCCACAATTGGGCCGGCCTGCGTCTTTCTTGGGCCCGAATGATTGGGGCCTGCACACATTGCGCCAGGCCCAAACTTACACCGGCCTATATTTTAGTTGGGCCTTTTGTCGACCCAGCGCTCAGGCTGAATATTGTACTGGCCTGTTACAGTCGAGATGAAACCACGGGCCTTTAGCGGGCCAAAATGCAAGTTGGGCCTCAATTTTCACTAGTCGTCGACGGGCCTTCAGCAGGCTGAAATGTAGACCGTGCCTTTTTGGGCCCAGTTAGCTCACGGGCCGTTACCTGGCCGAAACATATCTCGGGCCTTAGTTGGCCCACTGATATCATGGGCCTTTAAGCGGCCAACAGCTTAGTACAGGCATCAGCGGGCCGAATTATGCGACATGCCTTTAACAGGCCCAAAGTCATGTTGGGCTTAACTGTTGCCACCTTTAGCACGGGCCGTTAGTGGGCCCGATGTCCCGTCGGACCATATATGGCCCATGGGCAGCACGAGCCATTCCCAGGCCGAAAGTCACACCGGGCTGAAATGGGCCAATGTCTACATCAGGCCTCTAATAGGCCGAAAGTCACACCGGGCTGAAATGGGCCCATGTCAACATTAGGCCTCTAACAGGCCAAAAGTCAATGGGCCATAGTTGGGCCCAAATATTTGGCGAACAATTAACGGGCCATATCTGGCTTCGGGCCGCAAATGGGCCCAATTATTGGGCGAACAATTAACGGGCCAGATCTGGCTTTGGGCCGTAAATGGGCCCAAAGTTTGGCCGTACAATTAACGGGCCAGATCTGGCTTCGGGCCGTAAATGGGCCTTTATTAAGCAGGTCGTTATTGGGCTGGCCCACTAGTACCCGATTAAGTACTACGGTCCTTTGACTGGGCCGGCCTTTTTAACCTATATGGGCCTCTGTTGGGCCCAACCACATGTCGACGTATCATAGGCATGTCTCCTCCAATGGACGGGCGACATCTGGCCCACTGACGAGCTGTAGGTGTTCCCTTCGGCCAATCAGAATTTTACACGCGGAAATTTCCCATTGGTCCGGGCTGTTAACGGGTTATCGAATCCAAAACCCGACCCGATAGCTTAATGGCGTTCCGTTAGGGTGGATGCCATGTGTTGGTCACCCTTGACGAAAGCACTTCTGTGACGCGTGATTTATCGTCATGGAAGTGGACACTTCCGTGATGATAGTTTTGGTAATGTCATGGAACACTTCTACGACAACACATGTATGACTATCTTGATTCTGTCATAAAATCATCATGGATGTACATGCATGACAAAAAATGTGACCTACTGTGACAAACACATATCATCACCGAATTGTATTTTTTTTGTAGTGTTTCTTCATGGTGTATCACGCAGAAGTTGTCCTGTCCTGCGACATTATTAATGACTAACCTCGAGTTCGCATGTACGAAGAGCGAGAAGCCGAGCTCGATTAGTAGGATGACCTAGACGCCTCGAAGAGGAGCACGATATCGCACAAGCTCGTTCCGCATTTTACCAACAACAGGCCAGGCGATACCAAAGCAGAGAAGTGCAGGCCAAGACATATAACGTTGGCGATCTCGTCTAGCGTCTCCCAGAGAAGAAAAAGGATAAGCTCAAACCAAGATGGGAGGGCCCCTTCATTGTCTATGAAGTTCTCATAGGAGGAGCCTATCGCCTTTGCAATGCATCGGATAATCGCCTCGAGCCGAATCCATGGAACGTTGCTCGGCTCCAACGATTCTACGGATAGTTCGTAACAATTTTTTTTACTTTGACTAGGTTCCTTTTTCTCCTCTCCTTTTTTATTTTTTCCTTTTTATATCCCAGGGTATGTTTGGATCTACCGAACTGTTAGGGGTACACATCTTTAAATGTATACACCCCACTATAACTGGGGGGCTTCTTTGACAAAGCTTATTACTAAAAGCTTGTTGCTTACATTATCACGTCGTTTGTTCTATACATCTTTTGCCATTATATGCACCTCTATGACTTAAGTTTTTGCCAAGCTGGGTTGCCTCGCTCCTGTGTTTATACCCTACGTTCCTGATTGTTTGGCTAGGGTGTAAAGGGAGCACCTCTGTGATTTCTACAACCGGGTAATCCGGATATGTACCTCAGGCGGGTGAAGCCAAAAGCTAGCATTCTTAAGGGAATAATTGGTTGGCAAGCAATGACATATTATTTACGTTTATGTAATCCTTCTAACAAATAAGGGATATGATGCCCGTAATTCTATCTTTTGGATCAAAGCCTAGGTATGCATAATTAAGCATGCCGACCCATGGAAAGGAACCCTTAACAGAACTATTTTCCCTGGAAGATGTTCCTTATGTTAAATAGTAATATAAAATAACCGCCCGAACAAACTTTATCTGCTTGAACAATATGACCGGATTGCCTCGTTTCCGGACATAATGAATGTTTATTACATTCAAACATGGTGTCCAGAAACACTCCAACTTCTTAGTTCAGAGGTTGAAGCCGAAGGCCTACGATGACAAATTTTGACAAGTTCGGTTGGAGATAAGTTCGATGATAAATTACATTGATACATCGAATCGAACGCCTACTATTTATCTATGTCATCTATAAGACTGTGTTAGCTAGAATCTTTTTGGGAATATTTCACAGCTATCATCACTTGGTCATATAACAAGTTCATGCGAATCTCTTTTTCATTCGGTCCGCGAGGTCCAACTTGGGCCATACGATTCGGATCAATCCCAGTGTAGCATGTTTTCACCATCGCCCGTGCCTCTCATGCACCTTCCCGGCATGCTGACACCTTCTATAGTTCAAAACGCCACCGGGCACCGTTGAACAGGTTTGCCAACCCCTCCATACTTTCTGGAGGGGCATCGGATGGCCATAAGGCTTTGACCATACTCTTCATGGCTTTCCAGGCCCGCTCATGCACTACGGACAACTCTTTTAGAACGTCGCCTCTGAATTTGGATACTTCCTCTTCAGGACACCCGGTTAACAGATCTACAAGAACAATATTATAACAGTCCAAATTACGGGATAATATGATTCCCCTAGATGGTTCAAAGGTCATACCGAATATGTCGCCTTTCAACTTTTTATTCTCTTTTTGTGCGTCCGATAATTGAGCCTTTAAGCTCTTTATCTCTTCGGCTTTCTTATCATTTTCCTCCTCTAGTTTGTTCTTTTGATCAATGGTCATCATGACTTTCTTCATTTCCTCTAGCTCTCTGGTGGTGGCATTTAGCTTTGTCCGGCTCGTTTCAAGCTCCTGGGACAGTGCGTTGTTCTTTTCTTTGAGAGCTTGCGGTCATAACGATCCTTCAATCGGTTGGTCTAACCGCTTCAAGTTTCGGGGGCTACTGGCATATATCTATTAAATTTACACAAACTATTACCTGCATGTCTTTTGAAAACAGGTGAGCAACTCTAACAAGTCCGTCCTGGGTGGCTCGAATATATGCATCCACGGAGCCGAGGGCACTGGATTCCTGCCCAGTAAAAACTGGAGCACGCATGGTCTCTTTTAGTCGTGAATGATTCACCATGCTCTCCACTTCAGAATTTGTGATGGATACATCATCGGAATCCTCATGAGGTGGATGATTTGGTGCTGCATCCGTATTGGCTCTCATCCTAGTTGATGAGCCCGGTGCCAGATTAGCTGATGATCGGCTAACTGGGAATTTGGACATCGTTCACCGTGTGCTCCTCCTAAAATAAGATGGGAGGATAAATATGACAATCTAGTCTTATGCTTAGGCACATATCAAAGGTTATACCTCTTTAATGAAAGAGGGGGCTCAACGGCGCTCTCGGACTAATGGGCCGTCAAGATAGAAGATGGAAGATTATCCCTCGTGTCTAGTGGGGACTCTCACATGCATGGATGGAAAGTATAGGTGTCCGGATATATTATTCCTTTCTGTAAAACTGACTTTGTACAACCCTAAGCCCCTTCGGTGTCTATATAAACCGGAGGGTTAGATCAAGGCAGGATCATAACATTCCTAGGCTAGCTATCTAGGGTTAGACAAATTGATCTCGTGGTAGATCAACTCTTGTAACCCCTATACCCTCGAATATAATCAAGCAGGAGTAGGGTTTTACCTCTATTAAGAGGGCCCGAACCTGGGTAAATACTGTGTCTGTTCTCCATTGTTACTATTGATCCTTACACGCACAACTTGGGCCCCCCTACCCGAGATCTGCTCGTTTTGACACCGACATTCGTGCTTTCATTGAGAGATCCGCTGTGTAGTCGATGGAAGGATCGATGGCTCACCTCTTCGTCAACGGTGATGCTGTGTCTAGGGAGATTTTTCTTTCTGGACAGGTTTTTGTGTTCGGTGGCTTTGTGCTTTGAGCCAACTCGATCGGCCGCCTCGAGCAGGTCGATAGCTATGCCCCCGGCCACCAGATCAAGTTTGGAAACCCGAAACATGTCGCTGACATCCGAGGAGGCTTGGTCTCCGATGGGTTCGCGACCTCGGCCACCGCTCTGTGTCCCATCGAAGAAGACTGTTCGGATCCCCTGTCGAATCTCGTCCAGGGGTAACACCAGCACTCACCTCGGCCTTAGATCTAGGGCAGGTCTCATCATCTGAAGCCGGGAGCATAAACCCCGCCGGACTCCTTCTCCTTATTGAAATTCCTGCCGAAGACCCAGACACATGCTTAAACCTGGCTCTGGGCAACCGTTATGAATTGCTGAGGTCTGCACTTAGCGGATCCGAACACATCGCGGTAGACCCATGGCTCCCGCTCCCGCTCTTAGATGAAGCGTTGGGTCTAATGCAGTCTCTCGCCAACACGGAGGCTTTACCTCCGAACTGCACCCAGCTTGGACTAGGGGCTGAGAGAGGGGAATTTTACGCCCCACCCACCACCCACTTGATAGCCACTGTTGAGGACTTAACCGACATGCTAGATTATGCGTCCGAAGACATCGACGGTATGGACGACGATGCCGAGGCCGAACAAAGCCAAGTCCCACCCGTTACATGGCATTGGACGGCCACCTAAACCTACGATGCATACATGGTGGACACTCCGAAGAACGACAAGGAAAACCCAAGCCCAGATGGGGATGGACCCGTCGATAAACCACCAAAGTGCCGACGTCAGCGGCGCCGCTCATGATCGCGTCGGGCAAAGGATAGCAATACCGGCACCGGAGATAATGAGACCCCGGACGGTGCCAAAGATACCAAACACCTTATCGATCCCACATCCGAACAGGATGAGCGGGAAGAAGGTGAACACAGCCCTGGACGCACTGACAACAAAGACGCAGAGGACATCAACTACATGCCAAAATCCAAAGAGGAGGTTAGCCTTGGTAACGAAGACTCCATCGTCCTAGAAGAACCTCTCGATCAAGAACGCTTCAAGCAACAGCTCATTGCCACAGCTCGGAGCCTGAAAAGGAAGCAGCAGCAGCTCAAAGAAGGGAAAGACACGCTGAATGAGAGGTGGACTAAGGTCCTGGCCGCTGAGGAATACGGCCAAGAATGACCTGTCAAAAGTTAACCTAGGCGTAGGTTGTTGCCTCAATTCAACGACGAAGTCCTTGAACCAATACCGTCAAAATATAATCAGGCAGATCAACCAGACCGACAACCACGTGGACGGGACAAAGCGGCATATCAAGCCGAACACCAACCCACACCCCATCGCCGAAGAGGCAGGGAGACTGCAGCCGCGGGACATACATACGACTTGCAACGTGACCTAGCCCATAAAGCTGGTTAGACCAGATCAATCTATGGATCAAGGGGGCGTGCCTCAGCGCAAGATGATGGCCATGAAGCCCGGCGTGACAAACGCTACTATGATCGGGATTAGTACCGAACCCAGATGCCAGCCGATCTCCGCCACGACATCGCCAGATACAGAGGAGCCGCACACCCCTTATGCTTCACTGATGAGGTTATGGAACATCAGTTTCCGGAAGGGTTTAAACCCGTAAACATCGAACCATACGATGGAACGACAGATTCGGCCATCTGGATTGAAGACTTCCTTCTCCACATTCATATGGCTCGAGGAGACGATCCCCATGCCATTAAATATCTTCCCCTAAAGCTGAAGGGAACAGCATAGCACTAGCTAAACAGCCTCCCAGAAAAGTCCACTAGAACCTGGGAAGACTTGGAAGATACCTTTAGGGCTAACTTCCAGGGCACTTATGTCCGGCCACCAGATGTTGACGACTTGAGTCACATAATTCAGTAGCCAGGTGAATTAGCCCACAAGATTTGGAATCGGTTCTTAACTAAAAAGAACCAGATCGTAGACTGTCCGAACGCCGAAGCCTTAGCGGCCTTTAAGCACAGCGTCTGTGACAAATGGCCCAGCCAACACCTTAGGCAGGAAAAGCCGAAGACCATGGCAGCGTTAACGGCACTCATGAGCCGCTTATGTGCGGGCGAAGACAACTGGTTGACTCGTAGAAGCAATAGCTCAGGCGATCCCGGCACCTATGAGGTACGGGACGGCAATGGTAAACCTCGACGCAATAAAAACAAACGTCGGAACGATAGCACCGACAACGCAGATGATACATCAGTCAATGCCGGATTCCACGACCCTAAGTTCGGTTAGCGGAAGAAACCTTTTAAAGGCAGCAAGGATGGGCCATCCAGCTTAGACAAAATCCTTGAGAGGCCCTGCCAGATTCATGGCACACCCGATAAACCTGCAAATCATACCAATAGGGACTGTTAGGTCTTCAAGCAGGCCAGTAATTTAAGTACCGAAAACAAGGGAAAAGGGCCTCCAAGCGAAGACGAGGATGAGCCCCGTCAGCCGAACACCAGGGGTCAGAAACAATTTCCCCCCGAGGTAAGGACAGTGAACATGATATATGTCACTCACATCCCTAGAAGGGAGTGCAAGCACGCACTTCGGGACATCTATGTCGTAGAGCCGGTCATCCCAAAATTCAACCCATGGTCATCTTGTCCGATCACCTTTGATCGCAGGGATCACCCAACCAGTATACGTCACGGGGGTTCGGATGCCCTGGTCCTTGATCCAATTATCGACGGATATCACCTCACTCGAGTCCTTATGGACGGAGGAAGCAGTCTCAACCTGATATATCAAAGACACCGTCCGTAAGATGGGGATCGACCCGTCACGAATCAAGCCCAGTAACACTACCTTTAAAGGTGTAATACCAGGGGTAGAGGCTCATTGCACGGGCTCAATCACACTGGAGGTAGTATTCAGCTCCCCAGATAACTTCCGCAGCGAAGAGTTAATCTTCGACATCATCCCTTTCCGCAGTGGCTACCATGCACTGCTCGGACGAACTACCTTCGCGCGCTTTAACACAGTCCCGCACTATGCCTACTTGAAGCTCAAAATGCTTGGACCCCGCGGCGTTATTACAGTCAATGGTAATATGGAGCGCTCACTCCGTACTGAAGAACACACTACGGCCCTTGCAGCCGAAGTGTACAATGGCCTCATCAAGCCAAACAGCTCGCCGGCCAATAACGCCATCGACACACACAAGAAAGTCCAGTCCGCGCATAGCAGTGATAAGTCAATATATCTGGACCTTGATTAGCAGTTCGTCCTTTGCCAACCGCCCCATCAGGTTGTGGCTTATGTACCACGCGTACATAATTATGCATTGAAAATACCTTGGGTGGCGCTGGAGGCACACTTCAGAATAAGTCCATTACACGGCTCGACCATACTTGGACTGCATATATCTTCTTCCTTTTAACACAGGTTCATCAAGAGCCCTACTTACAAGATGGTTGTCACAATATATCCTTTTAAGGCCAGCATATCCCAACCATCCAACGATCCTCTCAAAGGACCCACTACTAAGGAGGAAAGGCACAGACGTGCGGCAGGGCCTCATTGGAGTTTCTTTCCTTAACTGTGGTTTTTAGGCCCTGTGATAGACTTCCCCTTATGTAAAATCTTTTCCTTTTTTCCGGGAATGTAACATGACCCTCATATTGTATGCCATTGCCTATAGTCGACATATCAATAAAGATACGAAGGGCACAGATGCTATCGGCGTTCTGGATATGGGGGGATCCAGACTTGCCTGCCTGCGGCCCACCGTGTGGCTCCATCGATGGCCTGGCATGGCCCAGCTTCGACATCAACAACTCAAGACCCTCGCAAGGGGCCAAGCCTCGTGAGGCGGATGACGCCAAGACCCCCAAGGGGATCGACCTCTTCAGGCCGGCTCCCGAGGGGTCGAGAATTCTATGCAGGGTTCACCTCATGAGGCTCAGCTGACGTTAGCCATGATGACCAAGGCCAGGTGGGCGCCAGGTGGGCGCCAACGGGCACAGAGCGCCAGTTTCCTATTTGGTGCAAGGGAGGCATGCCACAGGCGCGGAGTCCCGAGGAATCAGCCAAAGGTTTCCATTCTGGTGCAACAAGACCAAGACCACCAAGACGGTAGAACGGAGGTCATCATCGAGCCCACCGCAGCTTCACGACCAGAGGCTTTTCACAGGCGAAGACCACTTTAGTCAGAATCAGCTATGCTATTTGTCCCCTTTCAAATCCAGCCGTTGTGGGATCCCTTCCCGCCAACATTTGGGAAGAGGACCAAGGCCACTATAAGTAGGACTTAGCCACCACCATGGAGGGGCATCTAGTCCACATCCCACCAGCTCCCTGGAGCTCAAGAACACCTCACCTCCTAAGGCCAGTTCATCCACTATACTAGTTCATCCTCAGCCCCTTGAGGCAATCCACCAAAATGCTGGAGTAGGGTATTGCACCGCAAGGTGGCCCGAACCAGGATAACCCGCTGTGTCTCTTTGTCTCTTCGAGCTTGCCGCGCTAGGCTTAGGAGGATCACGAGTAGGCAGGCTGGGTAGGTTGAGACCTTCGCACGCACCCTAGAGTTGGAACCTTTCAAGGGTTTGCGGAACCCGTATTCCGACATCTCACGTGCCAGGTAGGGGTGCATTGGAAATCCGCTTCTCCGTCCACCGCATCCTGCCACCGGCTTTGATGGCAGGCGTCCCTTCGTCGACTCGGCCGTCGTGCGCCTCCGAGGGAGCTGAGGGCCTTCGTGCTTTCGCTCCCGCCTTGCGACGGGTGGAGTGGCCACCCAAGTTCAGACCAGAGATGCCACCATGCTACGATGGTGCGGAGGACCCGGCTGCCTTCCTCCATGCGTAAGAGGAAGCAGTTTGGGCGGCCGGCAGAGACGACAAGGTCAAGGCCAACTGGCTCCCCATGGCCCTCGTAGGCGCACCACGCACCTGGTTGCTCAACCTGTCGGAGTCCTCTGTAGCCTCATGGGAGGAGCTGCGCGGCCTCTTCATCACACGCTTCGCGGCACCGACACCCCCCGTCGTCGCAGCTCTCCTAGGTGGCTCGCAGGCACCACCCTCCGACCGCCACATCAAGCAGTTCTACTGACAAGTAAGTGCCGCCCTGGCAGGCTCGGGGGCTCCCCCGGGCTGGGCGGCACCTAAGGGTGACCTCACATTTGGCCCTGAGGGTCATCCAGCCGCCACGACAGGAGCAGGCGCGCTCCTGATGCTTTGCACCCCACCATCTGCAACATGGCGGTCACCAAGACCCTCATCAACAGTGGAGTCGGCCTCAACATGCTCTCCATGGAGACATTCGGCCTGCTGCACGTGTCCCCCGCCCGGCTCCGCCCCACCAAGCCTTTCTCCGGGGCCGTCACCTTTGGGACCCGCGGCAACTACTGCACCGAGCTCATCAACTTCGACATTGCCTGGATCGACCTACCATACAATGCCATCCTGGGGTACCCAGCCTTGGCCAAGTTCATGGCGGCGACTCACCCAGCTTACAACGTCATGAAGATGCCTGGCAGCAACAGTGTCGTCACGGTGGCAGGGGAAACCAAAGACGCGGTGCAGGCCCTCAAGCTCGCCTTCAGTTCGTCGGCATCCGTGCTGCCTGACGAGAAAGGGGGTCCTGGGGCCCCGGTAGCAGCGCCGGCCAAGAAGAAGCAACTGTTCTCCCAAGACCAAGCCGAGACGAAGCAAGTGCTGGTCAGTGAGGAGGGGACAACCAACACCACCTTCACCATAGGAGTTGGCCTCCCTCAGGAAAAAGAGAAAGCGTTGGTCGACTTCTTGCGCGCCAACAAGGATGTATTCGCTTGGGAGCCCAAAGATCTGGCAGGGGTCCCAAAGGGAATAATCGAGCACCACCTGAAGGTATGCCCAAACGTGCGACCGGTGAAGCAGAAGGCCCACCGCTAGTCCACCGAGAAGCAAGCATTTATCGTCCAAGAAACTCGCAAGCTGTAGGATGCTAGGTTCATCAGGGAAGTATGATACCCAGAGTGGCTGGCAAACCCCATTGTCGTCCCCAAGAAAGGAGGGAAGGAACGCATGTGTGTCGACTTCATCAACGTCAACAAGGCCTGCCCTCAAGATCCCTTTCCGCTTCCTCGCATTGACCAAATCGTGGACTCCTCCGCCGAGTGTGACCTATTGTGCTTCTTGGACGCCTTCTTAGGCTGCCACCAGATCAAGATGGCTATGCAAGCTATGGACAAGACGGTGTTCCTGACCCCCTGCGGGTTGTACTGCTACACCTGCATGCCCTTCGGGCTGCGCAATGCCGGGGCTACCTTACAACGGCTGATGCATATGACCCTGGGCGCGCAGCTCGGGAGAAACGCAGAGGCCTATGTTGATGACATAGTAGTGAAGTCTCGGGAGGCCGGGACCCTGATAATAGATCTGGAGGAGACGTTTGCCAGCTTGCGCAAGGTGGATCTTTGGCTCAATCTCGAGAGCTGTTGTCACACCCTAGTTAGCTATGCATTAGAGTGTTGCATCATGTTCACTCTTTCATCAGAAACCTGAAATGGGGATGACAGAACCCCCAGTCCCCTCTGAAACCAATTAGGGTTTACTAAAAACTTTTTCAATGAACCTGAAATGCCCTTCTAAAATGCCCATCATTTTTGTCTTGGTTCAGAACCTCTGCCTAAAGTGATGCACATTTTCCTAGGCCATCTTAGGGTTTTTGAATTAAATCATAAATAATTGAATTTGGGCATTTAAAATTATATAAAATATTTAAATGCTCAAATATCTCCAAACCAAAATGTTTCATGTTGGAAATAATCCAACTATGGACCAGGAGTAGTTTGGTGATTTTAGGAGTTGCCTAAGTATTTTATTTAATTCAACAAAGTTGCAGAAGTATTAAATAACAGAAAACAGAAAGAAATGGAAAAACTTACCTGACGCCTGCTCCCGGCCCACCTGCCGGCCCAGCCCAGCGCCGCTCCAGCGAGCTGCTTGCCGGCCAGGCAGGCAGGCAGGTGCCCGGCGGCGACCGCAGCGCACGCCACGCACCTGCTCGCCGCCTCGCCGCTCCCCGCGCCCGGTGACGTCGTGGATCAGCCTCTCTCGCTCCCCCGAACCCCCCAGACACCCCCTCCTCTCTCCAGCTCCTCCCCCTCGCGCTCCCCCGCCATGATCGACGCCACCATCGTCGTGCCTTCGTCGTAGCCGTGCTTCCCGCCGCCCGTGCGTCCTCTCATCGTGTCCAGGAGCTCCGCCGCTGTCCACTCCATCGAGCAAGCCGAGCCCCGAGCGCTCGCAACGCCCGAGTCCACCGCAACGACCTCGCCCGAACCACCGTCGCCGGAGATCCCCTTCAATGCCGTCGTCGCTCCGGTCCATCTCCGGCCGCACCAAGGGCTTCGTCGCACTCACTGTGAGCTTAGCCATCTTCCCCCCTCCTTTTCTTGCTCCCGAGCCGTGTAGCGACCTCCCGGAGCTCAACCGCACCCACCGCCGTGGAGCTCGTCGCCGACGTGCTCCCGGTCACCCTCCGACCACTCCATGGTGTCCATCATGCTCACCGTGTCACGTAGCACCTAGCTAGCTACTCCCCGCGCCTCGCCGACCCCTCTAGCGTCAAGTTCTTCTTCGGCCGAACCCCGGTGGCCGCCAAAGTCGTCGCCGGCGCCAACTCCGGCCACCCCGACCCCAACAGACTCCACCAAGAGCTGCGGCTCGTCCTCAGCTCCACTCCGGTGGTCTCCGCGACCCATTTGGTGGCCGAAACAGCCAAAACCACTTCCGCCGCCGCGTCGGGCTCGCTGGCGGCTAAACGCCGGTGCAGCCGACCCGGGTTTGACCACGGGTGGGCCCTGGTTGACTCCCCTGAGTCAATGACAGGTGGGGCCCAGCCCTGCTAATTAAACAGGTTTAGTTTTAATTAAATTTTAATTAATCTAATCACACTGACACGCGGGACCCACTGTCAGGTTTGACCCGGACGTGTCCCGTTGACCTGCTGACGTCAGGCTGACGCAATAATTGAATTTCTGGATTAATCTAATATAGGAAATTCCAGAATATAGTTTAAACTTCAAAAATTCATAACTTTTATTCTGTAACTCCAAATCAGACAAATTATATATGAAAAATGATCAAAAAAATCCAATCTATCCATCTGTACTATTTTCATGCATGACTAAACAAGTTAACTTGATGTTTAATGCAGAACAAGGAAAAAACACTTTAAAGGACCATATTTGAGTTTGAAATTTGAATCTTTGATTCAAATTGGTACAAACCCTTCTGGTCTTAGTTGCATTAGCCCAACACACTCATATTGCTATGTTTCATGCATGCATCATATTGTTGCACATTGTTTGGTGATGGTTGTGTATCGGTGTTCTTGCGGCAGGTTCTGCCTCCGAGGAGTACCGTGATTACCCTAACGAAGAACCGTATCAGTGCATCAAACCATCAGGCAAGCAACCAACCATTTGATCATATCGATACAATCCCATGTTCTCGCTCCTGCTCTCTTTTACTGCATTAAGACAACGCGTTTCAAACTGCTGTGTGCTACGGTAGTTGAACCCATTTCCTCTGCATGACCTGTCATTGCCACAGTAACTAGATGAAACCCACTAGCATGTGTAGGAGTTGATTGAGCCATATGTATGTGTTGTTCCTACCTTGCTATGCCTGCTATGCTTAGAGTCGTGTCAGGTATGGTTCATCTGGGTGATGGCTAGAGTGAAATGATTATGTCGGTAATGAGAGTGGTGTGGTGAACACGATTTGGTAAAGGTATCGATGAGAGGCCATGTAGGAGTACATGGTGGGTTGTTTCATTGAAGCCGACCTTAAGCACTGAGATCTGTATGTGTGATTTAAGATACAGCTACTACCATGCATTGGGCCCTGAAATATGACCCCGCTCGACTTCTTATTCACCCTAGATCTCTGTCCAGGAGTTGCAAGTAGTTTCTGGTGTTTGTAGCCTACTGGAGGCCGTGGACAGCGCTGACCGTAGGGGTGGGCTGTGATGCGGTAGGTACGTGGACGGGTGTACCGAATACCCGTTAGGTATCTCGAGAACCCTGTTCACATCGTTCGGGGCCGTATGGAAACCTCGGCCGGACTCCCTGCGGATGGAACCTGGATAGGCGATAAACCTGGACTAGAGGCTTAGGTGTTTAGGTAGGTCGTGGTCTACACCCACGTCGGCTTTCGCTTGAAGTCTGCCGAGCACATGTCGTGTGCAGACGCTAAGTGGTGGAAACATGTATGAAGAAGTACACCCCTGCAGGGTTATCATGATCTATTCGAATAGCCGCGTCCGTGGTAAAGGACTACTTGGTTGCCTATACAGTTCATAGACAAGTAAATGGAAACTACTAAAAGCCTCAAGATAAGTGTGAGTGCCGAGGATGGCTCTTCCGTAGGAAGACGGAGGTGGATCCTCGGTAGTGTATTGAAGTGGTGAGTAGTGGACTCGTGTGCGCAAAACCATTTCAAGTTGGAGTCTCGTAGGTTAGCCTAGCCAAGAGTCAAAGCTGGCTTGCTGCAATAACTCCACCAACCCTTCTTGATAATATGCATGTATGTAGGATCTGATGTAAGTCTTGCTGAGTACCTTTGTACTCATGTTGCTATAATTTACATTTTTACAGAAGACGCTGCAACCCCTTCTGATGGGTTCTACGTAGACATTGACATCAATGAGTAGGCTAAGGCCCAGGTGGTGATCCTGAGCTTGTGAAGGACCACGTAGTATAGCTAGGCTTTCCAAGCCTCTTTTATTTTACTAGTTGTCTGTACTCAGACAAGTTACTTCCGCTGCTGGTTTGTATGACTGTATGACTTGAATGCTGGGTCGTGTGACCCGTACCTTTGTGTATGTTATGTATGGCTCTCTGAGCCTTAAATAAAGTACTTGTGTCATAGAGTCATGTTGTGATGCTTCGTTGTATTTGCACATATCGAGCATATTGTGTGTATGATTGAAATGCTTGGTATGTGTGGGATCTGACCATCTAGTTGTTTATCTTTAGTAGCCTCTCTTACCGGGAAATGTCTCCTAGTGTTACCGCTGAGCCATGGTAGCTTGCTACTGCTCTGGAACACTTAGGCTGGCCGGCATGTGTCCTTCTTTGTTCCTGTGTCTGTCCCTTCGGGGAAATGTCACGCTTTGAGTACCGGAGTCCTGTTAGCCCGCTACAGCCCGGTTTACCGGAGTCCTGCTAGCCCAGTGCTACAGCCCGGACCCACTTGCTGATGACCGACACGTTCGAAGCTGGGTCATGGATGCCTGTCCCTGTAAGTCTGTGCCACTTTGGGTTTACGACTAGTCATGTCAGCCCGGGCTCCTTATCATATGGATGCTAGCGACACTATCATATACGTGAGCCAAAAGGCGCAAACGGTCCCGGGCAAAGGTAAGGCGACACCCGTGGGGATACCGTGCATGAGGCCGCAAAGTGATATGAGGTGTTACCGGCTAGATCGATGTGACATCGAGTCGGGGTCCTGATAGCGTTGGCATCAGAGCCAGACTGCCTGTAGGTTCTCCAAGCCAAACTGGTCGATGTTGAGTCTAGAAATTCTTTAGTTATATGTAGGGGAATTGTTTGTGGGTTGGAACGTAAGGCTCTTTTTACTCCTTATCTAATGACATTCTGATCTGAGTCAGTCTATTCTTCCACCGGGGGTTAAGGAATTAGGATCTATTCTCTCTATCAGGATCACGTGTTACTAATCAGTAGTACCTTACAGGTTTGATGGTTACAAGCCTAGTTCAGTTCTATTACCACATTATGTTGCTAGGATGGTCTCAGAACTTGGTATGATGATGTTGAGTGTGTATGAAATCCTTTGTCAAATGTCTCAAAATCCTTCTTGAGCATTTACAGCTGTTATGCTGCTGAAATTTTGCTAGAAATTCTAATGCCTTTGCACTATGATTGTGCTTTCAGATGGCCACTCGCGACCTCAATCAAGTGGTTCGCCTGACTCGATGCCTAGATGTACCCGGCCATACTGCCAAGTTGGTCAGGGTAATGACTGAGGATGGATACCGCTGGTATCCTGAGTACACGGTCGAAGAGCAATTCCGAGACTTTAATCAAAGCCAGTATCTCTGCACTGTCAGGATATTTCCATCTTATCCTGGATCCACCGAGCCCCTTCACTGCTCCTATGGACTCGGGGTTTCCATTGAGATGGCTGTGCAGGACGCCGCCTACTCTATGATGACCATCATGCGAGTCAGATCTGGTCTATTTCGGGACTCTGAATTCCGGTATATGCCAGGATCACTTCCGGGAGCACAAGGGTATCTCCAGGCTATCTATGCTGACCCCACCCAGGAGGATTCACGGACTCGCACCACTGCTGAGATGCTCGAGGATAAGGACCGTGAAAATCGGGCCTTGAGGTTAGAGCTCTTCAATACCCGTGCTGACCACTGGGCCACATTGACTCGGTTTGCACCGGCGGTGCAAGCTGGATATTCGGATATGCGCGATCTCTATCCTGTGAGATCTGCTCTGCCAGACGTGATGGGTTGGCGTGATGTAGGAGGCATCACCCCACCTCGCGGTCCCCGCAGGCCACCGTCTGTTGGTCCAAGACCTCATCCTAGCCCCTATGGTACACAAGCTCCGCGAGATCGTCTGTTTCCGGATGATCATATTGAGCTTCCAGGCTATGGAGGTGACTTCTACGAGGACTACTACGGATCGGTCTGAGTTAGTGGTAGTATCACTAGTTCGTGTTAGCTGTGTCGTTTATCGTCCTGCGTGACTCGTGGGATATGACCTAACTGTATCGCCTTTCGGAGGTGTAGAAAAATAATGTATAGGAGCTGGGAATGCCTCCGATGAGATGTAATCCTCTTTTCACCGTAATAGTACTTTGTTTGGTCTTGTACTAAACCCTGTATGGTGTGTATGACGATGGAATAAAGAAGAAGTTTCTGTATCTACCATGTCATACGGATGATCATCTTGCATTCCGAGTTATTCCTTACATTCTGTATCCTATGTCGGAATTTTATCATCCTGACTAAATCATTGTCTTGTTTACCTAGGATGGTCAACACACGCACTAACCCTGCTCCTCAAGAGCAGGCCGAAGGCAGTGAAGTCAGGAATGCAAATCTGCCTCATCCTCCTTCCCTAGCCGAGGTCATGATGGAAGCCGAAAGAAACAAGCGGGAGACCAACCGTTTGTTGGAGCGTATTGAACAGAACACAACACACCATCAGAGGACTAACGTGGTGTCACTCAGTGATTTTATCAAGTTACATCCACCCACGTTCCACCACTCCGTCGAGCCTCTCGACGCTGATGACTGGCTTCGCAGTATCTCCCACAAGCTGCGTTCCGCGCTGGTGGCTGAGGCTGACAAGGTCACCTTTGCTGCATATCATCTTGAAGGCCCCGCCAGTCTATGGTGGGAGAATTATGGAGCTATGCGCCCAGCGGGCCATGTCACCACTTGGGCTGAATTCAGCGAGGCTTTCCGTGAACATCACATTCCGGAGGGTCTCATGGACCGTAAACGTGAGGAATTTTGCAGTTTCACTCAGGGCCGACTCTCTGTGGATGCTTACAGCAGGGAGTTCGGTAACCTCGCACGATATGCAACTGAGGAAGTTTCTACTGATGCCAAGAAGCAAGCAAGGTTCCGTAAGGGACTTAGTCCTGAGCTTCGCCGCGACCTCCGTCTGCATGAGTGCACATCTTTTCAGAAGCTTGTTAACAAGGCCATCAGTGCTGAGACTGGTCAGACTGATTATGACGCAACACGCAAGCATGGCCGTGACATGGGTTCCTCATCCGGTGCGGGTCCTCAGAAGCGCCGCGTGTGGGTGCCCAACACTGCCCTGCCACCTAGGTTCACACCGAGGCCATCCTTCCAGGCGCCTCGCCCCGTTCAACAGTCTGCACCAGCCAAGCCCTATGGGGGTCCAACCAACAATGCTCCTCCACGTACCAGTTCCGTGACTTGTTTCAAGTGTGGGGAATCTGGCCACTATATGCGTGAGTGTCCCCAAACCAACCCCAACCAATCTGCTAAAGCTGTTGGCCGTGGCAAGCCGACAGGAAAAGTGTTCCACGCCAAGCCGGCCACCGCTACACGTGGCCATGTCAACTGTATCTCTGCCGAAGAAGCTCAAGAGGATCCCAACGTCGTTCTCGGTACGCTCCTTGTTAATTGCCACCCGGCATCTGTTCTTTTCGATACAGGAGCCTCTCATTCATTTATATCCGAGAACTATGCTCGTTTGCATAACACCGCATTCTGTGACATGCCATCCACTATGGAAATTTCTACCCCCGGTTCTAGATGGCAGACCTCCAGGGTAAGTTATGGAAATGAAATCCAAGTCGACAGACTTGTTTTCCTTGCATCTTTGATAGCTCTCAAATTTTCAGATATTAATATCATTCTGGGTATGGACTGGATGTCAGCTCATCATGCCAAAATTGATTGCTTCTCTAGGACTATCCAACTCACTCATCCTTCGGGCAAGATAGTCAATGTCTTGACCCGGTTAGCCGAGCGACAATTATATTCTCTTAACGCCAGCCCTTTGCCAGACCTTGAGGATGTTCCGGTAGTCCGTGACTTCCCAGATGTCTTCCCAGAGGAATTGCCAGGTGTTCCACCTGACAGGGATGTTGAGTTCGTAATAGACCTCATCCCAGGAACCGTTCCGATTGCTAGAAGACCCTATAAGATGGCACCACTAGAACTAGCCGAGCTTAAGAAACAACTCGATGAGTCCTTGAAAAAGGGTTTCATCCGACCTAGTTCATCTCCGTGGGCTTGCCCCGTCCTATTCGTCAAGAAGAAGGATGGTACGGACCGGATGGTTGTAGATTATCGACCTGTCAATTTGGTCACAATCAAGAACAAATATCCGCTCCCCAGGATCAACGACCTGTATGATCAGCTCGCTGGATCCTCAGTCTTCTCCAAGATGGATTTGAGGTTGGGCTACCATCAAATCAAAATCAGAAACGGGGACATTCCTAAAACGGCCTTTGTTACTCGTTATGGCCAATACGAGTACACCGTTATGTCCTTCGGATTAACCAACGCTCCAGCCACCTTTTCTCGGTTAATGAACTCAATCTTCATGGAGTATTTGGACAAATTCGTCGTGGCTTACCTCGATGATATACTCATCTACTCCAAGAACGAGGAAGAACATGCCGAACATCTAAGGCTAGTGTTGAAGAAACTTCAAGAGCATCGCCTTTATGCCAAGTTTTCCAAATGTGAATTTTGGTTGTCAAAAGTGACCTATCTGGGTCATGTAATATCTGGTAAAGGTATTGCTGTTAACCCTGAGCGAGTTCAAGCCGTTCTTAATTGGACTCCACCTGAATCGGTCAAGCAAGTTCGGAGTTTTCTGGGCTTAGCGAGCTATTGTCGTCGCTTTGTCGAGAACTTCTCCAAAGTTGCTAAACCTCTAACCGAACTCCTCAAGAAAGATAAAAAGTTCGAATGGACTCCACAATGTGAGCACAGCTTTCAGGAACTGAAAAGACGCCTGACTTCTGCTCCCGTACTGGTACCGCCAGACTTCTCTAAGGACTTTGTTATCTACTGCGACGCCTCGCGACAAGGACTAGGTTGCATTCTCATGCAAGACCGACACGTAATTGCTTACGCTTCACGGCAATTGCACCCACATGAGGAGAATTATCCTACTCATGATCTAGAGCTTGCAGCCGTAGTCTATGCACTTGAAACCTGGCGACATTACCTCCTTGGTAATCGTTGCGAAATATTCACTGATCACCAAAGTCTGAAGTACATCTTCACCCAACCGGATTTGAATCTCAGGCAAAGACGTTGGGTCGAGTTGATCACAGATTTCGACTTAGGAATAACTTACACCCCAGGGAAAGCCAACGTCATGGCTGATGCGCTAAGTCGTAGATCTTATTGTAACAACCTAATGTTACAACAAAGTCAACCGCTTCTCCATGAGGAATTTCGGAAGCTTAACCTTCACATTGTTCCTCAAGGATTTCTTTCCACCTTGGTAGTGAAACCTACCCTTACGGATCAAATCATCGCTGCCCAAAAGCGAGATAAGGGAATATCTAAAATCAAAGAGAACATTGCTAGCGGAGGTGCTAGTTGTTTCTCCACAAATGATCATGGTGTTGTGTACTTTGAGAACCGTCTAGTGGTTCCCAAGAACCAGCATCTACGGCAGTTAATCCTTAAGGAGGCTCATGAATCCCCTCTCACCATTCATCCCGGTAGTACCAAGATGTATCAGGACCTACGCCAGAGGTTCTGGTGGACTAGGATGAAGAGAGAAATTGCTCAGTATATTGCTAATTGCGATGTCTGTCGTCGTGTAAAAGCAGAGCATCAACGGCCTGCTGGCACCCTTCAACCCTTAGCTATTCCTGAATGGAAATGGGATAAAATTGGTATGGATTTCATTACCGGTTTTCCCAGGACCAAGAGAGGGAATAATGCTATTTTCGTCGTTGTCGATCGTCTTTCCAAAGTAGCCCATTTCCTACCTGTTCGTGAGAGTATAACCGCTAGTCAATTGGCAGACTTATACATCTCCCGGATAGTGTCTCTCCATGGTGTTCCTTTGGAAATTAACTCGGATCGAGGAAGTCTTTTCACCTCTCGATTTTGGGAAAGTTTCCAAAATGCTATGGGAACCCGTCTCTCTTTTAGCACCGCTTTCCACCCTCAGTCGAGTGGTCAAGTGGAACGCGTCAACCAGATTCTAGAAGACATGCTTCGAGCCTCTGTTATCTCATTCGGAATGGATTGGGAGAAGTGCCTTCCATTTGCCGAATTCGCTTAAACAACAGCTATCAATCTAGCTTGGGTAAAGCCCCTTTTGAAGTTCTCTATGGACGACGGTGTCGAACACCCCTTAACTGGTCAGAGACCGGGGAAAGACAATTCTTTGGCCCAGATATGATTCAGGAAGCAGAAGAGCAAGTTCGCATCGTTCGCGAAAAGTTGAAAACAGCCCAATCTCGTCAAAAGAGTCAATATGACCGAAAACATAAGGCTATGACTTTCGAGGTTGACGAGAAGGCTTATCTTCGGGTTACCCCTCTGAAGGGAACCCATCGTTTCGGTATCAAAGGCAAATTGGCTCCTCGTTACATTGGACCTTTTCGCATTCTCGCTAAACGAGGAGAAGTTGCCTACCAGTTGGAACTACCTCCGCACCTCTCCAGAGTCCACGATGTCTTTCACGTTTCTCAACTCAGACGTTGCTTCTCGGATCCTATCCGAGGAGTGGACCACAAAACGCTTGATCTCCAAGATAATCTCACATATCGAGAATACCCCATTCGTATCCTCGATCAGGCCGAGCGTACCACTCGACGTCATAATATCAAGTTTCTCAAAGTTCAATGGTCGCACCATTCTGAGGATGAAGCAACTTGGGAAAGGGAGGATCGTCTTCGACTTGAGTATCCCGCCTTCCTCCCGGAGGAACCCAGATCTCGGGACGAGATTCTTTTGAGTGGGGGTGAGTTGTCACACCCTAGTTAGCTATGCATTAGAGTGTTGCATCATGTTCACTCTTTCATCAGAAACATGAAATGGGGATGACAGAACCCCCAGTCCCCTCTGAAACCAATTAGGGTTTACTAAAAACTTTTTCAATGAACCTGAAATGCCCTTCTAAAATGCCCATCATTTTTGTCTTGGTTCAGAACCTCTGCCAAAAGTGATGCACATTTTCCTAGGCCATCTTAGGGTTTTTGAATTAAATCATAAATAATTGAATTTGGGCATTTAAAATTATATAAAATATTTAAATGCTCAAATATCTCCAAACCAAAATGTTTCATGTTGGAAATAATCCAACTATGGACCAGGAGTAGTTTGGTGATTTTAGGAGTTGCCTAAGTATTTTATTTAATTCAACAAAGTTGCAGAAGTATTAAAAAAACAGAAAACAGAAAGAAATGGAAAAACTTACCTGACGCCTGCTCCCGGCCCACCTGCCGGCCCAGCCCAGCGCCGCTCCAGCGAGCTGCTTGCCGGCCAGGCAGGCAGGCAGGTGCCCGGCGGCGACCGCAGCGCGCGCCACGCACCTGCTCGCCGCCTCGCCGCTCCCCGCGCCCGGTGACGTCGTGGATCAGCCTCCCTCGCTCCCC
>NC_041393.1:501224063-501328818 GCF_002162155.2 Triticum dicoccoides | reverse complement strand
CGACGCCACCATCGCCGTGCCTTCGTCGTAGCCGTGCTTCCCGCCGCCCGTGCGTCCTCTCATCGTGTCCAGGAGCTCCGCCGCTGTCCACTCCATCGAGCAAGCCGAGCCCCGAGCGCTCGCAACGCCCGAGTCCACCGTAACGACCTCGCCCGAACCGCCGTCGCCGGAGATCCCCTTCAACGCCGTCATCGCTCCGGTCCATCTCCGGCCGCACCAAGGGCTTCGTCGCATTCACTGTGAGCTTAGCCATCTTTCCCCCCTCCTTTTCTTGCTCCCGAGACGTGTAGCAACCTACCGGAGCTCAACCGCACCCACCGCCGTGGAGCTCGTCGCTGACGTGCTCCCGGTCACCCTCCGACCACTCCACGGTGTCCATCATGCTCACCGTGTCACGTAGCACCTAGCTAGCTACTCCCCGCGCCTCACCGACCCCTCTAGCATCAAGTTCGTCTTCGGCCGAACCCCGATGGCCGCCAAAGTCGTCGCCGGCGCCAACTCCGGCCACCCCGACCCCAACGGACTCCACCAAGAGCTGCGGCTCGTCCTCAGCTCCACTCCGGTGGTCTCCGCGACCCATTTGATGGCCGAAACAGCCAAAACCACTTCCGCCGCCGCGTCGGGCTCGCCGGCGGCTAAACGCCGGTGCAGCCGACCCGGGTTTGACCACGGGTGGGCCCTGGTTGACTCCCCTGAGTCAATGACAGGTGGGGCCCAGCCCTGCTAATTAAACAGGTTTAGTTTTAATTAAATTTTAATTAATCTAATCACACTGACACGCGGGACCCACTGTCAGGTTTGACCCGGACGTGTCCCGTTGACCTGCTGACGTCAGGCTGACGCAATAATTGATTTTCTGGATTAATCTAATATAGGAAATTCCAGAATATAGTTTAAACTTCAAAAATTCATAACTTTTATTCTGTAACTCCAAATCAGACAAATTATATATGAAAAATGATCAGAAAAATCCAATCTATCCATCTGTACTATTTTCATGCATGACTAAACAAGTTAACTTGATGTTTAATGCAGAACAAGGAAAAAACACTTTAAAGGACCATATTTGAGTTTGAAATTTGAATCTTTGATTCAAATTGGTACAAACCCTTCTGGTCTTAGTTGCATTAGCCCAACACACTCATATTGCTATGTTTCATGCATGCATCATATTGTTGCACATTGTTTGGTGATGGTTGTGTATCGGTGTTCTTGCGGCAGGTTCTGCCTCCGAGGAGTACCGTGATTACCCTAACGAAGAACCGTATCAGTGCATCAAACCATCAGGCAAGCAACCAACCATTTGATCATATCGATACAATCCCATGTTCTTGCTCCTGCTCTCTTTTACTGCATTAAGACAACGTGTTTCAAACTGCTGTGTGCTACGGTAGTTGAACCCATTTCCTCTGCATGACCTGTCATTGCCATAGTAACTAGATGAAACCCACTAGCATGTGTAGGAGTTGATTGAGCCATATGTATGTGTTGTTCCTACCTTGCTATGCCTGCTATGCTTAGAGTCGTGTCAGGTCTGGTTCATCTGGGTGATGGGCTAGAGTGAAATGATTATGTCGGTAATGAGAGTGGTGTGGTGAACACGATTTGGTAAAGGTATCGATGAGAGGCCATGTAGGAGTACATGGTGGGTTGTTTCATTGAAGCCGACCTTAAGCACTGAGATCTGTATGTGTGATTTAAGATACAGCTACTACCATGCATTGGGCCCTGAAATATGACCCCGCTCGACTTCTTATTCACCCTAGCTCTCTGTCCAGGAGTTGCAAGTAGTTTCTGGTATTTGTAGCCTACTGGAGGCCGTGGACAGCGCTGACCGTAGGGGTGGGCTGTGATGCGGTAGGTACGTGGCCGGGTGTACCGAATACCCGTTAGGTATCTCGGGAACCCTGTTCACATCGTTCGGGGCCGTATGGGAAACCTCGGCCGGACTCCCTGCGGATGGAACCTGGATAGGCGATAAACCTGGACTAGAGACTTAGGTGTTTAGGTAGGTCGTGGTCTACACCCACGTCGGCTTTCGCTTGAAGTCTGCCGAGCACATGTCGTGTGCAGACGCTAAGTGGTGGAAACATGTATGAAGAAGTACACCCCTGCAGGGTTATCATGATCTATTCGAATAGTCGCGTCCGCGGTAAAGGACTACTTGGTTGCCTATACAGTTCATAGACAAGTAAATGGAAACTACTAAAAGCCTCAAGATAAGTGTGAGTGCCGAGGATGGCTCTTCCGTAGGAAGACGGAGGTGGATCCTCGGTAGTGTATTGAAGTGGTGAGTAGTGGACTCGTGTGCGCAAAACCATTTCAAGTTGGAGTCTCGTAGGTTAGCCTAGCCAAGAGTCAAAGCTGGCTTGCTGCAATAACTCCACCAACCCTTCTTGATAATATGCATGTATGTAGGATCTGATGTAAGTCTTGCTGAGTACCTTTGTACTCATGTTGCTATAATTTACATTTTACAGAAGACGCTGCAACCCCTTCTGATGGGTTCTACGTAGACGTTGACATCAATGAGTAGGCTAAGGCCCAGGTGGTGATCCTGAGCTTGTGAAGGACCTCGTAGTATAGCTAGGCTTTCCAAGCCTCTTCTATTTTTCTAGTTGTATGTACTTAGACAAGTTACTTCCGCTGCTAGTTTGCATGACTGTATGACTTGAATGCTGGGTCGTGTGACCCGTACCTTGTGTATGTTATGTATGGCTCGCTGAGCCTTAAATAAAGTACTTGTGTCGTAGAGTCATGTTGTGATGCCTTGTTGTATTTGCACATATCGAGCATATTGTGTGTATGATTGAAATGCTTGGTATGTGTGGGATCTGACTATCTAGTTGTTTATCTTTAGTAGCCTCTCTTACCGGGAAATGTCTCCTAGTGTTATCGCTGAGCCATGGTAGCTTGCTACTGCTCTGGAACACTTAGGCTGGCCGGCATGTGTCCTTCTTCGTTCCGGTGTCTGTCCCTTCGGGGAAATGTCACGCATTGAGTACCGGAGTCCTGCTAGCCCAGTGCTACAGCCCGGACCCACTTGCTGATGACCGACACGTTCGAAGCTGGGTCATGGATGCCTGTCCCTGTAAGTCTGTGCCACTTTGGGTTTACGACTAGTCATGTCAGCCCGGGCTCCTTATCATATGGATGCTAGCGACACTATCATATACGTGAGCCAAAAGGCGCAAACGGTCCCGGGCGAAGGTAAGGCGACACCCGTGGGATACCGTGCGTGAGGCCGCAAAGTGATATGAGGTGTTACCGGCTAGATCGATGTGACATCGAGTCGGGGTCCTGACAGCTGTGTATTCAGGGTCCCCTCTGGCAAGCTGCTGGGCTTCCTGGTGTCGCATAGAGGGATCGAGGCCAATCCGGAGAAGGTCAAGGCAATAGAAGACATGAGCCCCCCGTAGACCCTGAAGGAGATGCAGAAGCTGGCAGGGTGTGTAACCTCGCTTGAGCGCTTCATCTTCAAGTTGGGGGAGCCCGCCCTCCCGTTCTTCAAGCTAATGAAAAGGAAGGAGTCGTTCGAGTGGACCCTAGAGGTAGACGCAGCCTTTCAAGACCTCAAGAGATACCTGACCAGCCCACCAGTGATGGTGGCGTCATGCCCTCTCGAGCCCTTGGTGCTCTATTTCGCGGCCACCCCTCACTTAGCCAGCGCCGCCCTGGTGGCGATAAGGAAGGAGCGCCCGACCAAGGACCCTCAGCAGGACGGTCAACCATCGAGCAAAGCGTAGCGCCCTCAGGACAGCGCACCTGGGGCCTCGGCCATTCCAGGGGCCGGTGTCCCTCCTGAGGGGGGGCTCCTGAGGACGGACCTCGCGAGGCCACCGAAGGCCCGCGTCCTCAAGAAGAACAAGACTCCACCAGTGCCTCTCCCCTCGTCAAGCACCCTGTCTACTTCGTCAGCATGGTGTTGAGGGAGGCACGGGCACGCTACCCCATGCCTCAGAAACTCTTGCTCGCGCTCCTTGTCGCCTCCCGAAAGCTGCGCCACTACTTCCAAGGCCACATCATCAAATTCGTTTCTGCATACCCGCTGGAGAGGGTGCTCTGGAGCCCGAGCATCGCCGGGCGAGTTGCTGAATGGAACATCGAGCTTCAGACGTTCCATCTCCAGTTCAGCACCAGCAGGGTCATCAAGGGTGCGGCCTTTGCTGACTTCGTGGCCGAGTGGACTGAACTCCCCAACCATGAGGTGAGCGAAGACCGCTCCCTATTTCCTGGGGACAAGGACCCAGACGGATGGATCATGTACTTTGATGGGGCGTTCGCACAACAAGGTGCGGGAGCAGGAGCCGTCCTTATCTCACCCACCAAGGACAAGCTCTACAAAGCAGTACAACTCTGCTTCCAGCAGGGCGAGAAGGTCTCCAACAACATTGCGGAGTTTGAGGGCTTGCTCACAGGTCTCAAGGCCACGGCAGCACTGGGGGTGAAGCGCCTCACCATCAAGGGCAATTCCCAGCTCCTCGTCAACTTCTCCAACAAGGAGTACACACCCAAGGACGAGCACATGGAGGCATACCTAGAAGAGGTACGCAAGATGGAGAAGCGGTTCTTGGGCGTGGAGCTGCAGCACATGCCGCGAGGGACGAACAAGGAGGCGGATGATATCGCAAGAGAGCCTCCCAAAGGCTCCCCCAGGAGTTGGGGTGTTTGAGGAGCGGGTCTTCAAGCCATCTACGGCTCCCCCCACCGCGGCTCCAGCACCGCCTTAGGAGGATCTGCCTCAGGCGCCTGAGACGGGCGCCCCAGCATGTGGCCACCCTAGAGGGGCCCGCCTGCTGCTTGCACTCTAGCCTCAGGAGGGGTGCTGGACTAAGGAGTTCAAGGCGTGCCTACTTCAAGGGACCTTGCCAGAGAAGGAGGAGGATGCCAAGCGCGTGGCTCGTC
Organism: Triticum dicoccoides; assembly: GCF_002162155.2. Lineage (NCBI taxonomy): Eukaryota > Viridiplantae > Streptophyta > Magnoliopsida > Poales > Poaceae > Triticum > Triticum dicoccoides. The sequence continues at coordinate 501,323,913 of NC_041393.1, read as the reverse complement.
AAGCCACAGCGTACTGCATCTAGGATGGTGAGTTATATTGCAAGAGGCCCAATGATGTTTCGTTGTGATGCATCTCCAGGGAGCAGGCACTTGAGCTAGGGGACATACATGGTTGGTACTGCAGGCATCATTTCTCGTCACGCACTCTGGTGTGCAAGGCGTTCCGCAATGTCTTCTACTAGCCCACTGCGCTCAATGACGCCACAGAGCTAGTACGTTCCTGTGAAGCATGCCAGTTCCACGCCAAGAAAATTCACCAGCCTGTGCAGGGCCTCCAGGCAATCCCGCTCACATGGCCATTCGCGGTCTAGGGGCTGGACATCTTGGGGCCGTTCCCTCGAGCGCCAGGGGGCTACCAACTACGTCGCCATCGACAAATTCACCAAGTGGGTGGAGGTAGAAGCTGTTCGCGCCATCCCAGCTAGATTAGCCGTCAAGTTCATCAAGGGCATCGTGGGCCGGTTTGGGGTTCCTAACCGCATCATCACCGACAATGGCTCACGATTCACTAGCAACCTTTCAAAACATACTCGCAGATATGCTATGCCTCAATGGCACACCCCAGGAGAAACATCCAAGCTGAGCGGGCCAATGCAAAAGTCATGAGGGGCCTCAAGACAAGAACCTTCAAGAAGAAGCTCAAGGCCTACGGCAGGGGCTGGCTCGACGAGCTACAGTCTGTGTTGTGGTAAATCCGCACCACCGCGACCAAGCCAACAGGAGAGACGTCGTCCTTCCTCGTCTATGGAGCAGAGGTGGTTCTCCCACACGAGGTCAAGCATCACTACACGCGGGTCCTGGCGTTTGACGAGGCGCGTCAGGATGCCACATGGGGGATGGATCTCGTGCTGGGGGAGGAATGCCGCCGTCAAGCCTCGCTCTGGGCGATAAGGTACTAGCAGGCACTGCGCCGGTATCACCGCCGCAGCATCTGCTCCAGGATGTTAGAGGTGGGCAACCTCGTCCTAAGGCGGGTGCTCTCTAGTGAAGGGTTGCACAAGCTCTCTCCCATGTGGGAGGGCCCTTTTAGGATTGCCCGTGTCTATAGGCCTGGCGCCGCGTGCCTGGAGACACAGGATGGGGTCCCCATCCAGAACGCCTGGAACATCTAGCACCTTCAGAAGTTCTATCCTTAAAGAAAGGCTCCGGCCTATGAAGCAAGGCTCCAGCCTGTGAATGTCTCCGCTCGTGACACTCTCATGTAATAATGAGTGGGGTTGTACACGCCTTGAAGTCTCCTAAGAGTTTCCTTGGGGCCTCATGGGGGCTCCCTCCCACGTCTTAGTGGCAGCACTTAGCTCCACGCTAGTGAGAAGACTAGATTAGGTGCCGGACGCGGCTGTTCATTTGCTTTTCGAAGTTGCTTGTAGTCTTTTAGTAATCTTTCAATGGATTTGGTGCTTCCGTGTTTTGGTTCGCCGAGCTGATTTCTTCTCCTCCCGCCCATCTGTTTTTGGCCTGAGGACAGGAGAGAGGTGGCAGTTGCCCGTCACTCTCCCTCGTGCACCTCGCGCGTGGGGGCTAGGCAGGTGTGTGCGCCTTGGGCCTACCCTCATGCGCGCACACCATGCCGAACCCCGCTGCCCTGGTGCTTCGGCCTTGTCCTCGCGAGGAGCCCTCGATCAAGCTCACAGGCATCAGCACCCCTCATATCCATGCCCCCCGGGTAGCACGACGCGGTGCATTAAGTCAGAGCTAATCTATGTCAGGGGGCTCACATAAGGAGGAGCGAGGTGCTCGTCACGTTTCCTTTTTCTTTAAAAGCAGCACTGCAGCGGTTCCGCGGTGGCACCCGAGACCCTAAGGCGTCTCTCGAGGTCTGTGACCTCCAGCTCCCTAGGAAGGGGGCCTCGTTGGGCGCCAGAAGCAGAGTCCTCGCGAGGCGGAAAGCTACTGCACACATACCAAGCTAAGTTTTCCTATCATGGCATACTCAAAGCGCAAACATTTTAGCACAGCATCAAGATAGCAAGCATAGCATAAAGGGCTTAACTGCCATATTTCATTACATGCCCCGGCGGGGTACACCATCTTTTTTTGAATTACAGGAGAAAAGAAAGGCTAAACAAAGAAGACCCGGGGGCATACGAACCCGGCGCCAGCGCTGCATCCTCAAGCAGCGCCTCAAGGTGGCCCGGTGCTCCACCAGTTCCCCCATAGGTGACCTGGGGCTGCGGCGATTCTTGAGTCCAAGTTCGGCGGGCCCTAGACTCATGCCGGACTCCTCTCCAGCTTCACCGGAGCGCTGCAGCGGGACAAACCACCGCCATCATCGACCCAAGAGTGACGGCGTGGAGGCTGGTCGTAGGCACCACTACTTGAGCTCTCATCCGAGGAAGAGCTATCATCACAAGAAGAGGAGAGCTCACCGCCAAGGCCAAGCTCACCTTCGCCACCCTCGTCGTCGCTGCCATCCTCTAGGCAGCACCCCATGCAGCGACCGTCCTCCCTGAACACCCTCACATAGAGGGTCGCTAGGCCGTCATACTGGTGGATCTTCCGCCCAGGCCTCGCGTGCAGGCAAACGTCTGCCAGCCGCGGGTCAGGACCATGCTGCCATAGGCGGCGACCTCGGTCCCGACACACGAAGCTCTGCTGCAGCAGCCGTCAGCCTGCAGCCAAAGACCATCAAGCCCTGAGGATGGAAGCTCACAAAGAAGCACGGAAGCCGGAGCGAGGTGCCGTCCGGGCTCTCCGACCACACCATGAACTCGGGGAGCGCGTCCAGCAAGGAGAAGCGCGGCCGAGGAAGGCGCACGATCATGGCACGCCTCCCTTCGTCATGGGGGACCCCGCCGCGAGAAGAGGTACCATCGTGGGCACCAAGAGAAAGATCGACCCTGGAGGATGCACGCCCGCGCCCCCTGGGGGCCGCCGCGGGGGCCGCGGGGTGCTTACAGGGATGGCCGCGACCTCTCTTGGGAGGCGGAGAGGCTGGTCCCTCCTTGGAAGATTTCCCCTTCTCGGCCACCAAAAACCTCCTCGGCGGCGCCATGGAAGCAATACGAAGAAGGAGAAGAAGCGGGCGGCAGGAAGACGAAGGAGAGATGAGCTGGGGTGCTCTGCCCTTCCCCCACATTTATAGCCAAGGGAGGCCAACCGCCGGCCTCCACGACCTCGCGCCATGATGATCTTCTGCATGCCGCATTGATCCATCAAGTTGAACAATAATCGAGACGGCATGGGGAAGTGGAGACGCCCACGTCCCATCAATCGCCACGCATCATCAAGGCCGCATGCAGTTAGGGCCTACGGCGCTCTGCACTTGCCCTTTGGCTTCGCCTGGAAGCCAAGTCTGAGCGCGCCTTGAGCCTGGTGCTACTGTCGGCATTCTAGATATGGGGGTATCTAGACTTGCTTGCTTGCAGCCCACCGCGTGGCTCCATCGACGGCCAGGTATGGCCCAGCTTCGACATCAACAACTCAAGACCCTCACAAGGGGTCAAGCCTCGCGAGGCGGACGACGCCAAGACCCCTGAGGGGATCGTCCTCTTTAGGCTGGCTCCTGAGGTGTGGAGAATTCTATGCAGGGTGCACCTCATGAGGCCCAGCTGACGTGAGCTAGGACGACCAAGGCCACGATGGCCCTAGGCGGGCGCCAGCGGGCGCAGAGCGCCTGTTTCCTCTTCGGTGCAAGGGAGGCAAGCCACAGATGCGGAGTCCCAAGGAATCAACCAAAGGTTTCCATTCTGGTGCAACAAGACCAAGACCACCAGGACGACATGACGGAGGTCATCACCGAGCCCACCGGAGCGTCACGACCAGGGGCTTTTCGCAGGCGAAGACCACTTTAGTCAGGATAAGCTGTACTACTTGTCCCCTTTCAAATCCGGCCATTGTGGGATCCCTTCCCACCAACATTTGGGAAGAGGACCAAGGCCACTATAAATAGGACTTAGCCACCACCATGGAGGGGCATCTAGTCCACATCCACCCAGCTCCCTAGAGCTCAAGAACACCTCACCTCCTGAGGCCAGTTCATCCACTGTACTAATTCATCCTCAATCCCTCGAGGCAATCCACCAAAACACTAGAGTAGGGTATTACACCGCAAGGTGGCCCGAACCAGGATAAATTGATGTGTCTCTTTGTCTCTTCGTGTTTGTCGCGCTAGGCTTAGGAGGATCGCGAGTAGGCAAGCTGGGTAGGTTGAAATCTCCGCACGCACCCCAGAGTTTGAACTTTTCAAGGGTTTGTGGAACCCGTAATCCTACATATGCTTATCACCTTCTTAGTTGGTTTCTTTGGATTTTCTGCTTGTTATCTGCGCTCTCCCTTACGGTTGACGGGCATACGTGGCTTGACTCGGTCTTCATACAAGGGGCTGTCTTCGGCCCTAATTCTTAAGCCCGGACTCCCACAGGGAACTCTTCGGCATCCCGCATATCGCATTATATGCATTTGCTCCGAATCATGTATTTGGTCTATAGTTGGGTTGCCCGACTCCTATGTTTGCCACCTTACGTTCCGCAAGTTAGACTATTGCGATTGTATTTCTGTTTCATCTGATCAAGTACCTCAGTAGAGAAAGCCGAAAACTGACTGTCATGATAAGCAAGAGCGGATCAGCGATCTGGTGACTTAGTGTTAAACTACAAATCGTTTGCGATTTATGCCGTGTCATACGAGGGGCTGGATTTTTGAGCAACCACGTTGCAAAGGCACTGCACTCCGGATTGCCAATCATGCAACGATGGGCTAAGTGATTAGCGCCACCAATGTACTCTTATGGCTAAAATGAAAGTACTAAAACCGTATAGTCTGGTTGCCTGGTTCACTTTGCAAAACGCCTCCTACATTGGACCAAGACGTTGGATAAAGTGCGGTCATGCGGTCCCGAACACCCCTGTAGCATCTACGTGGGGGTTGAAGCCGACGACTGGTAAACTTTTAAACATATAAACAGCTAATAGGAAGATAAGCTGATAATAAAGTGTAATCATACTTATCATACATAACGACTTCATTACATCGCTCTTACAAACCGAACACAACTACTCAAACATTATGTCCTTGGAGCACTGGCCCTCTATAATACGGGCTCTATCGAGGACCTCGTTGAAGTACCTCTTCGGTCGATGGTGCTCCTTGCCCTCAGGTGGCCTTGCGGTGGCAACCTCTATGGCTTTCATATTTGCCCACTGAACCTTCACACGGGCAAAGGCCATCCAAGCACCCTCAATACAGGATGACCACTTAAAGGTATTAATCCGAGGGAGCGCCTCCACCAGCTTCTTCACGAGCCCGAAGTGGCTGCTGGGTACGGCTTCGACCGGCCACAAATGGACTATCATGTCCTTCATGGCCAGGCCAGCCATCCTATGCAGCTCAGACAACTACTTCATCTGGTCGCTTAGGGACACTAGAAGCTCCGGTGCGAGGTATTGCGACCAGAACAGTTTTACCGTGGAGCTGCCCTCTTTGGCTCGGAAGAATGCGGCGGCGTCTGCAATGCTTCTTGGTAGGTCGGCGAAGGCGCCTGGATAACTCTGAACTCGGGTTAGTAAAATATATCTTCTAATGGTATACCTACTCTGCAATGAGAGCCTTACCAGCCGCAATACGCCTCGCCTCCTGGATCTCCTGGCGAGCGTCCTGGGCATTAACCCGGGCTTCCTTCAGGCTCTCACGGGATTTGGCAAGCTCGGAGGCCTGTTCCGAGCTCGTCTTCTCTAAGGACTCGCATCTAGCAATAGCGTCCTTGAGCTCTTTTTCAACCTCACCCACCACGCCTCATGTCATTGGTGGGTGGTCTTCTCCTCCTCTAAGCTTTTGACCGCCTTATCTGCGGCCGCCTTGCTCGCCTTTGCCTCTTTCTTGTCTTTGGCAAGGGCATGTTTGAGGGACTCGACCTCATCAGTGCCTACTGCGGGCACAGTTAAAACATTTCGTAGTCCATCATCAAACGATAAAAATATCTGCTCTTGGGGACTTGTACTCAATGTACGCATACCTTGCGTCTCCTCAAACCGCTTATTGATGCGGAAAACCTCTTCATCGGCCAGGCGCAACTTCCGAGTGAGTTCGGCAACTTCGGTGGACTGGGGGCTCGCCGCCAGCAGGGAAGCCTGTTGTATAATAGAATGTCACCTCTCCCGAACACTATGTGATCCTCTGTCACGCTTCTTCGAAACCGGACAAAGTCTCAGGGGCTAATATCTACACACAGGTATATCTCTTTACTGAAATCAGTTAGAACATTACATCGCATAGCTCAAAGCCTGTTAATAGGCTGGTAAAAGCTTCATTCAGCCCGTTTTTGCCGGACTGAATCTTCTCAGCCACCACACCCATAAGGGTGTGGTGCTCCTCCATGACGGAAGCATGACGAAGCACTTCCGTCAAATTATCCGGCGCTTCCTAATTCATGGAGGTCGCTGGTGGAGTCGACGCTCCCCCCTCCTTCAAAGGGGGTCGCTCACTGGATTCCGAAACCGTGTGGGTTTCTGGAATAGTGTGCGGCTGGGGGCCGGACTGGTCATGGCCCCCGTCCTCACTCTCCATGGGGGTTGGCCCCCCATGTCTTCGGCAGCTGAGGTATTACCCTCGGGCGCCATCCTGACGGCTTCCTGCACCTCTTCATGGCCTGGAGAGGCTCTTCGAGACACGACTTCAGTGTCGTCCGGAGCGATAGGCGTGGAAGCCGGCGGAGGTGTCTCACTCTCCACCATCCGTGGCCCCAACGAATTCCCTAGAGACGATATTTGAGGGAAATAGCGGCCGGGCTGAGACACATAATACAATATGTTAAAAATGATAATTGGAAAAGCCGATGTATGTAAGCTATCTGGAGAAACTTACTGTCGGTGTCAAAACCGGTGGATCTCGGGTAGGGGGTCCCGAACTATGCATCAAGGGTTAATGGTAACAGGAGGCGAGGGACACGATGTTTACCTAGGTTCGGGCCCTCTCTATGGAGGTAATACCCTACTTCCTGCTTGATTGATCTTGATGAATATGAGTATTACAAGAGTTGATCTACCACGAGATCATAATGGTTAAAACCCTAGAAGTCTAGCCTGTATGATTATTATTGCCTCTACAGACTAAGCCCTCCGGTTTATATAGACACCAGAGGGGACTAGGGTTATACAAAGTCGGTTACAGAGAAAGGAATCTTCATATCCGAGCGCCAAGCTTGCCATCCTCGCCAAGGAGAGTCCCACCAGGACACAAGAGAGAGTCTTCTGTCTTGTGTCTTCACGGCCCAACAGTCCGGCCCATGCTACATAGTCCGGCCATCCTAGGACCCCTTAATCCAGGACTCCCTCAGTAGCCCCTGATCCAGGCTTCAATGACGAGGTGTCCGGCGTGCGAATTGTCTTCGACATTGCAAGGCGGGTTCCTTCTCCGAATACTCCAAAATAGTCTTTGAACACAAGAATCGTGTCCGGCTCTGCAAAACAAATTCCACATACAACCGCAGAGAGTATAATATTTCACGAGTCCAATCTGCTGACAACATTTTGTAGCGTGACATCATGTCACCGCCCGGACATTATTTTGAACCATTTTGTAGCCTGCCGCTCCATATTTCGAGATGCGGTTTCATTGGCATGTCTTGTCAAAGCAGAGATCGTGTCCCCTTATTGCGGGATTCTCATCAATACGGGCATGGGTAATCCCACCATGTCCTATGCACGGCCCTTGGGGAATAGGCGAGTTTTAAGGCGAGTGGGGAGGCGCTTGATATTCACTGCCTTTATAAAGAGATAAGGATTCATCCCTTTTACCCACGCCTTCTCTCTCTCTGCCTCCCCCATTCTCGAGCTCTAGCGCCCAAGTTCTCATCTTTTCCTCCCCAAGAAAACACTCCAACCATGTCCGGATCCAGAGCGCAGGGCAAGTGGATGGCCTCCTCCGTGAAGGAGAAGGACATTACGAAGCTCCGGGAGGCTGAGTATTTGGCCAAGAAAATCGCCCACCGACTTCTGGCCAAGGGACAGATCGTCCCCACCCCGGAGCCCCATGAGAGGGTAGTATTCATCCCCCACTTCGTCCGCGGGTTGGGATTTCCTCTCCACCCGGCGGACTCATGTTCTACTATGGGCTGGATTTCCAGATCTGGCCCCCAACTCCTTCCTCAACATCTCGTCATTCATTGTCATGTGCGAGGCCTTCCTCCGCATCCCACTCCACTTCGGATTATGGTTAAAGATCTTCAATGCGAAGCCGAAGGTCATGGACAGTCAACAAGCATGCGGAGTGTGAAGGTGCCATGGTGAGCAAGATGCCCAACATCACATGGCCAATAGGTACCTTCGTGGAGACCGTCAAAGGGTGGCAACAGAAGTGGTTCTAGGTCACAGAGCCGCGCGACACCACCTGGGCCGCGGCTCCCGAATTCTAGTCCGGAGCCCCGATGTGGCTCACCTCTTGGCTAGAGAAGCGCCTGGATTGGTCCTCGTCGGATGAGCTGACAGCGCTTCAGATGCGCATCAGGAGCATGATAGACAAGAATATCAAGCTTGTCAATGTGATCCAGGTGATGCTTGTTCGCTGAATCCTTCTGTGCCAAAGCCGGACTTGCCATTTGTGGGAGTACGATCCAGCCAAGCACCAGACCTTGCTGCAGTTCTTCGGCACTACGTACGAAGACATCTAGAAGGTGCTTTTCAAGTCCAATGAGACGTGGCCGGATATGAACGAGGACTGTGGGCACGACTTGGCCCATCTTGCTAGTCTGGTAAGTTTTTTCATGTTTTCAAGGTGTATCCTTTACTTTCATACTCGAGGAAGACGCCTAAGCCTCTCTACCGATTCTCTCAGGGCTGGACAAAGAAGGCGGAGTAGATTCACTGTCCGGCTCTGCTGCCTGAAGACCCAGCAATTCCACTTTTGATGAAGATGCTGGTTCCGGTGCCCTATCAAGTGCCAGAGAAGAAGGCCAAGAAGAAGGCCAAGGGGACCAGAGGCGGTCTCCGTCGCAAGGGTGCTTCGCACATGATTTCCGAAGACACCAAGACTCAGTCCTCTGCCGCCAGGGACGAAGAGGAGGAGGAAAGCAACTCTCCCCCTGAGGGGGGAAGGAAGAAGAGGGCGGCCTCCACAAATCTGGATGCTGAGGCGTCCAAGAGGGGGAAGGGTTCCCTTGCGGATAACTCCGCGTGGGACGTCAACAGCAGCCCAGAGCGGCGCCCTAGAGACAAGCCCCTGGCCGAATCGTGAGTACTCAAAAACCCGGACACATTCATATATCCGGCCTCTCTACTTCATAGTCTTAACATGTTGAATTATCCATTTGTAGTCCGGCTCGGTCCGACCTTGAGCAATCCTCATCTTCGGGGGATTCGCTGGACCCGAAGGCGATGGACATCGGGTCCCTTCTAGTGGCCTCCTCTCCGAAGGCCATGGATGACACCAAGGTGTTGTCCCGAAGGATCCCAGGCCAGGGAGAGACTCGGGAGGCCGCCAGGGCAGCGCCGGAGGGTGAAACCTCAACTGCCGGACACATGGGGGAGGAAATCCCTATGGAGACTGGCGATCAGGGCCATATTCAGTTCGGCCCCCAGCCGAATACGGTCACGGAGACCTATGCAGCTCCGGAACCCGACAAGCAGCCTCCTTTAAAAGGAGGAGGTGTGCCAATTCCGCCGGTGACCTCTGTCCAGCTAGAGGCGTTGGACACTCTAATGGAAGCACTGCAAAGTGCTTCCATTGTTGAGGAACACCGTACCCTTATGGGTACGGTGGTTGAGAGGATTCAGTCCGTGAAGAGAGGATTGACCGAAGCCTGCACAAGCCTTCTAACAGGCTTTGAGGTAAGCAACGCAATTATGTAAAAGGAATGTCACAGTATAGACAGTAGCCCCTGAGACACTGTCTGGTGTTTGAAAAGAAAAGCTGGACAGAGGATCAAACAAGTTTTGCAGGAGACTAACCAGATGAGTCAATGTGAACAAGAAGGCGTCGTTACTGGCTGCAACCTCTCATACTGCTGAGGTTTCTGGACTGAAGCAGAGTCTGAAGCCCGCTGAGGAAGAGCTCGGCCGCGTGAAAAAGCAGCTAGAGGATAAACAAGGTATGCAATGACCTTCTGTATATATCAGAAAGGATGGATGATTTGTAATGACCGTAGTGCCATTTTATTTGTAGGAGTGGCGACCGAGGTGGAGGCTCTCAAAAAGGAGCTGGCCGAGGCCAAGGAGAGAGCGCCCAAGGAACAAGCCGCCCGTGAAAAGTATGAGGCCAGGGTCGGCGAGGTCCAGCAGGAGCTCCAGGACGCCGTGAAGAAATGCGAGTCCTTGGAGCTCAACATTGCGGATCAAGAGTCTGAACTTGCCAAGGCCCGCCAAAGGGCACATGATGCCTAGGTTGAAGCCCAGGGCACCCTCCAGGAAGTCCAGGAGGCCCGAAAGATCGTGGCGGGTAAGGCCTTTATTATGCAGAGCAAATATGTGAAGAAAAGGTTCCTCTTACTAACCCGGATTTGGAGTTCAACAGGGGCGTTTGCGGATCTACTGCGCAGCATTTCAGACGCTGCGGAGTTCTTCCGAGCCGAAGAGGGGATCTCCATGGAGAAGCTGTTTTGGTCGCAATACCTTGCGCCAGAACATCCGGTGCCCTTTAGCAATCAGCTAAAACAGCTGGTCGAACTGCATAGGGTGGCCGAACTAGCCATGAAGGATTTAATAATCCGGCTATGGCCTGCTGAAGCCATACCCCGCAGCTACTTCGGGCTCGTGAAGCGGCTGGCCAATGCCTGCCCTCGACTTGATGCCATCAAGCGGTCGGTCTGCATCGAAGGAGCGTGAATGGCCTTTGCCCAAGTCAAGATACGGTGGGCGAAGATGGACGCCGTCAGCTTGCTACCGAGGGACCGCCCGCGGGCAAGGAGCACCGCACGCCCGAGAGGTATTTTGAAGATGTCCTGAAGGGATCCCGCATTGTAGAGGGGCAGTGTTCAAAAGACATTATCTTTAAATGAATTCATTCATATTGTCCCTTCCTGTATTATGAAACAGAGCCGTTATGTAATATAATGCTTGCTATTTAAAATTTTACCTCCTGTGCGGCCATTTTATTAAATCTGAGAGTTGCCCAGTCGTCGGCTTCAACCCCCACGTAGGTAGTATGGGGGTGTTCGGGATGAATCTAAACACTCTTTACCCTAGAGTTTGATCCTTAAAGGAGGTGTTTAGCGCAACGAACCAGGCAACTGGACTATGTGGCTTTATCACCCTCACTTAGCCATAGGAGTTTGACAATAGAAATTTAGGCACAGCCCCTAGTATTCGTAAGTCCGAACTTGGGGTGTTGTAAACACCTGATCGGATAAAAACTGATTTATCGCATAATGTGGAAAAAATTGCAAAAGATTTGTAACCTCTCGAACAGCTGACCGGCTCACGCCGCATCATGACAATCAGTTTTCGGCTTTCTGTACTGAGGTGCTCATCCGGATAAACCAGGAAACAATCTTAGTAGTTCCCCCTTTACTACCCTAGCCAATATAGCGGAACGTAAGGTAGTAAGCATAGGAGCCGGGCAACCCAACTATTGACCAAAGAGATGATTCGGAGCCGATGCACATAATGCTAAAGTTCGGGGTGCCAAACTATACTCTAAAAAAGTCTTCGGACTTTGTTGCTGTATTATGGGGCGTAATGAAGCCCCTGGCGAATTAAGGCGTACCCGAGTGTACGGGTGCAATTTGATAAGAATATCAAGAAAAAGAAAATTGTAATAATAGGCTAATGCCGCATAAATTGGGCCGCAAACTATTTTTCCATTCTAGTTTGATTAATACATCAAAGCGTATTTGTACAAGTAGTGCAATAAGCAACAAGGCTATTTAACATGCCATGACCAAGGGAGAGCTGCGTGTGGGTCGTTAAAACAGGCATGACGATCATTTAAAGGGACCACCTGGAAATTCCCTTATACGCCAATGCTTCTTGCCGTCTTGGTGTGTCCGTCCCTTGATAGGTCCGACAATCAGGCCACCAGGAATGGCCTGGAGAAAAAAAAGAAACCTGAAAAGAAAAAGAAAAATTGGAAGTATGTGGGTCCAGGAAAGGTTGAGCCGTATTATGGACCACGATCTAGTTGTGCCTCCGTATATGCCCATGGTATTTTGAGTGCATAGTTATGTACGCGCGGTATGAATGCCGCTGTTTGGTCGGGACTGGGACGGAGGCCAAATTGCTAGCCAAGCTCTTGATGAGTTGGACTATCCTGCTGCAGAGTAGTTCAGACTCGTTTCACAGTGTCCGGGAGCTTGGCCTCCGAATTAAGGTTTTGCCTGAAAAGGCCGCTTTGTGCTTCTGCTGCAAGGGTAGCGATGTGCTCCTCAGTACAGAGGGAGCATTCCGTATTTCCATTAACTGTTATGACACTGCGTAGTCTGGGCATCTTGAGCTTGAGATAATCATAGTGTGGCACCGCATTGAACCGAGCTTGAGCATCTGGTTCTTTTTAGTTAAGAACCTAGTCCAGAATTTCCTGGCTGACTCTCCGGGCTGTTGAACTATGTGACTTAAGTCGTCGACATCCGTAGGTCGGACATATGTACCATGGAAATTGTCAATGAAGGCGTCTTCCAAGTCTTCCCAGCTGCCAATTGAGTTTTCGGGCAAACTATTCAACCAGTGCCGAGCAGGTCCCTTGAGTTTTAGCGGGAGGTATTTGATGGCGTGAAGATCATCACTGCGGGCCATATGAATAGGGATGAGAAAATCATCAATCCATACCGCGGGGTCTGTTGTCCCAGCATATGATTCGATGTTCACAGGTTTAAACCCTTCCGAGGATTCATGTTCCGTTACTTCATCAGTGAAGCAGAGGGGGTGTGCGGTGCCTCTATATCGGGCCAAGTCGCGATGTAGCTCGGATGGAGTTCGTTTGTGGTTTTCGGGCCGGGCGTGGTTATGTTTGTCACGTCCGGCCGGATGGCCATCGTCGCGCATCGGGGCACGCCCCCACGATCCATAGATCGATCTGGTCTGACCTGCTCTATTTTCCAGGTCATGCCGCATGTCATATGTGTATCCCCGAGCTACTGTGTCTCTGTTTTTACGGCGAGGTAGTGCGGGCTGGTGTTCGGCTTGAGTTGCCGCTTTGTCCCGGCAACGTAGTGGTCGGTCAGCCACATTACGTGTTGGTAGGACGGGCTGGAGCGCCTCGTCATCGAAATGGGGTAACAATTTGCATTTCGGTTAACTTTTGGTTGGGCACTCGAGGCCGTATTCCTCGGCTGCCAGGACATTAGTCCATCTGTCATTGAGTAGATCTTGATTAGCTTGAAGTTGTTGCTGCTTCTTTTTCAGGCTCCTTACAGTGGCTATTAGACGGAGCTTAAAGCGCTCCTGATCGACGGGTTCCTCAGGAATGATAAAGTCTTTGTCGTCGAGTCTCGCCTCATCCTCGGAGGGTGGAAGATAATTACTGTCCTCCGAGTCTTCGTTAACGGCATGTTCATTAAGGCTGACTCACCCTTCAACCCATTCATCCTGTTCGGAAGTTGGATCAACAGGGTCTTTGTTGTCTTCGACATCGTCCGGAGTGTTATTTTCTCCTGTGCCGATATTGCTGTTTTTTCTACGGCGTGGTTTAGAGCAGCGCCACTAAAGTCGATGCTTTGGCTCTATCTCAGGAGGCTTATCCTCGATTGGATCCTTTTCATTGTCGCCGTTGTTCTCTTTGGGTGTATCCACCATGTATACGTCATACGAGGACGTGGCTGTCCAGCGCCCTGTAAGCGGTGGTTTTTGTGCCTGCTCCTCTCCAGCATTGTCGTCCATACCGTCGATGTCTTCGGAGCCGTAATAGATCATGTCGGTTAAGTCTTCGATAGTGGCTATGAATTGGTTGGTGGGTGGGAAGCGGAATTCTCCATCATCAACTTCCAATCCAAACCGGATATAGTTCGGCTGAGAGTCCCCTGATAAGGAGAGGGCTTTTAATGAGTTTAGCACATCGCCTAAAGTTGAGTGCCGGAAGGTGTCCGTGGAACTGAATTCAACGATCGGCGCCTGATCAGGTTTGATGGGTGCGGATGCACACGGTTCGGAACCTATGGCTGGAGACGAATCCGAGGTTACGGTGACACATGCCCCGCTCGAGGTTGGATCTGTGTGCGGCTCTAACGCTGCTGAGTCTGCGGCTTCTGCGGCGGGGTTGAGCTTCCCGTCCTTGGTCAGTGCAATCTGCTCCGGATCCGGGGCCAGAGCAGTTACAGGCGCTATCTCCTGGGCACGGTCCGATGAAATATTTAGGTCATGTTCATCGTGATAGTAGGGTGTGGCTGCCATGGGCTCAAATCCATCGAAGATCAAGTCTCCACGGATATCGGCAACATAATTCAAGCTTCCAAACCTGACCTGATGGCCAGGGGCGTAGTTGTCGATCTGCTCTAGATGGCCAAGCGATTTGGCCCATAGTGCGAAGCCGCCGAATATGAAGATCTGTCTGGGAAGGAAAACCTCCCCCTGGACTGCATTGTTGTAGATGATTGACGGAGCCATCAAACCTTTTGGTGACGATGCAACGGAACTCTCAATGAAAGCACCAATGTCGGTGTCAAAACTAGCGGATCTCGGGTAGGGGGTCCCGAACTATGCATCTAGGGTTGATGGTAGCAGGAGGTGGGGGACACGATGTTTACCCAGGTTTGGGCCCTCTCTATGGAGGTAATACCCTACTTCCTGCTTGATTGATCTTGATGAATATGAGTATTACAAGAGTTGATCTACCACGAGATTGTAATGGCTAAAACCCTAGAAGTCTACCATGTATGATTATGATTGCCTCTATGGACTAATCCCTCCAGTTTATATAGACACCGGAGGGGACTAGGGTTATACAAAGTTGGTTACAGAGAAAGGAATCTTCATATCCGGGCACCAAGCTTGCCTTCCACGCCAAGGAGAGTCCCATCCGGACACGGGAGAGAGTCTTTTGTCTTGTATCTTCACGGCCCAACAGTTCGGCCCATGCTACATAGTCCGGCCATCCGAGGACCCCTTAATCCAGGACTCCCTCACTTAAGATTCAGCCAGAGGCTTCGACCTGGGGCGGTACTCAGGGATGACTTCGGCATCTGAATCTTCCGTGAGGGATACTCTCCCTGTTTTGGACGCCTCCGCTTCTGGGTCTACGGAAGCCGCCCTTTTCTCCCCCCCCCCTAGGGGGAGAGTGGCTCTCTTCCTCCTCCTCCTTCTCATCTTCTTCTCCCTCGTGGGAGGAGAGGGCTTCGGACTCCTCGGACATAGTGTCCGACGGACCTTTATGGCGGGGGCCATTTTTTGCCTCATTGCCCTTCTTCTTGATCTTCTTCTCCAGAGCCTGGTAAGGCACCGAAACCAGCATCCTTGTCAGCAGAGGATCAACGGGGTTTTTGGGTAGTGAAGCCGGACACTTGATCCGCTCCACCTTCTTCGTCCAGCCTTGTTTCGAATATGAGAGTTTCAATACACCCTTGTGATATACGGACTAAGTTATGCTCGGAAACTAAAAACTTACTGGAGTGGCCGGATGAGCGCAGTCGAGTCTGATGTTGTCGGTCATCTCCGGCCACGACTTCTGCTTCTGGGCCTTGAAAAGCAGCCTCCAAATGTCTTCGTGCATCGTGCCAAAGAACTGCTGCAGGGTTCGTGGCCCTTCCGGATTAAACTCCCACATGTGGAGAGGCCGGTGCTAGCAGGGAAGTATCCGGCAGAATAGCATCACCTGAACCACGTCGGTGTCCCTCTTTACGATGTTTTTGATGCGCTTTTGATGCATTGTCACCTCGTCTGTTGACCCCCGGTCCAAGCCCTTGTTGATCCACGACGCTAGCGGCATTGTGGGTCTGGATCTAAATTCAGGAGTGGCCGCCCAGTTGGCTTTGCGAGGTTCGGTAATGTAGAACCACTCATGTTGCCATATTTTTACAGTCTTCTCGAAAGCCCTTTTGGGCCAGGTGAAGTTGGGAAGCTTGCTCACCAATGCACCTCCGCAGTCCGCGTGCTCCCCGTCCACCACCTTTGGCTTTACATTGAACACCTTGAGTCAAAGGCTGAAGTGGGGGGAATGCGTAGGAGCGCCTCGCACACGATGATAAACACCAAGATGTGGAGGAATGAGTTTGGGGCTAGATCATGGAAATCTAGCCCATAATAGAACATGAGACTGCGGACAAAAGGGTGAAGTGGAAATCCTAGTCCACAGAGGAAGTGGGGGATAAATACCACCCTTTCACCAGGCTCCGGGGTGGGGATGACTTGCTTTTTGGCAGGGATCCTGTACGCGATGTCCGTACTCAGGTACCCCGCATCCTGGAGCTCGTTGATGTCCTTCTCCCTCACAAAGGAGGCTTCCCACTTTCCCTGGGTGCTGGATTCGGACATGATCAGAGAGGTTGATGGCAGTGGGAGGTTTCGAGGATCGGGCGCTAGAGCTCGGAGATGGGGAGGCAGAGGAAGGAAGAAGGCATGGTATGGAAAGGATGAATCTTTACCCGTTTATATTAGCCGTGAATACCAAGCGCTTGCCTCCCTAGCCTTAAAACCTCGTCTGTTCCTGATGTGGGTATCCGCGGCAGTCGGTTGGATTATCTAGATATCATTGATATGCAATCCCGTAGTGAGTGGGCATGATCTCTGTTTCGATGAGACGTGCTAATGAGGTGTGGCCTCGAAACACGAAAAGCGGGGTGTGAAAACAGTTCGAAGTGCCGAAAGGTCAAGTCTGAAGCTTCACCGAAAAAGTTGTCAGTAAAAGACATTGTTCTCCTTTATATATATATATATATATATATATATATATATATATATATATATATCCTGCCTTCGTGGCCTAAGGGTTGTGTTCATTGTGAAAAGCCGGATATAATTCTCTTACATAGGAAAGTCGGTGTGTATTCTCTAAGGAACCCGCCTTGCAATGCCTAAGACAATCTGGATGCCGAATATATCATCATTGAAGACTGGTTCAAGGGCTACTGTGGGAGTCCTGGATTAGGGGGTCCTCGGGCGTTCGGTCTATTGATGTGGGTCGGACTGATGGGCCATCAAGATACAAGATGGAAGATTATCCCTCGTGTCCAGTGGGGACTCTCACATGCGTGGATGGCAAGTATAGGTGTCCGGATATATTATTCCTTTCTGTAAAACCGACTTCGTACAACCCTAAGCCCCTACAGTGTCTATATAAACTGAAGGGTTAGATTGGAGGCAAGATCATAACATTGCTAGGCTAGCTATCTTGGGTTAGCCGAATCGGTCTCGTGGTAGATCAACTCTTGTAACCCTTATACCCTCGAATATAATCAAGCAGGATTAGGGTTTTACCTCCATTAAGAGGGCCCGAACCTGGGTAAATACCGTGTACCTTCTCCATTGTTACTACTGATCCTCAGACACACAGCTTGGGCCCCCCTACCCGAGATCTTCCGATTTTGACACTGACACCACTTCTTCTTCCTTAATCAATCGAAACTTTACCCAAAACTTGAAAACTTCACAACACAAAACTCAAGAAAACTCATGAGACCCGCTAGTATAATAAAACAAATGTCCACTTTTAGGTACTATTGTAAACTCATTCCAATGTTATATTTGCATTATATATACTGTATTCTAACTTCACCATGGCTCATACCCCCCGATACTACCCATAGATCCATCAAAACAAGCGAACACCACAATGAAAACAGAATCTGTCAAAAACAGAATAGTCTGTAAAGACCCGAATTAAGATCACACTTCTGTCAATCCAAATATTCTAAAAAATTAGGAAAACATAGGCAATAAGTATGTCAATCCTGTGTAAAAAATTCAGAATTATCCCATGTTGCAGAAAAGTTGAACAATTCTTCTACTATACGCAAAAGCTTCTATTTTTTCTCATAATCAAATCGACAATCTTCCAAATTGTCGGCGTCCTGGATATGGGGGTATCCATACTTGCCTGCCTGCGGCCTGTGGCATGGCTCATCAGTGGCCCAGTATGGCCCGTCTTCATCAACACAAGTTCAAGACCCTCGTGAGGGGCCAAGCCTCGTGGGGCGGATGACGCAAGGCCTTCTCAGGAGTGGCCTAACCAGGCAGGCTCGCGAGGAGGCAGAGAGATCAAGGCAAGGAGCACCTCGCGAGGTGCACATGACGCAAGCCATGATGATCGGGACCAGGCGGGCGCCAGGCGGGCGCCGGCTGGCGCAATGTCCTTGTTTCCTCTTTGGTGCAAAGGGGGTGATGACCCATAAGTATAGGGGATCTATCGTAGTCCTTTCGATAAGTAAGAGTGTCGAACCCAACGAGGACCAGAAGGAAATGACAAGCGGTTTTTAGTAAGGTTTTCTCTGGAAGCACTAAAATTGTAGGTAATAGATAGTTTTGTGATAAGATAGTTTGTAACGAGTAACAAGCAAGGAAAGTAAATAAGGTGCAACAAGGTGGCCCAATCCTTTTTGTAGCAAAGGACAAGCATGGACAATTTATTATAATGAGAAAAGCGCTCCCGAGGACACATGGGAATTATCGTCAAGCTAGTTTCATTACGCTCATATGATTCGCGTTCGGTACTTTGATAATTTGATATGTGGGTGGACCGGTGCTTGGGTACTGCCCTTACTTGGACAAGCATCCCACTTATGATTAACCCCTATTGCAAGCATCTGCAACTACAAAAGAAGTATTAAGGTAAACCTAACCACAACATGAAACATATGAATCCAAATCAGCCCCTTACGAAGCAACGCATAAACTAGGGTTTAAGCTTTTGTCACTCTAGCAACCCATCATCTACTTATTACTTCCCAATGCCTTCCTCTAGGCCAAATAATGGTGAAGTGTCATGTAGTCGACATTCACATAACACCACTATAGGAGAGACAACATACATCTCATCAAAATATCGAACGAATACCAAATTCACATGACTACTAATAGCAAGACTTCACCCATGTCCTCAGGAACAAACGTAACTACTCACAAAGCATATTCATGTTCATAATCAGAGGGGTATTAATATGCATTAAGGATCTGAACACATGATCTTCCACCAAGTAAACCAATTAGCATCAACTACAAGGAGTAATCAACACTACTAGCAACCCACATGTACCAATTTGTGGTTTCGATACAAGATTGGATACAAGAGATGAACTAGGGTTTGGAGACGAGATGGTGCTGGTGAAGATGTTGATGGAGATTGACCCCCTTCCGATGAGAGGATCATTGGTGATGATGATGGTGATGATTTCCCCCTCCCGGAGGGAAGTTTCCCCAGCATAACAACTCTCTCGGAGCCCTAGATTGGTTCCGCCAAGGTTTCGCCTCGTGGCGGCGGAGTTTCGTCTCGTGTTCTTGCCTCTGATTTTTTCCAGGATAAAAGACCTCATATAGTAGAAGATGGGCACCAGAGGGCCACCAGGGGGCCCAGGAGACAGGGGCGCGCCCTGTAGGGGGGGGGGGCGCCCCCCACCCTCCTGGCCAGGGTGTGGTCCCCCTCAGGTACTTTCTTTGCCCAATAATTCTTATTAAATCCAAAAATGACTTTCATGGAGTTGCAGGACTTCTGGATTTGTGCAGAATAGGTTTCCAATATTTGCTCATTTTCGAGCCAAAATCCCCACTGCCGGCATTCCCCCTCTTCATGGTAAACCTTCTAAAATAAGAGAGAATAGCCATAAGTATTGTGACATAACGTGTAATAACTGCCCATAATGCAATAAATATTGATATAAAAGCATGATGCAAAATGGACGTATCAACTCCCCCAAGCTTAAACCTTGCTTGTCCTCAAGCGGAAGCCGAAATCGAAAAATATGTCCGCATGTTTAGAGATAGAGGTGTCGATAAGAATAAAATACGGTCATGAGGGCATCATGATCTTTCTTATAACAACAACATATATAGATTTTGTCATATGATTTCTTATGCTCAAGTAACAATCTATTCACAATGTCAAGTATGGAACATATACTTCATTGGAAACTAACAAACTATAATCTTAGTCAATGAAGCAATTGCCATTTATCATAACATCAAAAAGAGTCAAGAATAGAACTTTTCAGCAAGTCCACATACTCAACTATCATATAGTCTTCTACAATTGCTAACACTCACGCAATACTTATGGTTATGGAGTTTTAATCAGAAGTGAGAAAGGTAGGGGTTTATATTGTTGCCTGCCAATGTATTCACCTTTAGGTGATGTCAACAATAATAATTCATGCTAACAAACATCCAATTGGATATATGTATCAGGATCTTGCCAACACGAGGTGCTATCCAAAGGATAAAATGAAAAAGGGAAAGGTGAAGATCACCTTGACTCTTGCATAAAGTAAAAGACATGAAGTAGAAGATAGGCCCTCTGCAGAGGAAAGCAGAGGTTGTCATGCGCTTTTAGGGTTGGATACACAAAATCTTAATGCGAAAGAACATCACTTTATGTTGCCACTTGTATATGGACCTTTATTATGAAGTTCGTCGCTTTTATTGCTTCCATAACAAGCTCGTATAAAGTTTATTTTCTCCATACTAATAAGTCATGCATATTTAGAGAGCAATTTTTATTGCTTGCACCGATGATAACTTACTTGAAGGATCTTACTCAATCCAAAGGTAGATATGGTGGACTCTCATGGCAAAACTGGGTTTAAGGATATTTGGAAGCACAAGTAGTATCTCTACTTGGTGCTAGGAATTTTTGGCTAGCATGAGGGGGAAAGGCAAGCTCAACATGTTTGAATGATCCATGACAATATACTTTAACTGAGATGCAAGAAAACATAAACCATTACGCTGTCTTCCTTGTCCAACATCAACTCTTTACCATGTCATAATTTAATGAGTGCTCACAATCATAAAAGATGTCCAAGATAGTATATTTATATGTGAAAACCTCTCTTTACTTATTACTTTCTATTAATTACAACGATGACCAATACTATGTTTATCAATTCTCAACAACTTTTAAGCCTCATACTTTCTATGTGTGAAGTCATTACTATCCACAAGATCGATATGAACTCTTTTATTCTTTTTATTCTTTCTAATTTTTTTCTCAAGATAATAGAAAGATAGCAAAGCCCTTTGACTCAACACTAATCTTTATTATAGATAACTCACAGACTCGATTACAAAAGATCACAAAGCAAAACTCAAAACTAATTTATACCAAGACTTTAATCTACTAGATCAAGATATTACTAAAAGGATCGAACTAAGTAAAACAGTAATGATAGGAGTGTGATGGTGATACGATACCGGGGCACCTCCCCCAAGCTTGGTAGTTGCCAAGGGGAGTTCCCATACCCATGTGATTATGTCCTCGGAGGTGATGAAGGTGGTGATGATGATGGTGGATAATCGCACATCGAGCGTAAAAGCTCCTCCAACTTGCGGATAATGCCCTTGAGTCCGACGATATGATCCTTCAACAAAATATTTTCCTGTGTGAGATACTTGTTTTGTATGCAAGCCAACTCAATCATCTTGAAAGCTTCAATCTTAGTCAGGGTAAAGAGGTTAGGAAGAGGTTGAGGGATGTCTTCTTCTTTCGTCACTGGAGCTTGATCCTCCATGACCTTGATCCCTTCATCCCTATTGATCTCCTCCGGTTCTTCTCTTTTCAGCTCTATCTTCAATAGCCAAGCATCCTTGTCTTCATTGTTGGAGGAGGGTGACGTCATGATGCTCTAGATCTGTCAGAAAAATAGCTCGAAACAAAGACAAAAGATTTTTGCGTGATACGGTGGTCAAAACTTTTGGGGGATTATATAATGATTTTTTACTGACCAAAATACATAACATGCAAGAAAACGGAGTCCGGGAGGCACACGAGGTGTCCACGAGACAGGGGGGTGCGCCCAGTAGGGGGGGCGCACCCTCCACCCTCGTGGAGGCCTCGTGTCCTTCCCGGATTACTTCTTTCTTCCCAAAATCCTTAAATATTCCAAAACGGAGAAAAATTGCCATTAGAATTGTTTTGGAGTCCGTTTACTTACCGTACCACATACCTATTCCTTTTCGGAGTCTGAAACGTTCTGGAAGGTGGCCCTTATGTATTCATCCGGTGTTACGGTTTCAATAATATTAGTTTCAACATTAATAGGGTTACTTGAGATATAATGTTTGATCCTTTGACCGTTCACCACCCTCGGTCTTGTGCCTTCGAAGTTGTTGATTTTTATGGCACCGGAACGGTAGACCTCCTCGATAACGTAAGGACCTTCCCATTTAGAGAGAAGTTTCCTGCAAAAATCTTAAATGAGAGTTGAATAGCAACACTTAATCACCTACATTAAATTATCGCTTTTGTATCCTTTTGTCATGCCATCTTTGAACTTTTTCTTTAAATAGCTTGGCATTTTCATATGCTTGGGTTCTCCATTCATCAAGTGAGCTAATGTCAAATAACCTCTTCACACCGGCAAGTTTGAAATCATAGTTGAGCTCTTTAATGGCCCAATATGCCTTATGTTCAAGTTCAAGAGGTAAGTGACATGCTTTTCCATAAACCATCTTATACGGAGACATACCCATAGGATTTTTATATGCAGTTCTATAGGCCCATAATGCATCATCAAGTTTCTTGGACCAATTTTTTCTAGACCTATTAACAGTCTTTTGCAAAATTAATTTGAGCTCTCTATTGGTCAACTCTACTTGACCACTAGACTGTGGGTGATAAGGGGATGCAATTCTACGATTAACATCATACTTAGCAAGCATTTTATGGAAAGCACCATGAATAAAATGTGAACGACCATCAGTCATAAGATATCTAGGGACTCCAAACCTCGAAAAAATAACTTCTTTAAGCATCTTAATAGAGGTGTTATGATCAGCACTACTAGTTGGAATAGCTTCTACCCACTTAGTAACGTAATCAACAGCAACTAAAATATGTGTATATCCATTAGAGGCAGGAAAAGGTCCCATATAATCAAAGCCCCAAACATCAAATGGTTCAATAACAAGAGAGTAATTCATAGGCATTTCTTGACGTCTACTAATATTACCAATTTTTTGACATTCATCACAAGACAAGACAAACTTACGGGGCATCTTTGAAGATAGTAGGCCTATAAAAACAGGATTGCAATACCTTATGTGCAGTTCTGTCTTTAGCGTGGTGTCCTCCATATGATTCTGAGTGACACTTGCGTAGGATCTGTTCCTGTTCATGCTTAGGTACACAACGTATAATAACACCATCTACTCCTTCTTTATAAAGGCGTGGGTCATCCCAGAAGTAATGTCTTAAATCATAAAAGAACTTTTCTTTTGCATGTATGTGAAACTAGGTGGTATAAATTTAGCAACAATGTAATTAGCATAATTAGCATACCATGGAGCAGTACGAGAAGCATTAATGACTGCTAATTGTTCATCAGGAAAGCTATCATCAATAGGTAGTGGGTCATCAAGAACATTCTCTAGCCTAGACAAGTTGTCTGCAACGGGGTTCTCAGCTCCCTTTCTATCAATAATATGCAAATCAAATTCTTGAAGCAAGAGAACCCATCTAACAAGTCTAGGTTTAGCATCTTTCTTTTCCATAAGATATTTAATAGCAGCATGATCAGTGTGAATAGTAACTTTAGAATCAACAATGTAAGGTCTGAACTTATCACAAGCAAATACAACTGCTAAGAATTCTTTTTTGGTAGTAGCATAATTTCTCTGGGCAGTATCAAAAGTCTTACTAGCATATTGAATAAGATTTAATTTCTTATCAACTCTCTGCCCTAGAACAGCACCTACAACATAATCACTAGCATCACACATAATTTTGAAGGGTAAATTCCAATCAGGTGGCTGAACAATAGGTGCGGTGATCCAAGCTTTCTTAAGTATTTCAAATGCTTCTACACAATCATCATCAAAGACAAAAGGAATATCTTTTTGCAATACATTAGTCAGAGGCCTAGAGATTTTAGAAAAGTCCTTAATGAACCTCCTATAAAAATCGGCATGACCAAGGAAACTTCTTAAACCTTTAATGTCCTTGGGACATGGCATCTTTTCTATAGCATCAACTTTAGCTTTATGAACTTCAATACCTCTTTCAGAAATTTTGTGCCCCAAGACAATGCCTTCATTAACCATAAAGTGACACTTTTCCCAATTCAGGACGAGACTAGTGTCTTCACATCTCTACAAAACTCGATCAAGGTTGCTCAAGCAATCATCAAAAGAGGATCCATAGACGGAGAAGTCATCCATGAATACCTCACAAATCTTTTCACAAAAGTCAGAGAATATAGCCATCATGCATCTTTCAAAGGTAGCGGGTGCATTACATAAACCAAAAGGCATACGCCTATAAGAAAATGTACCGAAAGGGCAAGTAAAAGTAGTTTTTGATTGATCTTCCGCTGACCCAGGTATTTGAGAGAAACCAGAATAACCATCTAGAAAACAGAAATGTGTATGTTTGGATAGTCTTTCTAGCATTTGATCATAAAAGATAAATAGTAATGATCTTTCTTAGTAGCTTTATTTAACTTACGAAAATCAATTACCATCCTATAACCTATAATAATTCTTTGCGGAATCGGTTCATCTTTATCATTAGGAACAACAGTAATACCTCCCTTTTTCGGGACACAATGGACATGGCTTACCCATTCACTATCAGCAACGGGATAAATTATACCTGCCTCAAGGAGCTTTACTATCTCCTTTCTTACCACTTCTTTCATCTTAGGGTTTAATCGTCGTTGAGGATCCCTAACCGGTTTGGTGTATTTCTCCACTTTTATTTTGTGCTGGCATAGAGTAGGACTAATGCCCCTAAGATCATCCAGAGTATATCCAATAGCAGCATGGTGCTTCTTCAGAGTTTTCAATAATCTTTCCTCTTCCTGCTCTGAAAGGTTAGCACTAATAATAACAGGATATATCTTCTTTTCATCAAGATAAGCATATTTAAGATTATCAGGTAATAGTTTGAGCTCAAACACGGGATCACCCTTTGGTGGAGGAGGATCCCCTAGGATTTCAACAGGTAGGTTGTGTTTTAAGATAGGAACCTGCTGAAGGAATACTTCATCTATTTCCCTTCTTTCATTCATAAACATGTCATTTTCATGGTCTAGCAAATATAGTTCTAACGGATCAGTAGGAGGCACGGCAATAGAAGCAAGACCAATTATTTCATCTTTACTAGGTAATTCTTTATCACGGGGTTGTCTAGAAATTTAGCAAAATTAAACTCATGAGTCATATCATCCATGTCAATCGTAACAATATCCTTTTCACAATCAATCCTAGCATTAACAGTATTCAAGAAGGGTCTACCAAATATAATGGGACAAAAGTCATCTTGTGGGGAACCCAGAACAAGGAAATCAGCAGGGTATTTAACTTACCCAAACAAGACTTCAACATCTCTAACAATCCTAACTGGTGAAATAGTATCTCTATTGGCAAGCTTAATAGTAACATCTATTTCTTCTAACTCAGCAGGTGCAATATCATGCATGATTTCATTATATAGGGAAAAAGGTATTGCACTAACACTAGCACCCATATCACATAAGCCATGATAACAATGATCTCCTATTTTAACAGAAATTACAGGCATGCCTACAACAGGTCTATGTATCTTAGCATCTGGTTTTGCAATATTAGCAGCTTCATCACAGAAATAAATAACATGCCCATCTATATTATCATCCAAGAGATCTTTAACCATAGCAATACTAGGTTCAACTTTATTTTGCTCAGGAGGTGTATAAGTTCTAGTATTACTCTTATGAACAACAGTTGAAGCTTTAGCATGATCCTTCTAACAGGAAAAGGTAGTTTCTCAACATAAGTAGTAGGAACAATAGGATCATTATAAGTAATAGTCTTTTCTTCAACTGTAATACGTGAAACTACTTTTACTTCAATGGGAGGATTATATTTAAACCACTTATCCTTAGGGAGATCAACGTGAGCAGCAAAAGATTCACAGAAAGAAGCTACTATCTCAGAGTCAAGTCCATATTTAGCGCTAAATCCTCTAAAAGCATCGGTATCCATAAAAGATTTAACACAATCAAACTTAGGTGTTATACCTGACTCCTTACCATCATTGTAACCCCAATCTTCAGAGTTGCGTTTAATTCTTTCCAATAAGTCCCACTTGAATTCAGTAGTCTTCAGCATATAAGAACCAGCACAGGAAGTATCGAGCATGGTGCGATCATTGAGAGAAAGCAGAGCATAAATTTTTTGAATAATCATTTCTCTTGAGAGCTCATGATTGGGGCATGAATATAACATTAAACTAAGCCTCCCCCAACCTTGAGTGATGCTTTCTCCTTCGTGAGGCCAGAAATTATATATGTAATTATGATCACGGTGAACAAGATGCATAGGGTAGAACTTCTGGTGAAATTCCAACTTCAATCGTTTATAGTTCGAAGATCCCGTATCATCACATAGCCTGTACCATGTCAATACATCTCCCTTTGAAGATAAAGGGGAGACCTTCCTTTTAACAACATCATCAGGAATACCTGCAAGCTTAAATAATCCACAAACTTCATCCACAAAGATAAGGTGTAAATCGGGATGCAATGTTCCATCTCCTGCAAAGGGATTAGCTAGCAGTTTCTCTATCATACCCGAAGGAATTTCAAAGTAAACATTTTCAGTAGGTTCAGTAGGTTGAGGAGCAACTCTTTGCTCTACTGGTCGGGGCGAAGATACCCCGAACAAGCCCCTCAAAGGATTAGTTTCCATAGTAACAAGTGACAGAAAATTTCAGCACACTATATAAATGTTTCCTTACCAAGTTCCACTCACCAAAGGCGCTTCACTCCCCAGCAACGGCGCCAAAAAAGAGTCTTGATGACCCACAAGTATAGGGGATCTATCATAGTCCTTTCGATAAGTAAGAGTGTCGAACCCAACGAGGAGCAGAAGGAAATGACAAGCGGTTTTCTGTAAGGTGTTCTCTACAAGCATTGAAATTGTAGGTAATAGATAGTTTTGTGATAAGATAATTTATAACGAGTAACAAGCAAGGAAATTAAATAAGGTGCAGCAAGGTGGCCCAATCCTTTTTGTATCAAAGTACAAGCCTAGACAATTTCTTATAATGAGAAAAGCGCTCCCGAGGACACATGGGAATTATCGTCAAGCTAGTTTCATCACGCTCATATGATTCGCGTTCGGTACTATGATAATTTGATATGTGGGTGGACCGGTGCTTGGGTACTGCCCTTACTTGGACAAGCATCCCACTTATGATTAACCCCTATTGCAAGCATCCGCAACTACAAAAGAAGTATTAAGGTAAACCTAACCACATCATGAAACATATGGATCCAAATCAGCCCCTTACGAAGCAACGCATAAACTAGGGTTTAAGCTTCTGTCACTCTAGCAACCCATCATCTACTTATTACTTCACAATGCCTTCCTCTAGGCCCAAATAATGGTGAAGTGTCATGTATTCGATGTTCACATAACACCACTAGATGAGAGACAACATACATCTCATCAAAATATCGAACGAATACCAAATTCACATGACTACTAATAGCAAGAATTCACCCATGTCCTCAGGAACAAACATAACTACTCACAAAGCATATTCATGCTCATAATTAGAGGGGTATTAATATGCATTAAGGATCTGACCATATGATCTTCCACCAAGTAAACCAATTAGCATCAACTACAAGGAGTAATCAACACTACTAGCAACCCACATGTACCAATTTGTGGTTTTCATACAAGATTGGATACAAGAGATGAACTAGGGTTTGGAGGGGAGATGGTGCTGGTGAAGATGTTGATGGAGATTGACCCCCTCCCGATGAGAGGATCATTGGTGATGATGATGGTGATGATTTGCCCCTCCCGGAGGGAAGTTTCCCAAGTAGAACAACTCTGTCGGAGCCCTAGATTGGTTCCGCCAAGGTTCCGCCTCGTGGCAGCGGAATTTCGTCTCCTGAGCTTGCCTCTGATTTTTTCCAGGATAAAAGACCTCATATAGCAGAAGACGGGCACCGGAGGGCCACCAGGGGGCCCAGGTGACAGGGGGCGCGCCCCCACCCTCCTGGCCAGGGTGTGGGCCCCCTTAGGTACTTTCTTTGCCCAATAATTCTTATTAAATCCAAAAATGACTTTCATGGAGTTGCGGGACTGTTGGAGCTGTGCAGAATAGGTTTCCAATATTTGCTCCTTTTCCAGCTAGAATCCCCGCTGCCGGCATTCCCCCTCTTCATGGTAAATCTTGTAAAATAAGAGAGAATAGCCATAAGTATTGTGACATAACGTGTAATAACTGCCCGTAATGCAATAAATATTTATATAAAAGCATGATGCAAAATGGACGTATCAGGGGGCAAGCGGAGACGCGGATTACCGAGGCATCAAGTAAAGGTTTCCATATCGGTGCAACAAGACCAAGACCAGTGGGACGGCAAGACGGTGGTCACAGTGAAGCCCAAGACGGTGTCATCGCCAGTGCTTTTGGCAGTCGAAGACCACCTTTAGTCGGGATAGCTTGTACTAGTTGTTCCCCTTCAAATCCCGCCATTGTGGAATCCCTTCGCGCTCAATATTTGGGAAGAGGACCAAGGCCTCTATAAATAGGACTAGCCACCACCATAGAAGGGACGGATCCATTCGGACCAGAACCAACGGCACCAGCACAAGAACTCCTCTCCTCGCGAGGTTGTTCTTCCCCTTGTACTGTTCCTCATCAGCCCTAGAGGCAATCCACTCACCACACACCGGAGTAGGGTATTACACCACAATGGTGGCTTGAACCAGTATAAATCTCGTGTCCCTTGTGTTGTTCATCTTGTTAGCTTAGAATCACGGCGAAGTAGTGGGCGTGGATTGGTAGGGAGAAGATCTCCGCGTGCACCCCAGAGTTTGAACCTTAAGGGTATTGCCGGAACCCGATATCCGATATTTGGCGCGCCAGGTAGGGGTGCACCGGAGCTCTTCCTTCCTTCGGCTCACTCTCCACCAACACCGTGCTTCGCCCTCATGGCAGGCAACGCGCTACCAGCTCCGACGGCCGACGCCAGTGCTAGGGCCAGGGGGCTCCGAGCCTTGGCCCCCGCCTTGCGGCAGGTGTAGTGGCCGCACAGGTTCAGGCCAGAGATGCCGCCGCACTACGACGGCGCGGCGGAGCCGCTGGTCTTCCTGCTGGCGTACGAGGAGGCAGTCCTCAAGGCTGGCGGCGACGACAAGGTCAGGGTGAACTGGTTTCCCCTAGCCCTCACCGGGGTCCCGCGCGCTCTGCTGCTCAACCTGCCCATGTCTTCTGTGGCCTCCTGGGAGGAGCTGTGCGACCTTTTCCTCACCCACTATGCGGCACCGGCGCCGCCGGTCGTCGCAGCTCTCCTGGGCGGCTCGCAGGCATCGTCCTCAGACCGCCACGTCAAGCCGTTCGTCTGCCAGATCGGCACCGCCGTCACATGACAAGGAGCTCCTCCAGGTTGGGTGGCGCCCAAGGCTGACCTGACCTTCAATTCAGACGATCACCCTGCCAACACCGCCTGCTCAGGGGCGCTCCTGATGCTCTGTACACCGACCATCTGCCAGGTGGCCGTCACCAGGACCCTCGTCGACGGCGGCGCCGTCCTCAACGTGCTCTCGGTGGAGGCCTTCAGCCTCCTCCACGTACCGCTGGAATGGCTCCGACCCAGCAGGCCGTTCTCAGGCGTTGGAGGCTGTTCCGCCAGCTCCCTGCAGCAGATCCGCCTTCCTGTGACCTTAGGCACCCACGACAATTTCCGCACAGAGCTGATCGACTTTGACATCGCACATATTGGCCTCCCGTACACCGCTATCCTCGGGTACCCCGCCTTGGCCCGGTTCATGGCGGCAACTCATCCAGCCTAGAACCTCATGAAAATGCCCGGGAGCAGTGGCGTACTTACCATAGCTGGAAACACCAAGGATGCTCTGCTGGCACTTAAGCTCGCCCACAAGGCGGCTGTCGCGGCGCGGCCAGCTGACACGGACGCCTCCAAGGCTAAGAAAGCTGCGCCGACCAAGAAAAAGCAGTTGTTCACACAGGACAAGGTGGACACCAAGCAGGTACCAGTTGAGGAGGACGGATCCTCCGGAGCCACCTTCACCATAGGTGCCAACCTTGGTCCTGACTAGGAGGGAGCGCTGGTGAAGTTCTTACGCACAAACAAGGACGTGTTCGCATGGGAACCCAAGCAGCTAGCAGGGGTCCCAAGGTTGGTGATTGAGCATCACCTGAACGTGTGCCCCAATGTGGGCCCTGTGAAGTAGAAAGCCAAGCGGCACTCCACCGAGAAGCATGCCTTCATTGTCCAAGAAACTCGCAAGCTAGAGGCAGCGGGAGTCATTCGCGAAGTTCACTACCCCAAATGGCTGGCAAACCCCATTATCATACCGAAGAAAGGAGGAAAGGAGCGCATGTGTGTCGATGATGACCCAAAAGTATAGGGGATCTATCATAGTCCTTTCGATAAGTAAGAGTGTCGAACCCAACGAGGAGCAGAAGGAAATGACAAGCGGTTTTCAATAAAGTATTATCTGCAAGCACTGAAATTGTAGATAACAGATAGTTTTGTGATAAGATAATTTCTAACGGGTAACAAGTAATGAAAGTAAATAAAGTGCAGCAAGGTGGCCCAATCCTTTTTGTAGCAAAGGACAAGCCTGGACAATTTCTTATGATGAGAAAAGTGCTCCCGAGGACACATGGGAATTATCATCAAGCTAGTTTTCATCACACTCATATGATTCATGTTTGGTACTTTGATAATTTGATATGTGGGTGGACCGGTGCTTGGGTACTGCCCTTACTTGGACAAGCATCCCACTTCTGATTAACCCCTATTGCAAGCATCCGCAACTACAAAAGAAGTATTAAGGTAAACCTAACCATAGCATGAAACTAGTGGATCCAAATCAGCCCCTAATGAAGCAACGCATAAAGTAGGGTTTAAGCTTCTGTCACTCTAGCAACCCATCATCTACTTATTACTTCCCAATGCCTTCCTCTAGGCCCAAACAATGGTGAAGTGTCATGTAGTCGACATTCACATAACACAACTAGAGGAGAGACAATATACATCTCATCAAAATATCGAACGAATACCAAATTCACATGACTACTGATAGCAAGACTTCACCCATGTCCTCAGGAACAAATGTAACTACTCACAAAGCATATTTATGTTCATAGTCAGTGGGGTATTAATAAGCATTAAGGATCTGAACATATGATCTTCCACCAAGTAAACCAATTACATCAACTACAAGGAGTAATCAACACTACTAGCAACCTAGAGGTACCAATTTGTGGTTTTGATACAAGATTGGATACAGGAGATGAACTAGGGTTTGGAGACGAGATGGTGCTGGTGAAGATGTTGATGGAGATTGACCCCCTCCCGATGAGAGGATCATTGGTGATGATGATGTTGATGATTTCCCCCTCCCAGAGGGAAGTTTCCCCAGCATAACAACTCTATCGGAGCCCTAGATTGGTTCCGCCAAGGTTTCGCCTCATGGCGGCGGAGTTTCGTCTCGTGTTCTTGCCTCTGATTTTTTCCAGGATAAAAGACCTCATATAGCAGAAGATGGGCACCGGAGGGCCACCAGGGGGCCTAGGAGACAGGGGCGCGCCCTGTAGGGGGGCGCCCCCCACCCTCCTGGCCAGGGTGTGGGCCCCCTCCGGTACTTTCTTTGCTGAATAATTCTTATTAAATCCAAAATTGACTTTCGTGGAGTTGCAGGTCTTTTGGAGCTGTGCAGCATAGGTTTCCAGTATTTGCTCCTTTTCCAGCCAGAATCCCAGCTGCCGGCATTCTCCCTCTTCATGATAAACCTTGTAAAATAAGAGAGAATAGCCATAAGTATTGTGGCATAACATGTAATAACAGCCCATAATGCAATAAATATTGATATAAAAGCATGATGCAAAATGGACGTATGAACTGTGGACCTCACTTGTCCTCAAGCGGAAGCCAATATCGATAAACATGTCCACATGTTTAGAGATAGAGGTGTCAATAAAAATAAAATACGGACATGAGGGCATCATGATCATTCTTATAACAGCAACAAAGAAGATTTCGTCATATGATTTTTTATGCTCAAGTAACAATCTATTCACAATGTCAATTATGGAACATAAACTTCATTGGGAACTAACAAACTATAATCTCAGTCATTGAAGCAATTGCAATTTATCATAACATCGGAAAGAGTCAAGAATAGAGCTTTTCAGCAAGTCCACATACTCAACTATCATATAGTCTTCTACAATTGCTAACACTCAAGCAATATTTATGGTTATGGAGTTTTAATCGGACACTGAGAAAGATAGGGGCTTATAATGTTGCATCCCAACATATTCACCTTTGGGTGATGTCAACAATAATAGTTCATGCTAATGAACATCCAGTTGGATATATGTATCAGGATCTTTCCAACACGAGGTGCTTGCCAAAGGATAAAATGAAAAAGGGAAAGGTGAAGATCACCTTGACTCTTGCATAAAGTAAAAGACATAAAGTAAAAGACAGGCCCTTCATAGAGGGAAGCAGAGGTTGTCTTGCACTTTTATGGTTGGATGCACAAAATCTTAATGCAAAAGAGTGTCACTTTATATTGCCACTTGTATATGGACCTTTATTATGCAGTCTGTCACTTTTATTGCTTCCATAACAAGATCGTGTAAAGCTTATTTTCTACGCACTAATAAGTCATGCATATTTAGAGAGCAATTTTTATTGCCTGCACCAATGACAACTTACTTGAAGGATCTTACCCAATCCATAGGTAGATATGGTGGACTCTCATGGAAAAACTGGGTTTAAGGATATTTGGAAGCACAAGTAGTATCTCTACTTGGTGCAAGGAATTTTTGGCTAGCATGAGGGGGAATGGCAAGCTCAACATGTTTGAATGATCCATGACAATATACTTTAACTGAGATGTGAGAAAACATAAACCATTACGTTGTATTCCTTGTCCAACATCAACTCTTTAGCATGTCATACTTTAATGAGTGCTCACAATCATAAAAGACGTCCAAGATAGTATATTTATATGTGAAAGCCTCTCTTTCTTTATTACTTCCTATTAATTGCAACGATGACCAAAGCTATGTTTGCCAACTCTCAACAACTTTTAAGCCTCATACTTTCTATATGTGAAGTCATTACTATCCATAAGATCAATATGAACTCTTTTATTATTTTTATTCCTTATATTTTCTCAAGATCATAGAAAGATAGTAAAGCCCTTGACTCAACACTAATCTTTATTATAGATAGCTCACGGACTCGATTACATAGAAGGATCACAAAGCAAAACTCAAAACTAATTCATACCAAAACTTTATTCTACTAGATCTAGATATTACCAAAAGGATTGAACTAAGTAAAACAGTAAAGATAGGAGTGTGATGGTGATACGATACCGGGCACCTCAAGTTGCCAAGGGGAGTGCCCATACCCATGTGATTATGTCCTCGGAGGTGATGAAGGTGGTGATGATGACGGTGGATAATCGCACATCGAGCATAAAAGCTCCTCCAACTTGCGGATAATGCCCTTGAGTCCGGGGATATGATTATTCAACAGAATATTCTCCTGTGTGATATACTTGTTCTGTATGCGGGCTAACTCAATCATCTTGAAAGCTTCAATCTCATTTGGAGTAAAGAGGTTAGGTAAAGGTTGAGGGATGTTTTCTTCTTCCACGACCGGAGCTTGGTCCTCTATTGCCTTCTTGATCCATTCATCTTTGCTGATCTCCTCAGGTTCTTCTCTTTTCAGCTCAATCTTCAATAACCAAGCGTCCTTGTCTTCATTGTTGGAGGAGGGTGACATCATGATGCTCTAGATCTGTCAGAAAAACAACTTGAAAAGAAAACAGAGGATAATTGCGTGATACGGTGGTCAAAACCTTCGGGAGATTATATAATGAATTTTTACCAACCAAAATACGTAATGTGCAAGAAAACGGAGCCCGGGAGGCACACGTGTAGGACCTTGAAGTATGTCTAGAGGGGGGGGGTGATTAGACTACTTGACCAATTAAAAACTTAACCTTTTCCCAATTTTAGTCTTTGGCAGATTTTAGCTATCTTAGCATAAGTCAAGCAATCTTCACACAATTCAAGCAAGCATGCAAAGAGTATATGAGCAGCGGAAATTAAAGCATGCAACTTGCAAGAATGTAAAGGGAAGGGTATGGAGATTTCAAACACAATTTGGAGACACGGTGATTTTTGAGCCGTGGTTCCGATAGGTGGTGCTATCGTACATCCACGTTGATGGAGACTTCGACGCACTAAGGGTAACGGTTGTGCGAGTCCACGGAGGGCTCCACCCAAGAAGGGTCCAAGAAGAAGCAACCTTGTCTATCCCACCATGGCCGTCGCCCACGAAGGACTTGCCTCACTAGTGGTAGATCTTCACGAAGTAGGTGATCTCCTTGCCCTTACAAACTCCTTGGTTCAACTCCACAATCTTGTCGGAGGCTCCCAAGTGACACCTAGCCAATCTAGGAGACACCACTCTCCAAGAAGTAACAAATGGTGTGTTGATGATGAACTCCTTGCTCTTGTGCTTCAAATGATAGTCTCCCCAACACTCAACTCTCTCTCACAGGATTTGGATCTGGTGGAAAGAAGATTTCAGTGGGAAGCAACTTGGGGAAGGCTAGACATCAAGATTCATATGGTAGGAATGGAATATCTTGGCCTCAACACATGAGTAGGTAGTTCTCTCTCAGAAATGGTAAGTTGGAAGTGTAGGTTTGTTCTGATGGCTCTCTCCACGAATGAAGAGGAGGTGGAGGGGTATATATAGCCTCCACACAAAATCTAACCGTTACACACAATTTACCAATCTCGGTGGGACCGAATCAACAAACTCGGTCAGACCGATTCAGTAAACCTAGTGACCGTTAGTGATTTCGGTGGGACCGACATTCAACTCGGTAGGACCGATATGATTAGGGTTAGGGCATAACGTAATCTCGGTGAGACCGATTACACAAACTCGGTGAGACCGATTTTGGTAATAAGCTAACCAGAGAGTTGGTCAGGTAAACTCAGTGGGACCGATTCGCTCTTTTTGGTGAGACCAAAATGTTACGAGAGGGAAATAGAGAGTTTACATTGCAATCTCGGTGGGACTGATTGCTCACTTCGGTTAGACCGAAACGTTACGAAGGGAAACAGAGAGATTACAATCCCATCTCGATGAGACCGAGATCCCTATCGGTGAGACCGATTTGCCTAGGGTTTGTGGCAGTGGCTATGACATTTGAACTCGGTGGCGCCGGATAGAAAGAATCGGTGGGGCCGAGTTTGACTTGAGGTTTAGGTCATATGTGGATATGAGAAAGTAGTTGAGGGTTTTTGGAGCATATCACTAAGCACTTGAAGCAAGAAACTCATTAAGCAACACCTCATCCCTCCTTGATAGTATTGGCTTTTCGTATAGACTCAATGTGATCTTGGATCACTAAAATATAAAATGTAGAGTCTTGAGCTTTTGTGCTTGAGCCAATCATTTTATCCTTAGTATTTTAAGGGATCCACTTTCCTCATCCATGCCATGCCATTCATTGAGCTTTTTCTGAAATGTTTGTCTTGGAATAATATTAGCTCAATGAGCTATATGTTGTTAGGAATTACCAAAACCACCTAGGGATAGTTGCACTTTCAATCTCCCCCTTTTTGGTAATTGAGACAACATATAGATCAAAGCTTTGACAAATGATAATAAGATTGAAAAACATCGTCACTTTGAGAAGTATGTGATAAGCAAGAGCTCCCCCTAAATTTGTGCATAGTTTAAGATTTGCTTTGAACTGCAAATGCACAAGGAGTTATCCTTATAGGTTACTCTTCCATGTCACATACATCTTGGTGGAGCGCTCAAAATAATAAAGATTGAATACATGCACTCATTAGCAAGCAAAGTGAATGATCATATAAAGATAAATGAGATAATGTCATCTAACAAGCATTATGGTAGCACATGATCAAACACATGATCATCATCGTATCACACAGACAATAACATAGTATCTCAAGCAAGCAAAAGCAAACAAAGTTCAACCACGAAGACAAGAGAGAACAAAAGCAAACTCTCTCTCTCTCTCAAAGCCTATGATGTATACATTTTTCTCCCCCTTTGGCAACAAGTTACCAAAAAGTTCCTAGAAAATGCATAGTACTATTTCGTCTCTCAGGCTTGGTCTTGATGTGGTGGTATAGAGATGGCTCCTTGGACGAAGACTTCAGTTGATGTGGATGGAGCTGAAGGAGTTGGTGCTGGAGCTGGTTGCCCTGGAGCTGTAGCTGGTGCAGATGAAGTGGCTCTGGTGTCTGTCACAGGCTCTGCAACTGATCTCTGAGCTCGAGGCACTCTGGCAAATGCATCAGTGGTTGTCCTACCCTTCCTCTCCTGCATGTCATCCTAAAGCTGCTCCACAACTGATTGTATCTCAGTTACTTTCACATCTAAGTCATAGAACTTTTGTTCCATGATTCTTTCCAGGCTCTCCTGGTTTTGAGTTAGGGTGGCCAACCCTTTCTCAATCCTTAGAGTTGATGCTATTAAGTAACCAAGCTGGTCCTTCTTGCTCTTCAAAAAGTACTCAGATGCCTCCTCTAAAGTTGGCATCTTGGCAGCCTTCTCCTTCTTTGCCTTCTCCTTTTTCTCTTGAGCTTGCACTGAGGATGGTTCATTCTCATTCATGACAACTTGACTGTCCTCAAAATCTGGATAGATAGCAAAGTGTTCCTTGTCCAACCAGTATTTGCCTGTGCCCATCTTGGAGTTGATCAGCTCCTAGATCTGTGGGGCATACCCATAGCTTCTCTTCTGGTCTGCTGCTGTCCTCTTGATAGTCTCAACTATGAGGCTCATGACCTTGAATTTCTGTTGCACATCAAATATGTGTAGCAAATTTATCGCATGCCCTCTGATCATGTTGTGTCACCTGACTTGGGCAAGAGAGTGTGCTTTAGGATCCAGTTGATCGTTGGCAGCCCTGACAGAAGAAAATGGACAGACCCAAACTTGAAAGTCTCATGTGCTTTGTCTGGGATCTCCTTGTACATGTGTGACATAGAATTGTGATCCTTCTTCTTCTTGGAGTAGACATCCAAGTCATCTTCATTATCCTCTGGTGCATTGATCAGTTCAGCCCATTCTTCAATAGTGGATTGGTACCTTGTACCTTCAGACATCTAGACTATTCTGCCATCAGGATAAAAGTGAGTTGTGGAGTAGAATTGCATCACTAGCTCATCATTCCAGTTTGTGAACTTCTGTCCAACAAACTCATCAACTCCACAAGCCATAAAACTGTCAAACACTCATGGGTAATGATCCTCATTTGCTTTCATGTATTTCCAGTCTACCCACCTCATGTCACAAACTATGGGCTTCTTGTCCAACAACACAGTGTCATAGAAGTCCTGTTGTTCCTTAGTGTGGAACCTATAGTCAACAGCATTCCTCCTTCTGATTGCATAAGGATCAGACAATCTCCACTGCCTGAGCCCTGCATCCTTCCCCAGCTTCATGTTCTCAGCCACTAGATGAGCATCATTGTGGTCTGGAATCTTAGGTTTCAGCTTCCTTAGAACTTGTCCTTCATCTTCTTCCTCAGTAGCAACTTCAGGCACTGGGGCCTTGTTCTTCTCAGCAGCTGGTATGCTCCTGGTATTCCTTTTAGGTGCAGACTTGGCCCTAGAGGCAGCTTTGGGTGCTTCTTTGGGCTTTGATGATGCAGCCCCTGACCTTATAGCATGACCCATCAGCTTTTGTGCCTTGGGTGCTGGAGCAGCAGCCTCTTCTTCCTCTTCCTCTTCCATCATGGAAGGTTGTCCAACAACTCTGGACATGGTCTTTCTGACCCTTTCCTTCCTCTTCTTTCCTTCTGCAGCAGGCTCTCTGGGATCAGGTTTCTCAGGTTCTTGAGTTGATCCTCTAACTTTCAGCATAGGTGTCCTCTTGGCAGGGACCTTCCTGTTTAGTCCAGGCTTTGTGGTCTTTGCTGAGCCATACTCCTTCTTGAGCACTATCTTCTTAGAAGTAGCCTCATCTTCAGGTGCCACATAGTCTTCATCCTCAGAGTCTGAGGTTCTCTTCCTTCTAGCCCTTGTGGCTGCTTTGGGCAAATTGCTTGGAGTGCTCCTGCTGCCATCATCTGAGGTGCTAGAGGGACTAGTGCCCTCACTCATGTGAATCTGCTCCTCTTCCCTATTCTGGCTTTCACTTTGGTCTGACATGTTGCAAGCTCTGACTGCTGACCCTGTGAATAGTTGTAGATGAGATAGAATGGATGAGCATCACAAAATGTAGAGGTTTTTGTAAAAGAATGATTCAAAAACTTAGTTTTAGTTTTCCACAGAAAGCATTTCGGATCAACCGATTTGCAAAGTCGGTGATACTGAAGCAGCTTTTGGAACCTAAACTAGTGATCTTGGTCAGACCGAGTCACAGTTCGTTGGCACCGAGGCTGCTAGGGTTTCACAGAGTTCTAAAATCGGTCACACTGATTTGCAATTCTCGGTCAGACCGAGAATCACTTGTGCAATGGCCTTAGCCGAATCGGTGAAACCGATTTTTTCAACTCGGTGGGTCCGAGATGGTTTTGGCGGAAACCTAACCCTAAATTTTCAATTCACATCTAATATACGGATTGTTTTGACCGGATAGAAGTGTTTCAATTGTGGCAAAAATTATAATGAACACAATGTGCTAGGAATCGGACGGGGATAGCACTGTGATCGAGTCCATACCCTAGTTTGGCGATGAACTCGCTACGGTGGCAACGGCGGGGATGAATTCTGTTGACGGCGGCGGAGACCAGTGACTGGAGGCGGCTGGTGATGAAGTTGACGATCCGGAGACCTTGGAGGCAGAGCGAGCTATGCGCGGGCAAAGGGGTTTGGAGAAGGTTTCCAATTTTTTGCCCGTGAGTATATATAGCCCGACACTGTCGGTATGACCGAGTGGAACAACTTGGTGGCACCGAGATGCATAACTGTTGACAGTTACAGCAACTCGGTGAGACCGAAAAGTTCAAATCGGTTGCACCGAGATTGAAAACCTAGATCGACTTAGTGATCTCGGTATGACCGACATGGAAGAATCGGTCAGACCGAAACACACAAAGAAGTTTTGCAAGTTTAAGTCTATGACGAATCGGGGACTCCGAGTGCTCCTCACACAGAGTGGTTCGAATCTGACTTGATCAAATTTTGTGATGTAGCATGAATAGAGTTTGAGACAAGAAAAGCATAGATAGCTAGAGAAGGTTCTTAGGCATTCTTGTTCATCCACTTGGCAAAAGAAAAAGAAGCCAATCAATCAAAGCAACAAGTGGATGTCCTCGAATGAGTTAAATATGCAACCAACATGCTCACACAATAAAATGGCAAATGAAATATGTGGCAGAGCATGCACAACCAATTCTAGCATCTATCAAACAATTG
Source organism: Triticum dicoccoides (assembly GCF_002162155.2). NCBI lineage: Eukaryota > Viridiplantae > Streptophyta > Magnoliopsida > Poales > Poaceae > Triticum > Triticum dicoccoides. The sequence goes on along the minus strand of NC_041393.1, from coordinate 501,284,502 downwards.
GCGATGACTAGGTCATCTATATATGAGTATATTGACTTAGGAGTCAAATGAGAACATTTGATCATAGGTCATACTCATCGTTTAAGCTCAAGTGGGTTACCACTTTTACATAATGCATTGATGTGTTCACATCATTAGAGTTGCTTTGACTCAATTCTTAGAGTTAAGCTCCCCCTAGATGTGAGATCCCCCCTTTGAGGGATGAACTAACCTTGGGTTTTGTCTATGATGACTTCATGTAGGTGTTGAAGATGTGGATGCTCAATGTTGATGAAGATCATTTGGATCTATCCTTTGGAGTGAGTTGCACTTTCAATACCTACACGGGTTAGTCCCACAAGGAACAAACAAGTATATCCATAGACATAGAGTGATGCACACACAAGATGATGTCCATGAAAGCATTAGGTTACCTTGTCCCTTGCCTTTCCAACATGAGGGTTTGTGACTACTTGAACTAGTGCAAGATGTGGAAGTTGATTGCACTTGTTGTTGCCAAAAAGATATGAGTGAAGTATGTTGGCGGAGTCACCCTCAAGAACTCTCTAGTTCTTCTTCTTTAGGATCCACATCATCTTAATGGGAATCCTTGGAGTTGTAGTCGTGCTTGATGAAGTAGAACTTGACGTAGTCTTGGGAACCCACTTGACCAAGGCCTTAGGAGCTTCTTCAAATGCATCAATCTCCTCTTGAAGCTTGCCCTTGCCTTTGTGCTTGTGGTCTTGTGGTGGAAGATCATCTTGAGCTTGTGTCCCTTTGAAGGAAGTAGGATCATACTTCTCTTGTTGAGGAACGAACTTCGTCTTGGGGTATTGATCTTCTTCCCACTCAACTCCATTGGCATTGAACTTTCATTCAAAACCAACACCTTGATTCTTCCAGTGCCTTCCTTGCTTGCGTACAATTTCCTCGAATTGCTTACTCCCGGCAAGGCTCTTGTATACACCTTTCTCTATAATTCCCTTCAATAAGCTATTTTCTTGCTCAAGTGTAACTTGGCTAAGAGAATCATTAGTGGAATCAAGAGAACTACTAGAAGCAACAATATTGGATTTAGCATGATTATTGTTACTACTAGAGGAAGAATCCTTCTTGTTTTTGTTACTAGACTTGACTTGAGGCATGTAAGTAGATAAGAGTAAATGCTTGCCAATGTAAGAAGAACTTTTCTTGCGAACATCATCATTGATTGCTTTTAAGAACTCATGCTCTTGCTCAAGATTGAGATTTTCAAAGTGTAACTTCTCATGAGTCCTCAAAAGTTCTCCATGATCCCCTAAGATAGTTTTATGAGCTAACTTAAGAGTGTTTAGTTCTTTAGTTAGAAGCTCAATCTTCTCCTTATCATTGTCATTCGTTTTATCTTGATTAGCATGACTAATGGACGTTTCATCATAGTATTCATCACTAGAGTTGTCAACAAGTAAATCATCATCACCTAACAAGTCATCTTCATCACTACTGAAATCAACATACTCGGGGTGAGTTACCTTAGGGCCTTTAGCCATGAAGCATCTTCCAATTCTTTCATTTGGTGAATCAAATATGTCGTAGGAGTTGGTCGACGCAAGTGCTAGACCGGCAACACCTTCATCTTGAGTATGTTTGGAGTCGGAGTGATAGCTTCTCTCGGAGTGATGTTCAGAGTCGGAACCTGATACCCATTCACCAACATGAGCTTGATGTCTTAGTTTTGTGTAGCTCTTTGATGACTTGTCCTTCCTTTCCGAATTCTTGCTTCTCTAGGATGTTCTTCGTTCATAACGATCATCTCTACTCCTCCTCTCTCTTGGCGGTGATTCTTCTCTTCTACTTCTTCTCTTGGGAGAATCTTCTCTTCTTTTGTAGGGTGTCGTACACTCATTGGAATAGTGTCCGGGTCTCCCACAATTGTAGCAATTGTGCTCTCGACTGGAAGATCTTTTGTCATTGTAGGACCTTAACTTGGAGCTTCTTTCTTTGCTTCTACTCTTGTAGAATTTGTTGAAGTTCTTCACCATTAAGCTAAATTCTTCATTGAAGGTTTGTTTCTCACTTGATGATGTGGGGGATTCACATGAGGCTTTGTAAGCACCACTTGACTTGTTGTGAAGTTCCTCCTTATCCTTGAGTGACATCTCATGAGCAACAATTCTTGCAATGACCTCCGTTGGCTTGAGATTCTTGTAATTGGGCATCATTTGGATCAATGTGCACATGGTATCATATTTTCCATCCAATGCTCTTAGGATGTTCTTGATGATGAATTTGTCGGTCATCTCTTCACTTCCTAAGCCTGCAATCTCATTTGTGATAAGAGAAAGCCTAGAGTACATTTCAGCGACACCTTCACCATCCTTCATTTTGAACTTGTCAAGTTGACTTTGGAGCACATCCAACTTGGATTCCTTGACGGAGTCAGTACCTTCATGCATATCAATCAAAGTATCCCAGATTTCCTTTGCATTCTCAAGACGGCTGATTTTGTTGAATTCTTCGGGGCACAATCCGTTGAAGAGGATATCACAAGCTTGAGCATTGTATTGCAGCATCTTCAATTCATCCGCACTAACTTCACGGTTTGGTTACCTCCCATCAAAGAATTCACCTTGCAAGCCAATACACACAATAGCCCAAACGGCGGGGTTATGTCCGAGAATATGCATTTTCATCTTATGCTTCCAACTAGAAAAATTAGTACCATCAAAGTAAGGACCTCTACGGTGATAATTTCCCTCGCTAGACGCCATACTCTCCTAGGTTGTGAAACCAAGGCTATGACCCCCAAAAGCTATGGAAATCAAAGCAAATGGAGATCAAAGCTCTAATACCACTTGTAGGACCTTGAAGTATGTCTATAGGGGGGGTGATTAGACTACTTGACCAATTAAAAACTTAACCTTTTCCCAATTTTAGTCTTTGGCAGATTTTAGCTATCTTAGCATAAGTCAAGCAATCTTCACACAATTCAAGCAAGCATGCAAAGAGTATATGAGCAGCGGAAATTAAAGCATGCAACTCGCAAGAATGTAAAGGGAAGGGTTTGGAGATTTCAAATGCAATTTGGAGACACGGTGATTTTTGAGCCGTGGTTCCGATAGGTGGTGCTATCATACATCCACGTTGATGGAGACTTCAACCCATGAAGGGTAATGGTTGTGCGGGTCCACGGAGGGCTCCACCCAAGAAGGGTCCACGAAGAAGCAACCTTGTCTATCCCACCATGGCCTCGCCCATGAAGGACTTGCCTCACTAGCGGTAGATCTTCACGAAGTAGGCGATCTCCTTGCCCTTACAAACTCCTTGGTTCAACTCCACAATCTTATAGGAGGATCCCAAGTGACACCTAGCCAATCTAGGAGACACCACTCTCCAAGAAGTAACAAATGGTGTGTCGATGATGAACTCCTTGCTCTTGTGCTTCAAATGATAGTCTCCCCAACACTCAACTCTCTCTCACAGGATTTGGATCTGGTGGAAAGAAGATTTGAGTGTAAAGCAACTTGGGGAAGGCTAGAGATCAAGATTCATATGGTAGGAATGGAATATCTTGGCCTCAACACATAAGTAGGTAGTTCTCTCTCAGAAATGGTAAGTTGGAAGTGTAGGTTTGGTCTGATGGCTCTCTCCACGAATGAAGAGGAGGTGGAGGGGTATATATAGCCTCCACACAAAATCTAACCGTTACACACAATGTACCAATCTCGGTGGGACCGAATCAACAAACTCGGTCAGACCGATTCAGTAAACCTAGTGACCGTTAGTGATTTCACTGGGACCGACATGCAACTCGGTAGGACCGATATGATTAGGGTTCGGGCATAACGTAATCTCGGTGAGACCGATTACACAAACTCGGTGAGACCGATTTTGGTAATAAGCTAACCAGAGAGTTGGTCAGGTAAACTCGGTAGGACCAATTCACTCTTTTCGGTGAGACCAAAATGTTACGAAAGGGAAACCGAGAGTTTACATTGCAATCTCGGTGGGACAGATCGCTCACTTCGGTTAGACTGAAACGTTACAAAGGGAAACGGAGAGATTACAATCCCATATCAGTGAGACCGAGATCCCTATCGGTGAGACCGATTTGCCTAGGGTTTGTGGCAGTGGCTATTACATTTGAACTCGGTGGCGTCGGATAGAAAGAATCGGTGGGGCCGAGTTTGACTTTAGGTTTAGGTCATATATGGATATGAGAAATTAGTTGAGGGTTTTTGGAGCATATCACTAAGCACTTGAAGCAAGAAATTCATTAAGCAACACCTCATCCCTCCTTGATAGTATTGGCTTTTCCTATAGACTCAATGTGATCTTGGATCACTAAAATATAAAATGTAGAGTCTTGATCTTTTGAGCTTGAGCCAATCCTTTTATCCTTACTATTTTGAGGGATCCACTTTCCTCAGCCATGCCATGCCATTCATTGAACTTTTCCTGAAATGTTTGTCTTGGAATAATATTAGCTCAATGAGCTATATGTTGTTAGGAATTACCAAAACCACCTAGGGATAGTTGCACTTTCAACACGAGGTGCCCACGAGACAGGGGGCGCGCCCAGTAGGGGTGGGCGCGCCCTCCACCCTCGTGGAGGCCTCATGTCCTTCCCGGATTACTTCTTGCTTTCCAAAATCATTAAATATTCCAAAACTGAGAGAAATTGCCATTACAATTGTTTTGGAGTCGGTTTACTCACTGTACCACATACCTATTCCTTTTCAGAGTCTGAAACGTTCTGGAAAGTGTCCCTTATGTATTCCTCCGGGGTTACGGTTTCAATAATATTAGTTTCAACATTAATAGGGTTACCTGAGATATAATGTTTGATTCTTTGACCGTTCACCACCCTCGGACTTGTGCCTTCGAAGTTGTTGATTTTTATAGCACCGGAATGATAAACCTCCTCGATAACGTAAGGACCTTCCAATTTAGAGAGAATTTTTCCGGTAAAAAATCATAAACGAGAGTTGAATAGCAACACATAATCACCTACATTCAACTCACGCTTTTGTATTTTTTTGTCATGCCATCTTTTAACTTTTTCCTTGAAAAGCTTGGCATTCTCGTAGGCCTGGGTTCTCCACTCATCAAGTGAGCTAATATCAAATAACCTCTTCTCACTGGCAAGTTTGAAGTCATAGTTGAGCTCTTTAATAGCCCATTATGCTTTATGTTCAAGTTCAAGAGGTAAGTGACATGCTTTTCCATAAACCATATTATACGGAGACATACCCATAGGGTTTTTATATGTAGTTCTATAGGCCCATAATGCATCATCAAATTTCTTGGACCAATTCTTTCTAGACCTACTAACAGTCTTTTGCAAAATTAATTTGAGCTCTCTATTGCTCAACTCTACTTGACCACTAGACTGTGGGTGACAAGGAGATGCAATTCTATGATTAACATCATACTTAGCAAGCATTTTACGGAAAGCACCATGAATAAAATGTGGACCACCATCAGTCATGAGATATCTAGGGAATCCAAACCTTGGAAAAATAACTTCTTTAAGCATCTTAATAGAGGTGTTATGATCAGCACTACTAGTTGGAATAGCTTCTACCCACTTAGTAACGTCATCAACAGCAACTAAAATATGTGTATATCCATTAGAGACAGGAAAAGGTCCCATATAATCAAAGCCCCAAACATCAAATGGTTCAATAAAAAGAGAATAATTCATAGGCATTTGGTGACGTCTACTAATATTACCAATTCTTTGACATTCATCACGAGACAAGACAAACTTACGAGCATCTTTGAAGAGAGTAGGCCAATAAAAACCGGATTGTAATACCTTATGTGCACTTCTGTCTCTAGCATGGTGTCCTCCATATGGTTCGGAGTGACACTTGCGTAGGATTTGTTCCTATTCATGCTCAGGTACAGAACGTCTAATAACACCATCTACTCCTTCTTTATAAAGGTGTGGGTCATCCCAGAAGTAATGTCTTAAATCATAAAAGAACTTTTTCTTTTGCTGGTATGTGAAACTAGGTGGTATAAATTTAGCAACAACGTAATTAGCATAATCAGCATACCATGGAGCAGTACGAGAAGCATTAATGACCGCTAATTGTTCATCAGGAAAGCTATCATCAATAGGTAGTGGGTCATCAAGAACATTCTCTAGCCTAGACAGCTTGTTTGCAACTGGGTTCTCAGCTCCCTTTCTATCAATAATATGTAAATCAAATTCTTGAAGCAAGAGAACCCATCTAATAAGTCTAGGTTTACCATCTTTATTTTCCATAAGATATTTAATAGCAGCATGATCAGTCTGAATAGTAACTTTAGAATCAACAATATAAGGTCTGAACTTATCACAAGCAAATACAAATGCTAAGAATTCTTTTTCAGTAGTAGCATAATTTCTCCGGGCAGTATCAAGAGTTTTACTAGCATATTGAATAACATTTAGTTTCTTATCAACTCTTTGCCCTAGAACAGCACCTACAGCATAATCACTAGCATCACACATAATTTCAAAGGGTAAATTCCAATCAGGTGGCTGAACAATAGGTGCAGTGATCAAAGCTTTCTTAAGTATTTCAAATGCTTCTACACAATCATCATCAAAGAAAAAAGGAATATCTTTTTGCAATAAATTAGTCAGAGGCCTAGAGATTTTAGAGAAGTCCTTAATGAACCTCCTAACAAAACCGGCATGACCAAGGAAACTTCTTATACCTTTAATGTCCTAGGGACATGGCATCTTTTCAATAGCATCAACTTTAGATTTATCAACTTCAATACCTCTTTCAGAAATTTTATGCCCCAAGACAATGCCTTCATTAACCATAAAGTGACACTTTTCCCAATTCAGGACGAGAATAGTGTATTCACATCTCTGCAAAACTCGATCAAGGTTGCTCAAGCAATCATCAAAAGAGGATCCATAAATGGAGAAGTCATCCATGAATACCTCACAAATATTTTCACAAAAGTCAGAGAATATAGCCATCATGCATCTTTGAAAGGTAGCAGGTGCATTACATAAACCAAAAGGCATACGTCTATAAGCAAAAGTACCGAAAGGGCAAGTAATAGTAGTTTTTGATTGATCTTCCGCTGACACAGGTATTTGAGAGAAACCAGAATAACCATCTAGAAAGCAGAAATGTGTATGTTTGGATAGTCTTTCTAGCATTTTGTCAATAAAAGGTAAAGGGTAATGATCTTTCTTAGTAGCTTTATTTAACTTACGGAAATCAATTACCATCCTATAACATGTAATAATTCTTTACGGAATCAATTCATCTTTATCATTAGGAACAACAGTAATACCTCCCTTTTTAGGGACACAATGGACGGGACTTACCCATTTACTATCAGCAATGGGATAAATTACACCTGCCTCAAGGAGTTTTAGTATCTCCTTTCTTACAACTTCTTTCATCTTAGGATTTAATAGTCGTTGGGGATCTCTTACTGGTTTGGCATCTTTCTCCACTTTAATTTTGTGTTGGCATAGAGTGGGACTAATGCCCTTAAGATCATCCAGAGTACATCCAATAGCAGCACGGTGCTTTTTCAGAGTTTTCAATAATCTTTCCTCTTCCTGCTCTGAAAGGTTAGCGCTAATAATAACATGATATATCCTCTTTTCATCAAGATAAGCATATTTAAGATTATTAGGTAAATGTTTGAGCTCAAACACAAGATCACCCTTGGGTGGAGGAGGATCCCCTAGGATTTCAACAGTCAAATTGTGTTTCAAAATAGGACCCTGTTGAAGGAATACTTCATCTATTTCCCTTCTTTCATTCATAAACATATCATTTTCATGGTCTAGCAAATATTGTTCTAACAGATCAGTAGGAGGCACAACAATAGAAGCAAGACCAATAATTTCATCCTTACTAGGAAATTCTTTATCATGGGGTTGTCTACGAAATTTAGCAAAATTAAACTCATGAGTCATATCATCCAAGCCAATCATGACAACATCCTTTTCGCTCTGAAAGGTTAGCACTAATAATAACAGGATATATCTTCTTTTCATCAAGACAAGCATATTTAAGATTATCAGGTAATAGTTTGAGCTCAAACACGGGATCACCCTTTGGTGGAGGAGGATCCCCTAGGATTTCAACAGGTAGGTTGTGTTTTAAGATAGGAACCTGCTGAAGGAATACTTCATCTATTTCCCTTCTTTCATTCATAAACATGTCATTTTCATGGTCTAGCAAATATAGTTCTAACGGATCAGTAGGAGGCACGGCAATAGAAGCAAGACCAATTATTTCATCTTTACTAGGTAATTCTTTATCACGGGGTTGTCTAGGAAATTTAGCAAAATTAAACTCATGAGTCATATCATCCATGTCAATCGTAACAATATCCTTTTCACAATCAATCCTAGCAATAACAGTATTCAAGAAGGGTCTACCAAATATAATGGGACAAAAGTCATCTTGTGGGGAACCCAGAACAAGGAAATCAGCAGGGTATTTAACTTTCCCACACAAGACTTCAACATCTCTAACAATCCCAACTGGTGAAATAGTATCTCTATTGGCATGCTTAATTGTAACATCTATTTCTTCTATCTCAGCAGGTGCAATATCATGCATAATTTATTTATATAAGGAATGAGGTATTGGACTAGCACTAGCACCCATATCACATAAGCCATGATAACAATGATCTCCTATTTTAACAGAAATAACAGGCATGCCTACAACAGGTCTATGTATTTTAGCATCTGGTTTAACAATATTAGCAGTTTCACCAAGAAGTAAATAACATGCCCATCTATATTATCATCCAAGAGATATTTAACCATAGCAATACTAGGTTCAACTTTAATTTGCTCAGGAGGTGTATATGTTCTAGTATTACTCTTACGAACAACAGTTGAAGTTTTAGCATGATCCTTTATCCTGACAGGAAAAGGTGGTTTCTCAACATAAGTAGTAGGAACAATAGGATCATTATAAGTAATAGTCTTTTCTTCAACTGTAATAGGTGCAACTACTTTTACTTCAATGGGAGGATTATATTTAAACCACTTCTCCTTAGGGAGATCAACGTGAGCAGCAAAAGATTCACAGAAAGAAGCTACTATCTCAGAGTCAAGTCCATATTTAGCGCTAAATCCACGAAAAGCATCGGTATCCATAAAAGACTTAACACAATCAAACTTAGGTTTTATACCTGACTCCTTACCATCGTCGGAACCCCAATCTTCAGAGTTGCGTTTAATTCTTTCCAATAAGTCCCACTTGAATTCAGTAGTCTTCAGCATATAAGAACCAGCACAAGAAGTATCAAGCATGGTGCGATCCTTGAGAGAAAGCCGAGTGTAATTTTTTTGAATAATCATTTATCTTGAGAGCTCATGATTGGGGCATGAATATAACATTGACTTAAGCCTCCCCAAGCTGGAGCTATGCTTTCTCCTTCGTGACACCAGAAATCATATATGTAATTACGATCCCGCTGAACAAGATGCATAGGATAGAACATCTGGTGAAATTCCAACTTCAATCATTTATAGTTCCAAGATCTGTATCATCACATAGACTATACCATGTCAATTCGTCTCCCTTCAAAGATAAAGGGAAAACCTTCCTCTTAACGACATCATCGGGAATACCTGCAAGCTTAAATAATCCACAAACTTCATCCACAAAGATAAGGTGTAAATCGGGATGCAACGTTCCATCTCCTGCAAAGGGATTAGCTAGCAGTTTCTCTATCATACCCGAAGGAATTTCAAAGTAAACATTTTCAGTAGGTTCAGTAGGTTGAGGAGAAACTCTTTGCTTTTCTGGTCAGGGCGAAGATACCCCGAACAAGCCCCTCAAAGGATTAGTTTCCATAGTAACAAGTGATAGAAAATTTCAGCACACTATATAAATGTTTCCTTACCAAGTTCCACTCACCAAAGGCGCTTCAATCCCCGGCAACGGCGCCAGAAAAGACTCTTGATGACCCACAAGTATTGGGGATCTATCGTAGTCCTTTTGATAAGTAAGAGTGTCGAACCCAACGAGGAGCAGAAGGAAATGACAAGCAGTTTTCAGTAAGGTATTCTCTGCAAGCACTAAAATTGTAGGTAACACATAGTTTTGTGATAAGATAATTTGTAACGGGTAACAAGTAATGAAAGTAAATAAAGTGCAGCAAGGTGGCCCAATCCTTTTTGTAGAAAAGGAAAAGCCTAGACAATTTATTATGATGAGAAAAGCGCTCCCGAGGACACATGGGAATTATTGTCAAGCTAGTTTTCATCATTCTAATATGATTCGCGTTTGGTACTTTGATAATTTGATATGTGGGTGGACCGGTGCTTGGGTACTGCCCTTACTTGGACAAGCATCCCACTTATGATTAACCCCTATTGCAAGCATCCGCAACTACAAAAGAAGTATTAAGGTAAACCTAACCATAGCATGAAACTAGTGGATCCAAATCAACCCCTTACGAAGCAACGCATAAACTAGGGTTTAAGCTTCTATCACTCTAGCAACCCATCATCTACTTATTACTTCCCAATACCTTCCTCTAGGCCCAAACAAAGGTGAAGTGTCATGTAGTCGACGTTCACATAATACCACTAGAGGAGAGACAACATACATCTCATAAAAATATCGAACCAATACCAAATTCACATGACTACTAATAGCAAGACTTCACCCATGTCCTCAGGAACAAACGTAACTACTCACAAAGAATATTTATGTTCATAATTAGAGGGGTATTAATATGCATTAAGGATCTGAACATATGATCTTCCACCAAGTAAACCAATTAGCATCAACTACAAGGAGTAATAAACACTACTAGCAACCCACAGGTGCCAATTTGTGGTTTTGATACAAGATTGGATACAAGAGATGAACCAGGGTTTTGAGAGGAGATGGTGTTGGTGAAGATGTTGATGGAGATTGACCCCATCTCGATGAGAGGATCATCGGTGATGATGATTTCCCCCTCCCGGAGGGAAGTTTCCCTAGCAGAACAGCTCCGCCGAAGCCCTAGATTGATTCCGCCAAGGTTCCGCCTCGTGGCGGCGGAGTTCATCCCGTGAGCTTGCTTTTGATTTTTTTTTCCAGGGTAAAAGCCTTCATATAGCAGAAGATGGGCATCGGAGGGCCACTAGGGGGCCCAGGAGACAGGGGCGCGCCCAATAGGGGGGCGCCCCCACCCTCCTGGCGAGGGTGTGGGCCCCCTCCGGTACTTTCTTTGTTGAATAATTCTTATTAAATCCAAAAATGACTTTCGTGGAGTTGCAGGTCTTTTGGAGCTGTGCAGTATAGGTTTCCAATATTTGCTCCTTTTCCAGCCAGAATCCCAGCTGCCGACATTCTCCCTCTTCACGATAAACCTTGTAAAATAAGAGAGAATAGCCATAAGTATTGTGGCATAACGTGTAATAATAGCCCATAATGCAATAAATATTGATATAAAAGCATGATGCAAAATGGATGTATCAGTCGACTTCACAAACCTCAACAAGGCCTACCCGCAAGATCCGTTTCCGCTCCCCCGCATTGACCAAATCGTCGACTCCACCGCCGAGTGCGACTTGTTGTGCTTCTTAGATGCGTTTTAGGGCTACCACCAAATCAAGATGGCAGTGGAAGATGTAGAAAAGACGGCTTTCCTAACCCCATGTGGGGTATATTGCTACACATGCATGCTGTTCGGGTTGCGCAACACAGGCGCAACTTTCTAGCGGCTGATGCACATTGCTTTGGGCCGGCAGCTCGGGAAGAATGCCGAGGCTTACGTCGACAACATCGTGGTGAAGTCTCGGGAGGCGAAGACCTTGATCCAAGACCTAGAAGAGACCTTCAAAAGCCTCCGCAAGGTGGACCTGTGGCTCAACCCGGAGAAGTGCGTCTTCGGTGTTCCTTCAGGCAAGCTATTGGGCTTCCTCGTGTCCCACAGGGGGGTCGAGGCCAACCCAGAGAAAGTCAAGGCAATCAAAGACATGAGTCCACCGCAAACCCTGAGAGAAATTCAGAAGCTCGTCGGGCGCGTGACGGTGTTGGGATGCTTCATCTCCAAGCTAGGGGAGTGCGCCTTACCTTTCTTCAAGCTAATGAAGAAGAAGGGCCTGTTTGAATGGACACAGGAGGCCAACCAAGCGTTTCAAGACCTCAAGAAGTACCTAACCAGCCCTCCGGTGATGGTGGCACCATGCCCACTCGAGCCCCTGGTGCTATACCTCACCGCCTCACCATACTCCGCCAGTGCAGCTCTAGTGGCGGTCCGAGAAGAACGCCAGGGCAAGGTTGCGTCCCGAGCGGCCGCAGCCACAGTCGCGGCGGCACAAGACCAAGGAGGCCTCTCGAAGGTCACGACCTCGGCAGATGGAACCCATCCCCAGCAGGAGGACACCCCCGGGGCCGAAGGGGCCTCACCAGGCAGCCAGGCGCAAGGGGCTCCTACGCCTCAGGAGGCGCCTGACCCTCCTGAGGGTACGGACCCCGTCAGCACACCCACTCTCGTCAAGCACCCGGTGTACTTCGTCATCATGGTACTGCGGGATGCAAGGGAACGATACCCCAAGCCTCAGAAACTCTTACTCACGCTACTGGTGGCCTCGCGGAAGCTGTGGCACTATTTTCAAGGTCACCCCATTAAGGTCGTCTCTGCTTACCCATTGGAAAGGGTACTCAGGAGCCCAAACTCCGCTGGAAGGGTCACTGAATGGAACATTGAGTTGCAAGTGTTTCAGCTGGAATTCAGCACAACCCGGGTGGTCAAGGGAGCTGCACTAGCAGATTATGTGGCAGAATGGATAGAGGCGCCAGGGCTCGAAGCAGGTGAAGACCGATCACTCTCCCCAGGGAGTGAGGCGCCGGATGGTTGGGTCATGTACTTCGACGGAGCATTCTCGCAGCACGGCGCGGGAGCTAGCACAATGCTCATATCCCCCACTCAAGACAAGCTCTATTACGCTGTGCAGCTCTGTTTCCAGCACGGCGAGAAGGTCTCCAACAACATAGTAGAATATGAAGGCCTCTTGGCGGGCTTGAGGGCTGCAGTAGCTATGGGAGTGAAGCGCCTGGTCATCAAGAGTGATTCACAGCTCCTTGTCAACTTCTCCAACAAGGTGTACGAGCCAAAGGACGAGCATATGGATGCATACCTTGTAGAGGTGCGCAGAATGGAAAAGCAGTTCTGGGGGCTGGAGCTGCAACACGTGCCCCGCGGCACAAATCAAGAGGCTGATGACATCGCCAAAAGGGCATCCAGGCGGCTGCCTCAAGAGCCTGGCATCTTTGAGGAACAACTCTTCAAGCCATCAAGAGCGCCTTCACTGTCAAGCGCAGCGCAACCTCGGGAGGAACTCCCTCAACCACCTGCCACAGGAGCCCCGACATGTGGACCGACCTCAGGAGCTCGCTTGCTCCTGGCGCTGGAGCCTTAGGAGGAATGCTGGACTACGGAATTCAAGGGATACCTGATGCATGGAATGCTACCAGAGAAAGAGGAGGACACGGAGCGCGTGGCCCGGCAGGTCACGGCCTACTACATACAAGACGCAGAGCTCTACCGGAAGCGGACACATGATGTTTCCTTGCATTGCATCTCCAGGGGCAGGGGAAGGAGTGGCTAGCTGACATACACGGTGGAGATTGTGGACATCACTCATCGTCGCGGACCCTCGTCGGCAAGGCGTTTCATAGCGGGTTCTACTGGCCTACCGCACTCAATGACGCCATCGAGCTGGTGAAGGCCTGTGAAGCCTGTCAATTCCATGCCAAGCAGATACACCAGCCGGCTCAGGGCCTGCAAACCATCCCGCTCTCGTGGCCGTTTGCGGTCTGGGGGCTGGATATCTTGGGCCCGTTCCCTCGAGCGCCTGGGGGCTACCGCTACCTTTACGCCGCCATCGATAAGTTCACCAAGTGGGCGGAGGTGGAAGCCGTCCGCACCATCCCGGCTGGCTCAGCAGTCAAGTTCATCAAGGGCCTCGTGAGCCGGTTCGGGGTCCCTAATCGCATCATCACAGACAATGGTTCGTAGTTCACCAGCAACCTCTTCAAAACATATTGTGCTAACCTTGGAACGCAGATATGCTACACTTCGGTGGCACACCCCCGGAGTAACGGCCAAGCCGAGCGCGCTAACGCAGAGGTCCTGAAAGGCCTCAAAACCAGGACCTTCAAGAAGAAACTGGAGGCCTGCGGGAGGGGCTGGCACGACGAGCTCCAGTCCGTGCTGTAGTCCATCCACACCACGGCCACCAAGTCGACTGTCGAGACCCCGTTCTTCCTCGTCTACGGGGCAGAGGCAGTCCTCCCTCACGAGGTCAGGTGTCGCTCCGCATGGGTCCTGGTGTTTGACGAAGCGCAATAGGACGCCATGTGGGGGATGGACCTGGTGCTGGGGGAGGAGCACCGTCGAGAAGCCACGCTACGAGCAGCAAGGTACCAACAGGCACTGCGGCGATATCATTGCCGCAACATCCGCCCCAGGACTCTCGAGGTAGGTTCCCTTGTGCTCAGGCGGGTGCTCTCCAGGGAAGGGCTGCAAAGCTCTCACCCATGTGGGAGGTCCCGTTCAAGGTCGTCCATGTTTCCAGGCCTGGCTCCGCGCGCCTGGAGACTCGGGAGGGGGTGCCCATCCCGAACACATGGAACATTCAGCACCTCCGGAAGTTTTACCCCTAAAAAGGCCAAGTGCTTGTGAAAAAGGCCCAGTGCCTGTGAAGAAGGCCCGGTGCCTGTGAGGCAAAAAAGGCCCAGTGCCTGTGAAGAAGGCCTGGTGCCTGTGAAGCTAAAAAGGCCCGGTGCTTCTGAAGAAGGCCCGGTGCGTGTGAAGCTAAAAAGGCCCAGTGCCTGTGAAGAAGGCCCGGTGCCTGTGAAGCTAAAAAGGCCCAGTGCCTGTGAAGAAGGCCCGGTGCCTGTGAAGCTAAAAAGGCCTGGTGCCTGTGAAGAAGGCCCGGTACCTATGAAGCTAAAAAGGCCCAGTGCTTGTGAAGAAGGCCTGGTGCCTGTGAAGCTAAAAAGGCCCAGTGCCTGTGAAGAAGGCCCGGTGCCTGTGAAGCTCGCCGCCCGTGACAATCTCACGTAATAATGAGTTGGGGCTGTACACACCCCGGAGTCTCCGGAGTGCCGACTTTGGGCCTCGGGGGCTCCCGCCCATGCCCAGTGGCAGCACTTAGCTCCACGCTGGTGAGAAGACGTCAAAGACTAGGCTAGGTGCCGGACGCGGCTTTTCATTTGCTTTCCATAGTTGGCTTGTTCTCCCTGGTTTGAACCCTCATTTGAAGTCGTTTCTAGTGCTATTCGCCGCCTTCTGCTCTTGCCCCCTGTTTTGGTTTTTGTTTGGCTCACTCTCTCCTCCGCTCGCAACCTCACGAGGGGGTTGTGCGGGCACCCTCATGAGCCCCATCTCTCGCCTAGCTTTCGCGAGTCTTTCATTCGGATTCACAGCGGGAGCACCCCTCCCGGTCCATGCCCCATGGGCATCGCGACACAAAAATATCAGACCAGAGCCGCCGAACCTTGCTACCAGGGTTCGGAAACTATTCTCCCAACTGGTTGTGCAAATCTTGAGGCGACTGGCGAGGGCTCAAGCGGGGACCACGCGAGGTGAAAACTACTGCAAACATCCCGAGCTAAGCTGTTCTTACACGCAGGCACATAACCGCAACACCGTAGCACAACACAAAGATGGTAAACATAGCACGATAATTGGGGATCATGGTCTGTTGCACGCCCCCACGGGGCTCCATACTTATCTCTTTCTCTCAATGCAGAAAAAAAGGGGGAACAAAATAAAGATGGCACGTGCCTTGCGACAACACGCGAGGGGGGACCCGCATCAGCCTCCCGAGCTCAATCGGAATCCACCTCGAGCTTCACCGGGGCGCGGTGATGGGACGCCCCGCTGCCCTCGAAGTGGGCGCGGCGACATGGAGGCTGGTCGCGCCACCGCTAGAGGAGCCGTCACCAGAGGAGGAGCTGCTGAAACTCGGCGAGCTGCGGCCATCGCCAGGAACAGCTCCGCCCTCGCCCTCGTCCCGGCCATCGCCAAGGCCGAGCACCTCGTCGTCGTCATCGTCTTCAGGGCAGCACCCAACCTGGAGGCCGTCCTCTCCAAACACCCTCATGTAGAGGGTCGCCTCACCATCGAACTTGAAGTGGAGGGTGCACCACCTACCCAGGCCCCGCGCGCGGGCAAACGTCTGCCATCCCTGAGCCAGGGCCACATTCTCGGCAACAGAGATCTCCACTGCGACCCAGGAGGCCCTGCTGCAACAGCCCTCCTCCTGCAGCCAAAGCCCGCCGAGGCGAGCAGCCGGCAGTTCGCTGGCGAAGAAGCGAGGGAGATGTAGCTAGTTGCCGACCGGCTCGTCCGACCAAACAACAAACTCCGGCAGCACCTCTGCCGAATGGAAGCACGGCCGGTGAGGCCGCGCAGCCACAACACGCCTTCCTCCACCTCCCAGGCTGCCTCGACACAGACGACCTCCGCCACGCGACGGGCCACCGCCGCGACCACGAGGAGCTGCGATGGGAGTCGCGGGATGCTTGCGAGGGCGACCACAACCGTGCTTGGTCGGGCGAGGGACAGGCTCGTCCCGGTGAGCCTTCCCCTTTTCCACGGTCGAGAACCTCTTCACAGGCTCCATAGGACGCTGCAAAAACCATAGCAAGGAGGAAGAAGAAGCCACCGGGGCAAGAAGAGACGGACAATGGGGGCCTCTACACCTCCCCGAACTTATAGCCTAGAGGAGGCCAATCGCCGGCCTCCACGATCGCAGGTAATGATGACTCTGTTTGCATGTAGCAAGCTCTCTTCAAATCGGGTAGTTGCCGAGGCAGAGTGGGGAAGTGGAGACGCCCACGTCCAATCAAGTCGCCACACGTCCACTAGGGCCTCAGGCTGTTGGGGCCCGCGGCGCTCCACACTTGCCCTTTGGATTCGCCGCTAAGCCAAGTCCAAGCGCGCCTTGGGCCCGGGGGCTACTGTCGGCGTCCTGGATATGGGGGTATCCATACTTGCCTGCCTGCGGCCTGTGGCATGGCTCATCAGTGGCCCAGTACGGCCCGTCTTCATCAACACAAGTTCAAGACCCTCGCGAGGGGCCAAGCCTCACGGGGCAGATGACTCAAGGCCTTCTCGGGAGCAGCCTAACCAGGCAGGCTCGTGAGGAGGCGGAGTGATCAAGGCGAGGAGCACCTCACGAGGTGCACATGACGCAAGCCATGACGATCAGGACCAGGTGGGCGCCAGGCGGGCACAGGCCGGCATAGTGTCCTTGTTCCCTCTTTGGTGCAAAGGGGGCAAGCGCAGGCGCGGAGTACCGAGGCATCAAGCAAAGGTTTCATATCGGTGCAACAAGACCAAGACCAGCGGGACAGTAAGACGGAGGTCACTGTGGATCCCAAGACGGCGTCATCGCCAGTGTTTTTGGCTGTCAAAGACCACCTTTAGTTAGGATAGCTTGTACTAGTTGTCCCCCTTCAAATCCTGCCATTGTGAAATCCCTTCCCGCTCAATATTTGGGAAGAGGTCCAAGGCCTCTATAAATAGGACTAGCCACCACCATAGAAGGGACGGATCCATTCATACCAGAACCAATGGAACCAACACAAGAACACCTCTCCTCACGAGGCTGTTCTTCCCCTTGTACTGTTCCTCATCAGCCCCAGAGGCAATCCACTCACTACACACTAGAGTAGGGTATTACACCACAATGGTGGCCTGAACCAGTATAAATCTCATGTCCCTTGTGTTGTTCATCTTGTTAGCTTAGAATCACGGCGAAGTAGTGGGCGTGGATTGGTAGGGAGAAGTTCTCCGTGCGCACCCCAGAGTCCGAACCTTAAGGGTTTTGCTGGAACCCGATATCCGACACAAATCATCCCAAGGTCTTACTTGGCACAAACACTAACTAAAATACTAAAACACAATCATAACAGAACTATAATTATTTATTTATTGAAAAACAAAAGAAAAAGCAAAAATGTAAAATAAAATTAGGTTGCCTCCGAACAAGCGCTATTGTTTTACGCCCATAGCTAGCCATATTGCATAGATGTAGGTATTGTCATCTTTGGTATTCAATCCTTAAGTGGCCCTCATAATAGATTTATATGGCAACTTAATTTTCTTTCTTGGAAAGTATTCCATGCCTTTCCTTAATGGAAATTGAAATCTAATGTTTCCTTCTTTCATATCAATAATTGCAACAATCATTCTAAGGAAAGGTTTTCCAAGAATAATGGGGCATGTAGGATTGCAATCAGTATGAAGCACAATAAAATCTACGGGCACATAATTCCTATTTGCAACAATAAGAACATCATTAATTCTTCCCATAGGTTTCTTACTAGTAGAATCCGTTAAGTGCAAATTTAAAGAACAATCATCAAGTTTATGGAAACCTAGCACATCACATAAAGTTTTTGGAATAGTGGAAACGCTAGCACCCAAATCACACAAATCATTGCACTCATAATCTTTAATCTTAATTTTAGTAGTAGGTTCCCATTCACCATATAGCTTTCTAGGGATTGAAACTTCCAACTCAAGTTTTCTTCAAAAGATTTCATCATAGCATCAATGATATGTTTAGTAAAAGCCATATTTTGATTATAAGCGTGAGTTGAATTAAGCATAAATTGTAACAAGGAAATACACTCAATCAACGAACAATTATCATAATTAAATTCCTTGAAATCCAAAAGATGGGCTCATCACTAGTTAAAGTTTTGACCTCGCCAAACCCACTTTTATCAAATTTTTCATTAAGATCTTCACCCTCCAAATTATTGGGATGCCTTCTAGCTAAAGTTGAATCCTCTCCAGTGCCTTCTTTATCAAGTTTTATATTAGCAAACAAAGATTCAATGCTAGTCACACCAATCACTTTAAGATGTTCATAATGATTACCACAAAAACTAGAAGAACAAACTTTTTCTAGCCATTATCTCTTAGCTCGCATCCTAGTGATTCTCTCTCTACTTTCATTAATATAAGTTTGAATAGAGTTCAGAGACTCATAAATATCAAGCTTGGATGGCATAGATCTAATCTTAAAGGAATCGATCTCATCAGAAATTCTATCAACGTTTCTAGCAACTTCATCAATATTAAGCAATTTTTGATCTACCATAGAATTGGAAATCTTTTGGGAGTTTAGTAACATCTTTAATATTATTTTCAAGATCAGAAGGTTTCTTATTATAATTTCCATAAGAATTTTTGTAGAAATTACCAGAATTATTAGAGGAACTGCTAGGAAACGACCTAGGATTAAAATTGCCTCTATACGCGTTATTACCAAAATTGTTCCTACCAACGAAATTCACATCCATAGATTCATTATTATTCTCAATCGAAGTAGACAAAGGCATATAATTAGGATCAACCTGAGAACTCTTGCTAGCCATAAATTTCATAAGTTCATCCATCTTTCCACTCAAAGTATTAATTTCTTTAATAGCATGCACTTTTTTACTAGTAGAAGATCTTTCGGTATGCCATTGAGAGTAATTTACCATAATATTATCTAGGAGTTTAGTAGCTTCTCCTAATGTGATTTCCGTAAAAGTACCACCCACGGCGGAATCTAAAAGATTTCTAGATGCAAAATTCAATCTAGCATAAAACATTGTATGATCATCCATAAACTTAAACCATGAGTAGGGCAATTCCTTATCATTAATTTCATCCTTTCCCATGATTGTGTAACATGTTCATGATCAAGTTTATTAAAATTCATTATATCATTCCTAAGATAGATGATCTTAGCAGGAGGGAAATACTTGGACATAAAAGCATCCTTACACTTATTCGATGAATCAATACTATTTTTAGGCAAGGATGAAAACCAATTTTAGGACGATCTCATAGTGAGAATGGAAATAACTTCAATTTGAAAATATCATTATCCACATCTTTTTTCTTTTGCATATCACACAATTCAACAAAAGTACTGAGATGGGAAGTAGCATCTATCACATAATTCAAGTGGTTATGATACCCATACATTTTGAGTATGTGTTTAATGACCGAACCGTTCTCCTCCATCTTATAGCTATAGAACTTGTTGGAGACTTCATATCTCTCAACCTGGGCATTAGCTTGAAATACCAATTTCATCTCTTGGAACATCTCATATGCTCCATGGCGTTCAAAACGTGTTTGAAGTCCCGGTTCTAGGCTGTAAAGCATGGCAGAGTGAACTATTAAGTAGTCATCAGATTGAGCCTGCCAGACATTCATAACATCTGCAGTATCTCCTACAGCAGGTCCGTCACCGAGCGGTGCATCAAGGACATAATTCTTATGTGCATCAATGAGGATAATCCTCAAGTTACACACCCATTCCATGTAGTTTCTACCATCATCTTTCAACTTAGCTTTCTCTAGGTACACATTAAAATTCAAGGGAACAGTAGCACGGGCCATTGATCTACAACATAGATATGCAAAAACTATTAAGACTAAGTTCATGATAAATTAAGTTCAATTAATCAAATTACTAATGAACTCCCACTTAAATCAACATTCCTCAAGTTTTCTAAGTTTTACATCATCCAAATCAAATATCCCATGTCCAATCATCATGTTAGATGGGGTAGTCTTCAATGGTGAACATCTCTATGTTGATCATATCTACTATATGACTCACGTTTGACCTTTTGATCTCCAATGTTCCGAGACCATGTTTGTACATGCTAGGCTCGTCAAGTTTAACCTAAGTATTCTGCATGTGCAAACTGGCTTACACCCATTGTATGTGAACGTAGAGTCTATCACACCCGATCATCACGGGGTGCTTCGAAACGACGAACTTTAGCAACGTTGCATACTCGGGGAGAACACTTTTATCTTGAAATTAAGTGAAGGGGTCATCTTATAATGCTAATCTTTCTAAGCAAAATAAGATGCATAAAGGATAAATATCACATGCATGCAATCAAATTACATGGCGCTTAATGATTGACACGCAGATCATACAATAATTAAAAAGACAACCTAAAGCTCCTGCCAATTGTCGATATTACAAAAACATGATCATCTCATACAATAACGTATATCACATCACGTCTTGACCATATCGCATCACAACATACCCTGCAAAAACAAGTTAGACGTCTTCTACTTTGTTGTTTGCAAGTTTTATGTGGCTGCTACGGGCAACTAGCAAGAACCGTTCTTACCTACGCAAAACCACAACGGTGATTGGTGATTATCAAGTTTGTTGTTTTAACCTTCTTCAAGGACCAGACGTAGTCAAATTTGATTCAACTAAAGTAGGAGAAACAGACACCCGCCATCCACCTTTATGCAAAACAAGTTGCATGTCAGTCGGCGGAACCGGTCTCATGTGCATGGACATATAAGGTTGGTCCAGGCCGCTTCATCCCACTATGCCGTTGAATCAAAATAAGATGTTGGTGGTAAGCAGTATGAACATCACCGCCCACAACTTCTTTGTCTTCTACTCGTGCATATCATCTACGCATAGACCAGGCTCATGATGCCACTGTTGGGGAACGTTTCATGGAAATGAAAAAAATTCTACGCATGCAAGATCTATCCATGGAGATGCATAGCTATGAGAGGGTAGAGTGTGTCTACATACCCTCGTAGACTGTTAAACGGAAGCATTTATCAATGCGGTTGATGTAGTTGTACACCTTCACAATCCTTCCGATCAAGTACCGAATGCACGATACCTCTGCGTTCAGCACATGTTCAAGTCGACGCCGTCCTCACCTTCTTGATCCAGCAAGATGGGCGAAGTAGTAGATGAGTTCCGGCAGCACAACATCGTGATGACGGTGATGGCGAACCTATCCGTAGGGCTTCGCTAAGCACAATGGACGTGGACGGAGGAGGAACTAGAACTAGAGGGATATGGGGCACCGCACACGGCTTGGGGACCATGGTGTGTGTTGCCCCTCTCCCTGCTCACATATATATATATAGGTGGAGGGGGGAGGGGAGGCAGCCCTAGGCATGCTCCCAAGGGGCCCGCCTGCCCTGGCCGCGCCCCCTCCCCTTCCATATTTGTGCATGGGGGGGAAGGAAAGCGGGATGGCTGCCTTAGGGTGCCTCCCCCTTCCTTCCCTCCCTTCCTTGGCGCGTGGCCAGGGGTGGAGGAGCGTGTTAGCCACCTTGTGGGCTGGTGTGCTTCCCCCCTTTGGCCGATAAGGCCCACCACTTACTGGTGACCTCTCGGAACCCCTTCCAGCACTCTGATAAATACCTGGTACTTTTTGAAACCTTTCCGGTGACTGAATAGCATCATCCTATATATCAATCTTTACCTCCAGACCATTCTGGAGCTCCTCGCCATGTCCGTGATCTCATCCAGGACTCCGAACAACATTCGGTCACCAATTCACATAACTCATGTAATACAATATCATCAACGAACATTAAGCGTGCGGACCCTACGAGTTCGAGAATGACGTAGACATGACCGAGACACTTCTCCGGTCAATAACTAAACGTGCAACCAATCCCCGGGTGGTTTCGGTAATTCATAACAACATATAGCTCACTGAACTAATATCCATTCAAGTTTAATATATCAGAACGTTCAATGAATGGCATGGCATGGACTAGGAATGTGGACCCCTCAAAATGCAAATGACACATATTGGAAAAAGCTCAAGACTCTTCATTTATACTTTAGTGATCCAAGATCACATTGAGTCCATAGGAAAGCCAATACTATTAAAAGGGGATGAGGTGTTGCTTAATTTTCTACTTGCTCAAAGTGCTTAGTGATATTGCTCCAAAACCCTCAACCACTTTCTCATTCCAAATATGTCCAAATCCCAAACTCCAACTCGTCCCCACCAAAACATTCTATCCGGAGACATCGAGTTCATTTGACATAACCATTACCAGAAACCCTAACAGTTCGGTCACACCGATATGGATCTTGGTCTCACCGAGATGGCCCTGCAATCTCTCTATTTCCTTTTGTAACATTTCGGTCTCACCAAAATGAGTGATCGGTCACACTGAATTTGGTTGACCAACTCTCTGTTTGCTCATTGCTGAAATCAGTCTCACCGAGTTCACGCAATCGGCACCACCAAGATGAGGTTTTTCCCTAGCCCTATCACATCGGTCCCATCGAGTTGTTCCAGTCGGTCCCACCAAGGTTCCTAACGTTCACATTTTGAATTGAATCAGTCTCACCGAGTTCTTCTATTCGGTCTGACCGAGTTGGGTCAAATGTGTGTAACAGTTGGATTTTGTGTGGAGGCTATATATACCCCCTCCACCCCCTTCTCCATTTGAGAGAGAGCCATCAGAACGTGCCTACACTTCCAGCATACATTTTCTGAGACAGAACCACCTACTCATGTGTTGAGACCAAGATATACAAATCCTACCCAAAGAATCTTGATCTCTAGCCTTCCCCAAGTTGCTTCCCACTCAAAGCATCTTTCCACCATAGCCAAATCTTTGAGAGAGAGTTGAGTGTTGGGGATACTATCATTTGAAGCACAAGAGCAAGGAGTTCATCATCAACACACCATTTATTACCTTTTGGAGAGGGGTGTCTCCTAGATTGGTTAGGTGTCGCTTGGGAGCGTCCGTCAAAATTGGGGAGTTGAACCAAGAAGTTTGTAAGGGCAAGGAGATCGCCTACTTCGCGAAGATCTACCCGAGTGAGGAAAGTCCTTCGTGGGCGATGGCCATGGTGTAATAGACAAGGTTGCTTCTTCGTGGACCCTTCGTGGGTGGAGCCCTCCATGGACTCTCGCAGCTGTTACCCTTCATGGGTTGAAGTCTCCATCAACATGGATGTACGATATCACCACCTATCAGAACCACGCCAAAAATATCCGTGTCATCAATGTGTTTGCACTCTCCAAACCCTTCCCTTTTACCCTCATATGCAATGTTTTACTTTCCGCTGCTACACTCTTATAATTGCATGTGTAGGTTGATTGCTAGACTTGTGCTAATCGCTAAAATCTGCCCACAACTAAAATTGGGAAAAGGTTAGATTTTTATTTGGTCAAGTAGTCTAATCACCCCCCCTCTAGACCTACTTTCGATCCTACAAGTGATACCAGAGCTTCGGTCTCCATCTGCCTAGATTTCCATAGCTTTGGTTATCATAGTCTTGGTTTCACAACCTAGGAGAGTATGGCGTCTAGCAAGGGAAATTACCACCATAGAGGTCCTTACTTTGATGGTACTAATTTTGCTAGTTGGAAGCATAAGATGAAAATGCATATTCTTGGTCATAACCCGTCCATTTGGCCCATTGTGCGTATTGGCTTGCAAGGTGATTTCTTCGAGGATGGAAGAGAACCAGATCGTGAAGCGGCAGCTGAAGAAATGAAGATGTTACAATACAACGCTAAAGCTTGGGATATTCTCTTCAATGGATTGTGCCCCGAAGAATTCAACAAAATCAGCCGCCTTGAGAATGCAAAGGAAATTTGGGATACTTTGGTTGATATGCACGAAGTTGACCAGTCCGTCAAGGAATCAAAATTGGATGTGCTTCAAAGTCAACTTGACAAGTTCAAAATGAAGGATGGTGCAGGAGTCACCGAGATGTACTCTAGGCTTGCTCTCATCACAAATGACATTGCCGGCTTAGGAAGTGAAGGGATGTTTGAAAAATTCATCATCAAGAAGATCCTAAGAGCCTTGGATGGAAAATATGATACCGTGCGCACCTTGATCCAAATGATGCCCAATTACAAAGATCTCAAGCCCACGGAATTCATTGGTAGAATTATTGCTCATGAGATGTCACTCAAGGATAAGGAAGAGCTCCACATTAAGTTAAGTGGTGCTTACAAATCTTCACTTGATGCTCCCACAACATCAAGTGAGAAACAAGTCTTCAATGAGGAATTGAGCTTAATGGTGAAGAACTTCAACAAGAGTAGAAGCAAAGAGAGAAGCTCCAAGTCAAGATCCTACAATGACAAAAAATCTTCTAGTCGTGATCATAATTGCTACAATTGTGGAAGACCCGGACACTACTCCAATGAGTGTAGAGCTCCCTACAAGAAAAGAGAAGATTCACCAAAAAGGATAAATAAAATAGATGAATCACCACCAGGAGAGAGAAGGAGTAGAGATGATCGTTATGAACGAAGACCCTCTCATAGAAGCAAGGATTCGTAAAGGAAGGACAAGTCATCAAAGAGCTACACAAGACGAAGACATCAAGCTCATGTTGGTGAATGGGTATCCAGTTCCGACTACGACAACTACTCCGAGAGAAGCTATCACTCTGATTCCGAATATACTCAAGATGAAGGTGTTGCCGGTCTTGTTGGGGAACGTAGCAGAAATTCAAAATTTTCTACGCATCACCAAGATCAATCTATGGAGAGACTAGCAACGAGAGAGAGAGAGGGAGTGCATCTTCATACCCTTGAAGATCGCTAAGCGGAAGCGTTGCAAGAACGCGGATGAGGTATTCGTACTCGTGGCGATTCAGATCGCGGTTGATTCCGATCTAAGCGTCGAACAACGGCGCCTCCGCGTTCAACACACGTGCAGCCCAGTGACGTCTCCCAAGCCTTGATCCAGCAAGGAGAGAGGGAGAGGTTGGGGAAGACTCTGTCCAGCAGCAGCACGATGGTGTGGTGGTGGTGGAGGAGCGCGGTACTTTAGCAGGGCTTCGCCAAGCACTGCAAGAGACGAGGAGGGAGAGAGGTAGGGCTGCGCCTTGGGAGAGAGAGACTCATGTGTTGGGCAGCCCCAAAACCTCCACTATATAGGGGAAAGGGAGAGGGGGAGGCGCCCTAGGGTTTCCCCTAGGGGGGCGGCGGCCAGGGCAGATGGGATCTCCCCTTTGGGTGACTTGGCCCCCAAGCCAGGAGGTGGGAACCCTAGATGGGGCGCCCCAAACCCCCTGGTCACGTGGGAATAGGTGAGGGGGGCGCACAACCCCTTAGTGGGCTGGTTTGCCCCCTCCCCTTGGCCCATGAAGCCCCCCAACACTTGCCAGGGCTCCTGAAACACCTTTAGGTCATGCTGGTCATCACCCGGTACCTCCGGAACACTTCCGGACTCCAAAACCCTTCGTCCAATATATCAATCTTCACCTCCGGACCATTTCGGGACTCCTCGTGACGTCCGGGATCTCATCTGGGACTCCGTACAACATTCGGTAACCGCATACATATCTTCCCTATAACCCTACCATCATCGAACCTTAAGTGTGTAGACCCTACGGGTTCGGGAACCATGCAGACATGACTGAGACAACTCTCCGGCCAATAACCAACAGCGGGATCTGGATACCCATGTTGGCTCCCACATGTTCCACGATGATCTCATCGGATGAACCATGATGTCAAGGATTCAATCAATCTCGTATACAATTCCCTTTGTCTACTAGTATAGTACTTGCCCGACATTCGATCGTCGGTATGCCGATACCTTGTTCAATCTTGTTACCGGCAAGTCTCTTTACCGTTCCGTAACACATCATCCCGTGATCAACTCCTTGATCACATTGTGCACATTATGATGATGTCCTACCGAGTGGGCCCAGAGATACCTCTCCGTCACACGGAGTGACAAATCCCAGTCTCGATTCGTGCCAACCCAACAGACACTTTCGGAGATACCGGTAGTGCACCTTTATAGCCACCCAGTTACCTTGTGACGTTTGGTACACCCAAAGCATTCCTACGGTATCCGGGAGTTGCACAATCTCATGGTCTAAGGAAAAGATACTTGACATTTAGAAAAGCTTTAGCATACGAACTACACGATCTTGTGCTAGGCTTAGGATTGGGTCTTGTCCATCACATCATTCTCCTAATGATGTGATCCCGTTATCAATGGCATCCAATGTCCATGGTCAGGAAACCATGACCATTTGTTGATCAACGAGCTAGTCAACTAGAGGCTCACTAGGGACATGTTGTGGTCTATGTATTCACACATGTATTGTGGTTTCCGGTCAATACAATTATAGCATGAATAATAGACAATTATCATGAACAAGGAAATACAATAATAACCATTTTATTATTGCCTCTAGGGCATATTTCCAATAGTCTCCCACTTGCACTAGAGTCAATAATCTAGTTCACATCACTATGTGATTGTAATGAATCGACACCCATGGGGTTTGATCATATCTCGCTTGTGAAAGAGGTTATTAGTCAATGGATCTGAACCTTTCAGATCCGTGTGTGTTTTGCAAATCTCTATGTCATCTCCTAGATGCAGCTACCACGCTCTATTTGGAACTATTCCAAATAACTATTCTACTATACGAATCCGGTTTACTACTCAGAATAATCCGGATTAGTGTCAAAGTTTGCATCGGCGTAACCCTTTACGACGAACTCTTTTACCACCTCCATAATCGAGAAAATTCCTTAGTCCACTAGTTACTAAGGATAAGTTTGACCGCTGTCCTGTGATCCATTCCTGGATCACTCTTGTACCCCTTGACTGACTCATGGCAAGGCACACTTCTGGTGCGGTACACATCATAGCATACTATAGAGCCTACGTCTGAAGCATAGGGGACGACCTTCGTCCTTTCTCTCTCTTCTGCCGTGGTCATGTCTTGAGTCTTACTCAATACTCACACCATATAGCACAGCCAAGAACTCCTTCTTTGCTGATCTAGTTTGAACTCCTTCAAAATCTTGTCACGATATGTATTCATTTGAAAGTACTATTAAGCATTTTGATCTATCCTTATAGATCTTGATGCTCAATGTTCAAGTAGCTTAATCCAGTTTTCCATTGAAAAACACTTTTCAAATAACCCTATATGCTTTCCAGAAATTCTACATCATTTCCGATCAACAATATGTCAACAACATATACTCATCATAAATGCTATAGTGCTCCCAATCACTTCTTTGGAAATACAAGTTTCTCATAAACTTTGTATAAACCCAAAATCTTTGATCATCTCATCAAAGCGTATATTCCAACTCCGAGATGCTTACTCCAGTCCCTAGAAGGATTGCTGGAGCTTTGCACACTTGTTAGCATCTTTCAGGATTGAAAAAACCTTCTGGTTGTATCACATACAACCTTTCCTCAAGACTATCATCGAGGAAACAATGTTTTGACATTCTATCTACAAGATTTCATAAATCATGCAGTAATTGCTAATATAATTCCAACAGACTCTTAGCATCGCTACGAATGAGAAAGTCTCATTGTAGTCAACTCCTTGAACTTGTCGAAAAACATCTTAACGACAAGTCGAGCTTTCTTAATGGTGATACTTACCACCATTGTCCGTCTTTCTTTTAAAATCCATCTGTACCCAACAGCCTTATGACCATCAAGTAGTTCTTCCAAAGTCTATACTTTGTTTTCATACATGGATCCTCTCTCGGATTTTATGGCCTCGAGGCATTCGTCGGAATCCGGGCCCACCATCGCTTCTTCATAGCTCATAGGTTCATTGTTGTCTAGCAACATGACCTCCAAGACAGGATAAAGTACCACTCTGAAGTAGTATGTATCCTTGTTAACCTACGAGTTTTGGTAGTGACTTGATCCTAAGTTTCATGATCAATATCATCAGCTTCCACTTCAATTGGTGTAGGCGCCAAAGGAACAACTTCCTGTGCCCTGCTACACACTATTTGAAGTGACGGTTCAATAACCTCATCAAGTCTCCACCATCGTCCCACTCAATTCTTTCGAGAGAAACTTTTCCTCGAGAAAGGACCCATTTCTAGAAACAATCACTTTTGCTTCTAGATCTGAAATAGGAGATATACCCAACTATTTTTGGGTGTCCTATGAAGATGTATTTATCCGCTTTGGGTTCGAGCTTATCTGGCTGAAACCTTTTCACATAAGCATCGCAGCCCCAAACTTTTAAGAAATGACAGCTTAGGTTTCTCTAAACCATAGTTCATACGCTGTCATCTCAATGGAATTACGCGGTGCCCTATTTAAAGTGAATGTGGTTGTGTCTAATGCTTGACCCATAAACGATAGTGGTAATTCGATAAGAGACATCATGGCATGCACCATATCCAATAGGGTGCAGTTATGATGTTCGGACACACCATCACACTATGGTGTTCGAGGCGGTGTTAGTTGTGAAACAATTTCCACAATGTCTTAATTGTGTACCAAACTCGCAACTCAGATATTCATCTCTATGATCATATCATAGACATTTTATCCTCTTATCACAAAGATCTTGAACTTCACTCTGAAATTACTTGAACCTTTCAATAATTCAGACTTGTGTTTCATCAAGTAAATATACTCAGCATCTACTCAAATCATCTGTGAAGTAAGAACATAATGATATCCACTGCGTGCCTCAGCACTCATTGGACTGCACACATCAAAATGTATTACTTCCAACAAGTTGCTTTCTTGTTCCATCTTACTGAAAATGAGGCTTTTCAGTCATCTTGCCCATGTGGTATGATTTGCATGTCTCAAGTGATTCAAAATCAAGTGAGTCCAATCGATCCATCTGCATGGAGTTTCTCCATGCGTACATACCAATAGACATGGTTCGCATGTCTCAAACTTTTCAAGAAACGAGTGATTCCAAAGATCCATCAACATGGAGCTTCATCGTGCGTTTTATACCAATATGACTTACATGGCAGTGCCACAAGCAGGTGGTACTATCATTACTATCTTATATCTTTTGGCATGAACATGTGTATCACTACGATCGAGATTCAATAAACCATTCATTTTAGGTGCAAGACCATTGAAGGTATTATTCAAATAAATAGAGTAACCATTATTCTTCTTAAATGAATAGCCGTATTGCGATAGACATAATCCAATCATGTCTATGCTCAACACAAACACCAAATAACAATTATTTAGGTTTAACACCAATCTCGATGGTAGAGGGAGCAGGCGATGCTTGATCACATCAACCTTTGGAAACACTTCCAACACACATCGTTATCTCACCTTTAGCTAGTCTCTGTTTATTCCATAGTTCTTTTATTTCGAGTTACTAACACTTAGCAACCGAACCGGTATCTTAATACCCTGGTGCTACTAGGAGTACTAGTAAAGTACACATTTAATACAATGTATATCCAATATACTTCTGTCAACCTTGCCAGCGTTCTCATCTACCAAGTATCTAGGGTAGTTCTGCTTCAGTGTCCGTTCCCTCATTACAGAAGCACTTAGTCTCAGGTTTGGGTTCAACCCTGGGTTTCTTCACTAGAGCAGCAACTGATTTGCCGTTTCATGAAGTACCCCATCTTGCCCTTGCCCTTCTTTAAACTAGTGGTTTCACTAACCATCAACGATTGACGGTGTCAAACATCGTGAATATATCAAGGATCATCATATCTATCCCTGATATGTTATAGTTCATCATGAAGCTCTAGTAGCTTGGTGGCAATGTCTTTGGAGAAACATCACTATCTCATTTGGAAGATTAACTCCCACTCGATTAAAGTGATTGTTGTACCCAGACAATCTGAGTACAAGCTCAAGATTGAGCTTTTCTCCCTTAGTTTGTAGGCTAAGAAACTAGTCAAAGGTCTTATACCTCTTGACGTGGGCACGAGCCTGAAATCCCAATTTCAACCCTTGGAACATCTCATATGTTCCGCAATGTTTCAAAAAAAAACGTCTTCGGCGCCACAATTCTAAACTGTTTAACATTACTGAACTATCATGTAGTCATCAAAACGTGTATGTCAGATGTTCGCAACATCCACAGACAATGTTCGAGGTTCAGCACACCGAGTGGTGCATTAAGGACATAAGCCTTCTACGCAGCAATGAGGACAATCGTCAGTTTACGGACCCAGTCCGCATAATTGCTACTATCAACTTTCAACTAAATTTTCTCTAGGAACATATCTAAAATAGTTGAACTAAAGCACGAGCTACGACATAATTTGCAAAGACCTTTTGACCATGTTCAGGATAATTAAGTTTATCTAATGAACTCCCACTCAGATAGACATCTCTCTAGTCATCTAAGTGATACATGATCCGAGTCAACTAGGCCGTGTCCAATCATCACATGAGACGGACTAGTCATCATCGGTGAACATCTTCATGTTGATCGTATCTACTATACGACTCATGTTCGACCTTTTGGTCTCTTGTGTTCCGAGGCCATGTCTGTACATGCTTGGCTCGTCAAGTCGACCTAAGTGTTTCGCGTGTGTAAATCTGGCTTACACCCGTTGTATGTGAACATTAGAATCTATCACACCCGATCATCACGTGGTGCTTCGAAGCAACGATCTTTCGCAACGGTGCACAGTTAGGGGGAACATTTTCTTGAAATTATTATGAGGGATCATATTATTTACAACCGTCGTTATAAGCAAATAAGATGCATAAACATGATAAATATCACATGCAATCAAATAGTGACATGATATGGCCAATATCATTTTGCTCCTTTTCATCTCCATCTTCGGGGCTCCATGATCATCATCGTCACCGGCATGACACCATGATCTCCATCATCATGATCTCCATCATCGTGTCTCCGTGAAGTTGTCTCACCAACTTATGACATCTACTACTATGGCTAACGGTTTAGCAATGAAGTAAAGTAATTACATGGCGTTATTCAGTGACACGCAGGTCATACAATAAATAAAGACAACTCCTATGGCTCCCGCCGGTTGTCATACTCATCGACATGCAAGTCGTGATTCCTATTACAAGAATATGATCAATCTCATACATCACATATATTTCATTCATAACATCCTTCTTGGCCATATCACATCACATAGCATACCCTGCAAAAACAAGTTAGATGTCCTCTAATTGTTGTTTGCATGATTTACGTGGCTGCTATGGGTTTCTAGCAAGAACGTTTCTTACCTACGCAGAAGCCACAACGTGATATGCCAATTGCTATTTACCCTTCATAAGGACCCTTTTCATCGAATCCGATCCGACTAAAGTGGGAGAGACTGGCACCCGGTAGCCACCTTATGCAACAAGTGCATGTCAGTCGGTGGAACCTGTCTCACGTAAGAGTACGTGTAAGGTCGGTCCGAGCCGCTTCATCTCACAATGCCGCCGAATCAAGATAAGACTAGTAACGGTCAGAAAATTGAACAAATCATCGCACACAACTACTTTGTGTTCTACTCGTGCATAGAGTCTACGCATAGACCTAGCTCATGATGCCACTGTTGTGGAACATAGCAGAAATTCAAAATTTTCTACGCATCACCAAGATCAATCTATGGAGAGACTAGCAACAAGAGAGAGAGGGAGTGCATCTTCATACCCTTGAAGATCACTAAGCGGAAGCGTTGCAAGAACGCGGATGAGGTAGTCGTACTCGTGGCGATTCAGATCGCGGTCGATTCCGATCTAAGCGCCGAACAACGGCGCCTCCGCGTTCAACACACGTGCAGCCCGGTGACGTCTCCCATGCCTTGATCCAGCAAGGAGAGAGGGAGAGGTTGGGGAAGACTCCGTACAGCAGCAGCACGACAGCGTGGTGGTGGTGGAGGAGCGCGGTACTCCAGCAGGGCTTCGCCAAGCACTGCGAGAGACGAGGAGGGAGAGAGGTAGGGCTGCGCCTTGGGAGAGAGAGACTCATGTGTTGGGCAGCCCCAAAACCTCCACTATATATAGGGGGAAAGGAGAGGGGGAGGCGCCCTAGGGTTTCCCTAGGGGGGCGGCGGCTAGGGCAGATGGGATCTCCCCTTTGGGTGACTTAGCCCCAAGCCAGGAGGTGGGAACCCTAGGTGGGGCGCCCCAAACCCCCTGGTCACGTGGGAATAGGTGAGGGGGGTGCACAACCCCTTAGTGGGCTGGTTTTCCCCCTCCCCTTGGCCCATGAAGCCCCCCAACACTTGTCGGGGCTCCCGAAACACCTTTCGGTCATGCTGGTCATCACCCCGTACCTCCGAAACACTTCCGGACTCCAAAACCCTTCGTCCAATATATCAATCTTCACCTTCGAACCATTCCGGGGCTCCTCGTGATGTCCTGGATCTCATCCGGGACTCCTAACAACATTCGGTAACCGCGTACATACCTTCCCTATAACGCTAGCGTCATCGAACCTTAAGTGTGTAGACCCACGGGTTCGGGAACCATGCAGACATGACCGAGACAACTCTCCGGCCAATAACCAACAGTGGGATATGGATACCCATGTTGGCTCCCACATGTTCCACGATGATCTCATCGGATGAACCACGATGTCAAGGATTCAATCAATCACGTATACAATTCCCTTTGTCTACCGGTATAGTACTTGCCCGAGATTCGATCGTCGGTATGCCGATACCTTGTTCAATCTCGTTACCGGCATGTCTCTTTACTCGTTCCATAACACATCATCCCGTGATCAACTCCTTGATCACATTGTGCACATTATGAAGATGTCCTACCGAGTGGGCCCAGAGATACCTCTCCGTCACACGGAGTGACAAATCCCAGTCTCGATTCGTGCCAACCTAACAGACACTTTCAAAGATACCCGTAGTGCACCTTTATAGCCACCCAGTTACGTTGTGATGTTTGGTACACCCAAAGCATTCCTACGGTATCCGGGAGTTGCACAATATCATGGTCTAAGGAAAAGATACTTGACAGTTATAAAAACTTTAGCATACGAACTACACGATCTTGTGCTAGGCTTAGGATTGGGTCTTGTCCATCACATCATTCTCCTAATGATGTGATCCCGTTATCAATGACATCCAATGTCCATGGTCAGGAAACCATGACCATCTGTTGATCAACGAGCTAGTCAACTAGAGGGTCACTAGGGACATGTTGTGGTCTATGTATTCACACATGTATTGCGGTTTCCGGTCAATAAAATTATAGCATGAATAATAGACAATTATCATGAACAAGGAAATACAATAATAACCATTTTATTATTGCCTCTAGGGCATATTTCCAACAGATCTTGCACTTATGTCATCCAACTCCTACGACACATTTGACTCACCAAATGAAGGCCCTAAGGTATCACACCCCGAGTATGTTGATTTCAATAGTGATGAAGATGATTTCCGAGGTGATGATAATTTACTTGTTGAGAATACTAGTGATGAAAACTATGATGAACTTGCTATTAATCATGCTAATCCGGATGAAACGAATGACAATGATAAGAAGGAGATTGGGCGTCTAATTGAAGAACTAAACACTCTTAAGTTATCTCATGAAACAACTCTAGAGGTCATAGAGAGATCCTAAGGACTCATGAGAAGCTGCGCTTCGAGAAGCTAAATTTAGAGCAAGAGCATGGGTTCCTAAAAGCAATCAATGATGATCTTCTAAAGAAGAGTTCTTCTTACATTGCCAAGTGTTTACTCTTGTCTACTTGTATGCCACAAGTAAAATCTAGCAATAAGAGCAAGAAAGATTCTTCTTCTAGTAGTAACAATAACAATGTTAAATCCAATGTTGTTGCTTCTAGTAGTTCTCTTGATTCCACTAATGATTCTCGTAGCCGAGTTACACTTGAGCAATAAAATAGCTTATTGAAGGGAATTATAGAGAGTTTACAAGAGCCTTACCGGAAGTAAGCAATTTGAGGAAATTGTACGCAAGGAAGGAAGGAACCGGAAGAATCAAGGTGTTGGTTTTGAACGAAAGTTCAATGCCAATGGAGTTGATTGGGAAGAAGATCAATACCCCAACACGAAGTTTGTTCCTCAACAAGAGAAGTATGACCCCACTTCTTTTAAGGGAACACAAGCTCAAGATGATCTTCCACCACAAGACCACAAGCTAAAAGGCAAGGACAAGCTTCAAGAAGAGATTGATTCATTTGAAGAAGCTCCAAAGGCCATGGTCAAGTGGGTTCCCACGACTACCACAAGTTCTACTTCATCAAGTACGAATACAAATACAAGGATTCCCATCAAGTTGATGAGAATCCAAAGAAGAAGAACTAGAGTGTTCTTGATGGTGACTCCGCCAACATACTTCACTCATATTCATTTTGGCAAGAACTTATGCAATCAACTTTCATATATTGCATTAGTTCAAGGAGTCACAAACCCTATTGTTGGTAATACAAGGGACAAGGTAACTGTCAGTGCAACAAATCATGGGTCTATTGCCCAGACTGTCCACATGCCTGAGATCAAGATTGCAACGTCCAAGACCAGACCAAGCATAAGAGATCAGCTCTTTGAAGAATCAGAGTACATATCAAGAAGACCAAGTCAAGCCAGAGGAACAAGATATCACTAAGGGAAAAACCTCCCTTGCCAGGCAGGCGAGCCTGGAGAGGTCGAGGTTTCCCCAAAGACAAGCCTCCAGACCACCCTGGCAGGCCTGCCAGCACAACAAGGGTGGACCTCCCCGCCAAGGCTCCACCGCTCCACCTCACAGTGATGCAAGTCATCGATCAGTGCGGTGTCGAGCCCCCAAGTTACTAAGTGGCTGTTCTTTGCCACATGATAGCCACTTCCTACAAGAATCATCTCCAAATGACACTCGTCCAGGGACATGTCAAGTAGGCAAGCGCGAAGCTGGCAAGACAGCCCGACAAGGCTTGCCGGGCATGCTGTGATGTCACACTAAGTGGCACATTTAATGCGCTCTGTCTGCCTGCAGAGTTAGGTATGATAGCACTATTTGCTATCTAATCAGTGCATAATGGCTGATTTGCCACTATGGTGACCCCTTGATCTATAAAAGGAGGCCCATGGCAACCATAGAAAGGATTCGGACCTTGGTACACTCATACGCGCATAGCCACTCTCACCCTAAGGCAACCCTGCCGCGCGAACGCGCTACATTTTCCACAACAATCCACCATTAATCCACCAAATCAGGAGTAGGGTTTTACGCCTCACGATGGCCCGAACCTTGGTAAAATTGCCCATGTGATCTCTGTCGTGTTGCGCTATGCTTTCCGCTCTTTGTGCAACGTGCTCATCCCCCTGCCGAACCACAAAGAGGCTCATGGCCCCATAGGTGGTCGTGGTTTCCCACGACATCTTTGGCGCGCCAGGTAGGGGCAACACTTGCGTGAACCCAAGAGTGTAAGTAGCGCATCATCTTCATTGACATTCTCTTCTTCGACGGCTCCATCAACCATGGCGCCTAAGAAGAAACCCGGTGTCACAGCTCACCCGTTCACCTCAAAGGCCCCGCCGCCCGCGATCGCTGATGCCATGGGGGCTGCGGGGACGCATTGGGGTGTGGACGCTACGGGGGACATGGTCGACGTAGGACGCATTGTTACCACCTCCCCTGCAGCCAAAAAAGAAGTGGGAGGCACCGGAGAAGGACAACACCAACAGCATCCCGGCGACCATGCTCCACAAGGTACGGGTAGAGAGATTATTCCTTATGTTCCTCTCTGTCCGGCTGAGGGACACAGCCGTGGCGGTGACGCCTTCTCTGGGGCGAATCGCAATCCTCCGGCCGCCCCCGCCGCGGACGCGGCCGCATGACATGCACTACCCCTGGAGCGAGCCAACCCAGCAAATGCACCAAACGGAGCCGCTGGTCCACAAGCGCCTCCACCCTTCACCACGCCATCCAAGCGGCTGGCTCGCGGCGACAGGAGCACGACGCATCCACTACCGTACCATTAGGAGCAGAGCGACACTACGATCTACATCATCATCACCCATGCTAGGCATCGCTTTAGAGGCCATGGCGCGGGCCCAACTGCTGCTGATATTTCCGCCGGCAGCTGATCGGATGGATGAGTGAAGAGCCACCATTCAGAGCTTGATTGGCTTCGCCGAGGAGGGAGGATCACAGCGAGCTGGCCTGCCACAGCCTCCCCAGGCAACGACGGCAACCCACGTTGTTGACCGTGTAGAAGGGGCCACCCCCATGGTGCAAACCAGCGCGGGAGCCACGCAACCAAGAGCTCGACGACATCTCGATGGCTTCATCCGACCCTCAAGCATGTCAAGGCCAATGGCGAGCCTCGGAGGACAGGCAGAGGGAAGGCGCGCACGTCACCATCGAGCGACACCGCGACAACCACCACCAGTCCGATGGGCGCGATGGCCCTAACGTCGACGAGCCCGCGCTTAGCAGGGACGGGTACCTGCCTTTCACGACTGGGTCCCCCACCTTAACCCGAGATCTGCGCCAAGTTCGTTGACGGTCTGCTCGCACGTTCAAGCTAGAGATACCAGAGAAGTATGATGGAAGGCTCAACCCGGTAGATTTCTTGAGCATCTACACCATTGTTGTTCAAGTTGTCGGGGGAAGAGATGAGAAGGATTTTGC
This sequence comes from Triticum dicoccoides, assembly GCF_002162155.2. Classification (NCBI taxonomy): domain Eukaryota; kingdom Viridiplantae; phylum Streptophyta; class Magnoliopsida; order Poales; family Poaceae; genus Triticum; species Triticum dicoccoides. The sequence continues at coordinate 501,247,386 of NC_041393.1, read as the reverse complement.
CAATTACTTCCCTTTGGCACTCAAGCCAAACGTGAGGTCTTGGCTAATGCACTTGCTGAAGAACTCCATTTCGTCCTGGGCTGACCTGTACCATGAGTTCATTGGCGCCTTCATAGGTGGCCATCAAGAACCAAGGCGGCCCAGCGATTTGCAGCTTCTCCCGTAGAAGGAAGGAGAAACTCTGCGGAAGTACATGCGGAGGTTTAGCCCAGTCCACGGAAATATTCCAAATATCCACCCGGCAGCTGTGATAGTTGTGTTCCAGTCCAGCATGCTGATAACCCACAAGTATAGGGGATCGCAATAGTTATCGAGGGTAGAGTATTCAATCCAAATTTATTGATTCGACACAAGGGGAGCCAAAGAATATTCTGAAGTATTAGCAGTTGAGTTGTCAATTCAACCACACCTGAAAGACTTAATATCTGCAGCAAAATATTTAGTAGCAAAGTAGTATGGAAGTAACGGTAAGGGTGGCAAAAGTAACAGTAGTAGTTTTGTAGTAATCGTAATAGTGGCAACGGAAAAGTAACTAAGCAAAGAACAATATGTGAAAAGCTCGTAGGCAATGGATCAGTGATGGATGATTATGTCAAATGCAATTCCGCATGCAACAGTTATAACATAGGGTGGCACAGAACTAGCTCCAGTTCATCAATGCAATGTAGGCATGCATTCCGAATATAGTCATACGTGCTTATGGAAAAGAACTTGCATGACATCTTTTGTCCTACCCTCCCGTGGCAGCGGGGTCCTATTGGAAACTAAGGGATATTAAGGCCTCCTTTTAATAGAGTACTGGACCAAAGCATTAGCACTTAGTGAATACATGAACTCCTCAAACTACGGTCATCACCGGGGGTGGTCCCGATTATTGTCACTTCGGGGTTGCCGAATCATACTGCATAGTAGGTGAATATTGACTTGCAAGATAGGATCAAGAACTCACATAGATTCATGAAAACATAATAGGTTCAGATCTGAAATCATGGCACTCGGGCCCTAGTGACAAGCATTAAGCATAGAAAAGTCATAGCAACATCAATCTTAGAACATAATGGATACTAGGGATCAAACCCTAACAAAACTAACTCGATTACATGGTAAATCTCATCCAACCCATCACAGTCCAGCAAGCCTACGATGGGATTACTCACGCACGGCGGTGAGCATCATGAAATTGGTGATGGAGGATGGTTGATGATGATGATGGCAATGGATTCCCCTCTCCGAAGCCCTGAACAGACTCCAGATCAACCCTCCCGAGGAAGATTAGGGCTTGGCGGTGGCTCCGTATCATAAAACGCAATGTATCCTTCTCTCTGATTTTTTTTCTCCCCGAAAGTGAATATATGGAGTTGGGGTTGAGGTCGGTGGAGTCCCAGGAGGCCCACGAGGCAGGGGGCATGCCCCGGGGGGGGCGCCCTGCACCCTCGTGGACAGGGTGTGGCCCCCCTGATGCTGATTCTTTTGCCAATATTTTTTATTAATTCCAAAATATGTCTCCGTGGATTTTCAGGTCATCCCGAGAACTTCTATTTCTACACAAAAATAACATCATGGCAATTCTGCTGAAAACATCGCCAGTCCGAGTTAGTTCCATTCAAATAATGCAAGTTAGATTCCAAAACAAGGGCAAAAGTGTTTGGAAAAGTAGATACGTTGGAGACGTATCAACTCCCCCAAGCTTAAACCTTTGCTTGTCCTCAAGCAATTCAGTTGACAAACTGAAAGTGATAAAGAAAAAATTTACAAACTCGGGTTGGTCTTGTTGTTGCAAATATGTAAAGCCAACATTCAAGTTTTCATCAAAGATTATGAACTAACCATATTTATAATAACATTTAGGTCTCATGTTTACTCATATTAATGGCATAATCAACTAGCGAGCAATAATAATAAATCTCGGATGACAACACTTTCTCAAAACAATCATAATATGATATAACAAGATGGTATCTCGCTAGCCCTTTCTGAGACCGCAAAACATAAATGCAGAGCACCCCTGAAGATCAAGGACTGACTAGACATTGTAATTTATGGTAAAAGAGATCCAGTCACAGTCATACTCAATGTGAATTAATAAGAATGCATTCAAATGACAGCGGTGCTCTCCAACTTGTGCTTTTTAGTAATAGGATGATGAGTCAACATAAAAGTAAATAGATAGGCCCTTCACAGAGGGAAGTCGGGATTTGCAGAGGTGCCAGAGCTCGAGTTTTGAAATAGAGATAAATAATATTTTCAGAGGTATACTTTCATTGTCAACATAACAACCGAGAGATCTCGATATCTTCCATGCTAGACACATTATAGGCGGTTCCCAAATAGAAGGGTAAAGTTTGTACTCCCCCACCACCAACAAACATCAATCCATGGCTTGTCCGAAACAACGGGTGCCGTCCACCTAACAACAATCCTGGGGGAGTTTTGTTTGCAATTATTTTGATTTGATTTAAGCGTGGGACTGTGCATCTCGGTTACCGTCCATTTTGTCATGAGTGATGAGTGGAGTCCACTCATCGTGAGAATAACCCACCTAGCATGGAAGATATAGACAGCCCTAGTTGATACATGAGTTATTCGAGCATACAAAACAGAATTTCATTTGAATGTTTAGAGTTTGGCACATACAAAATTACTTGCAACGGCAGGTAAATACCGCATATAGGAAGGTATGGTGGACTCATATGGAATAACTTTGGGGTTTATGGAAGTGGATGCACAAGCAGTATTCCCGCTTAGTACAAGCGAAAGATAGAAAGAGACTGGGAAGCGGCCAACTAGAGAGCGACAACAGTCATGAACATGCATTAAGATTAATCAACAATGGGTGCAAGCATGAGTAGGATATAAATCACCATGAACATAAATATCGTGGAGGCTATGTTGATTTTGTTTCAACTACATGTGCGAACATGTGCCAAGTCAAGCCACTTGAATCATTCAAAGGAGGATACCACCCTATCATACCACATCACAACCATTTTAATAGCATGTTGGCATGCAAGACAAACCATTATAAACTATTAGCTAATTAAGCATGGCATGAGCAACTATAATCTCTAATTGTCATTGCAAACATGTTTCATCCATAATAGGCTGAATTAGGAACAGTGGACTAATCATATTTACAAAAACAAGATAGGTCGAGTTCATACCAGCTTCTCTCATCTTAATCAGTCCATCATATATCGTCATTATTGCCTTTTACTCGCACGAGCGGACGGTGTGGATAATAATAATAGTGCACGTGCATTGGACTAAGATGGAATAAGCAAGCATTTAATACAAAGGAGAAGACAAGGTAATACGGGCTCTTGGTTAGATCAACAATAATGCATATGAGAGCCACTCAACATTTTCATCGTGGTCTTCTCCTCTCGACCCCCAAAGAAAAGAAAAGAAATAAAACTATTTACACGGGAAAGCTCCCAACAAGCAAAAGAAGAATGAGAAATATTTATGGGTTTGCTTTTAATTACTACTACAAGCATGGAAAGTAAACTAGCTAAAAGCTACAACTAATTTTTTTGGTTTTTCTTAAGGGTTTTTCAAACACATAAGAAGAAAGCAAGAAAAGAAAATAAACTAGCATGGATAGTACAATAAAAAAGTATGAGCACCGAGCATGAGTGTGTGAACATGAATGTAATGTCAGTGAGAAATACGTACTCCCCCAAGCTTAGGCTTTTGGCCTAAGTTGGTCTATGGCCACTGCGGGCCTGGTGATATCCAAAGTCGTAGTCGGAGTTGTACTGAGATGCAGCAGCTACTGCCTGAAGAGTTGCAGCTTGGAGGTGAGCTGCCTCCGTCCTCCTCTCGTATTTGTTTGCCTCCTCCCTGGTTATAAAGTATCTCCTTTCTGCCTGAAAGTCAAAGAAAGTGGGAGAAGGGAGAGCAACATGGACAGTACGCCGTCTGTCAAAGATTAGTCGGTACTGGAGGAACTGTTCATTCCTCTCAAAAACTGATGGCTAACCATGGCACTATAATCTAGATAAGCAGGAAGCTACTCCATGTCATTTCCATGTATGGGTACACCAAGATAATTAGCTATACGAGTTGCATAAATTCCACCGAACAAATATCCACATGTGCCATTAAGATGCAACCTTCTTGCAACAATGGCCCCCAAGTTATATTGTTTATCACCTAATACCACACTCTTGAGGACACTAAGATCTGGAACGCACATGTGACACGCCTCATCTTTACCGTTAATGCATCTACCTATAAAGAGAGCAAAATAATGTATGGAAGGGAAATGAATGCTCCCTATGGTAGCTTGTGTGATTTCTCTGGATTCCCCCACAGTGATACTAGCAAGAAAGTCTTTATATTCAGATTTGCATGGTTCACTAACATTGCCCCACTGTGGGAGTTTACAAGCAGTATTAAAATATTCTAGGTCCACGGTATATGATTTATCATAAAGATCAAATAAGACAGTGTGAGAATTGCGCAACGATGTAAATTTAAACCTCCTCACAAAGGAATCAGTGAGGTAGTGGTACTGTAGGCGCTTATCTGACACGAAGTCCTCAAGATCAGCATTACGCACATACGCGTCAAATTCATCCTTGATGCCAGCTTGGACCATAAACTCCTCTGACGGCCATTCACAAGGCCACACTTAAGCTTCCCTCGGTGGTTCATCGTCCGGCTCACGGATCGCGAGACTTGGTCCTTGCTTCCTTGAGGAACCACCTTGGTACATTTTCCTAAGCATTTTTCTTCCTCTAAAAAATTTCTGAAATTTTTAGTGACTCAAAATAAAAGTACACCAAACTCAACAAGATTGATAGCAACTACTCCCACAAGTGCCTAGATGTTATATCATGCATTAAAACTACTTGGGACCATATAAATTTGACATGCAAGCTCAAAAACAGGGTCACCTCAGCAGCTAAAATTTGCAATAAATAAAGCACTAGAACAAAAACTAATTGGACCATTGGAGGAGTCACATACCGAAGAACAATCCCCCAAAACAGTTTCGTGAATGAAGCTTTGAGCAAGGAGATCAAAAATGGCAGCAAGATGAGCTAGAACATGGGTTTGAGCTATGGGAGGATTTTTTTCTGGAGGAAGACAAAGTGAGTGGGTGCTGGAATAAGTGGAGGGGTCCACATGGGGCCCACGAGGCAGGGGGCGCGCCCCAGGGGGGTGGGCGCTCCCTGTGCCCTCGTGGACAAATGGTGGGTCCCCTTGGTGTGTTCTAAGTGCCAGAAATTCTTAAATATTCTAGAAAAAATCATACTTCAATTTCAGGGCATTTGGAGAACTTTTATTTCTTGGGTATTTTTTTATTGCGCGGATAACTCAGAAAACAGACAGAAAAATACTATTTTTTCTTTATTTAATCTAAATAACAGAAAGAAAAAGGAGGGTACAGAGAGTTGTGCTTTCTAACTTCATCTATCTCATGCTCATCAAAAGGAATCCACTAACAAGGTTGATCAAGTCTTGTTAACAAACTTCTTCCGAATAACATAAAACCGGAGAATTTTCGAATAACACTAGGTTACCTCAACGGGGATATGCATGTCCCCAAAAATAATAATATCATATTCCTATTTGCCAGTAGGAAGAGGAAATTCAAAACCTCCAATAGTAATAGTTGAAGTTTTCCCAATAGAATTGATACTTGAACTTGAGGTTGTTTCCTCGGAAAGTGTACTGTATGCTCATTACCATTAACATGAAAAGTGACATTGCCTTCACTACAAAAAAAAATACACTTCCGTGATGATATGTGTTTGTCAAAGTAGGTTGCGTTTTTTGTCATGCATGTACATCCATGAAAAATTTATGACAGAATCAAGATAGTCATACCTGTGCTGTCGTAGAAGTGTTCCATGACATTACCAAAATTATCATCACGGAAGTGTCCACTTCCATGACGATAAAATCACATGTCACAGAAGTGCTTTTGTCAAGGGTGACCGACACGTGGCATCCACTGTAACGAAACGCCGTTAAGCTATCGGGTCGGGTTTTGGATCCGATAACCCGTTAACAGCCCCGACCAATGGGGATTTTCCACGTGTAAAATCATCATTGGCTGGAGGAAACACGTGTCGGCTCGTTGTTGGGAAAGATGTCATCCACTCATTGGACAGAAGGCGCCTATGATACGTCGACATGTGTTATGACCCAACAGAGGCCCATTCCTGTGAAAAGGCCGGCCCGTTTGACTTGGTCAAAAGGTGATGGGCCGGCTCATGGAAAGCCTGTTAACGACCTGTTCGCATATAGCCCATTTACAGCCTGCTAACCCAAGGCCCATTACACCCTATCCGAATTAGGCCCAGTAGCGTCATCTGGACCATCCGATATGATTCCAGCCCGTTTTCACTTCTGGCCCATGTATGGCCCATGACGGCTTTCGGCCCATATGAGGCCCTATGTAACTCTTGGCCTATTAATGACCCGTGGTGAAACTGGCCCGCAATGAACAGTGTATCACTTTAGACCCATTAACGGCCCGTGGTGAAACTGGCCCGTAATGAACAGTGTATCACTTTATACCCATTAAGGGCACGTTATTCAGTTGGGCCGTTTCCAGCCCATGTTATCTTTCGGCCTTCTCAGAGCCCATTTATTCTTGGGCTCATTTTGAGCATTCGTTTACTTACAGCCCGTTACTGTCATTTTCTGCTTCTGGGCCAAATTCAGTCTGTGGTTACAGTCGGCCCGTTTGTGGTCCGTTAATACATTGGGCCATTTTCATAGCGTCATCAAATACAGCCTATTAACGATGGCCCGTTATGGTCGGTCCATGAATGGACGATTCCAACTCTAGCCCGTTTACGGCCATAATGCCTGTTATTGGCCCATGTTTGGCCAATCGACCATACGGCCCGTATAAGGCCCATTGATGATACGGCCCGTAGAAGGCCCATTGTTCCTACGGCCCGTAGAAGGCCCAATGGTTCTACGGCCCGTAGAAGGCCTACTGTTTCTACGGCCCGTAGAAGGCCCACTATTTCTACGGCCTGTAGAAGGCCCAGTATCACTACAGTAAATATTAGCCCATGGTTATTGTGGCCTAGTTTTAAAAAATAGGTTATTCACGCCACTAGCAAACCGCGGGAAAAGAACTGCACTGACTACAAGCAAACAAATAAACAAGACAATAAGGAAATAAATAAGCAAGCAACTTATGCTGGGCTATCACGGCTATTACACATATTACATCCACTGGGCATCAAAGTTCACCACCAGTGCAAATATAGGGAACACAGCAGCATATAAATGCCGCAGCAAAACAAGTCCAGAACTGAAACCACTTCAGAAGAGTTCAAGAAACAATATCCTGGGTACCCATAATGCTGGCATGATGCTTAGCAAGCTTATTAACTTTCTCTTGTTTGGCGCTTAAATCCTCCAGCGCTTGCTGTTGCACAAGAAAGTACGCATTTGAATTCTGCAGGGACTTCCTCAGTCCTTCGGCTTCTTGCCGCAGCACAGATGACTGATGCCTTTCAGCTTGTAGATGAGACTGAAGAAGCCGAAGTGATTCAGGCAGCGAGTTCAAAGAGCTTCTGCCAGCGGTACTGGCCAGTAACTCGAACACTACATCAACGCAGGACTGTGGGGTTTTCTCACTGTCTACAAGATCGTTTTTATCACCTTTCTTGGAGACCAACAGGGTTGTCTCACTATCTTGAACCTTATCTGCATTACTTTCTCTACCATTGAATAGTGGGGTGCTCTTCTCCAATATTCTGTTTGTAGACTACAAGAGAAACAAGCAGACACGTCACAGGTTTAGCTTGTAGTATACCAAACTCATTTTGGTAAACCGGTTCAGTAGTAAGGTGGACAGGATAACAGCATGAAACAAACATATATATATGTACTATGGTCACTGTATTGTCCATATCATTCTAGTTTATGTTCCCTAATCAAGATAAAGACACAGTTCAACTCATATATTTTTAAGGCACAACAGCATAGACAGAATATAAGAGTGAGAAACTACACAGCATTGGCATCACTTGTAATGTGCATCACATGAGAACATAACTGTTTATACAACTTAAACTGAAATCAACATAGAGCAAGAAGTTAGAACAACAATCCAGTTAAAGAAACAGGTTTAAAACATACCTGTTGCACCATTGGAGTTTCAATTGGATCCTTCAAATTCGAAAGTAGTTGGTATGAGTAAATACAGTGATGCAACAAAAAAGGTGTATGGACCATAGCTACGGAATCTGACCTGAGAACAGTTGCTCTTCTGCTTTAAATGTGGAGTTTGGGTTAGCTGTGGTGGTCTTCGTGCTTTGGGCACTGCAGTAGCTTTACAAACTGCTCGTGTGGGGGTACTCTGTGGTGGACATGGTGCTTTGTCAACTATAAGTGGGTTACTATCCGCTGGGGTTGCGGTTAGATGGGTTGTAGCTGGTTCTCTGCCCAACGGTGTAAGTGTGCAATCTAGAAGAGTCTCGATTATGTGTGGTGGGGCTAGTTTGTGGGCCAGTACAACCATGATTCTATCTGCATCGACGGGTAGCACTGTCTTTTGTGAAGAACGGGTTTTTGCTCCCTTAGATATTGCCATCACCCCCTCCAATTCAAATGGCTGATAAACAAGAAAATAAATTGAACGTACAGACATTGTATGATAGACAGATGTGGTAATTCACATATATGTTGTCTAACCAAACAGGACAGCATGACACAATTTCACATATATGATGCCTAACTAAACAGGATAGCATGACACAGTTTCAGATATATGATGGATAACTTAACAGGATATAATGGCATAATTCAACATATGATGAGTACCTAAACAGGATGACATGACAAAACTATAAGATGTCTTTCTAAAATAGGTTGGGATGAAATAATTCACATACATGTTGTCTAAGTATACAGGATGGCATGATATAATTAACATAATTGATTCATATACTAAGCAGCTGGCACTCGGATGTATGATCTCTAAACTAAGCAGATAGAATTCAATATTGTGCATATGATGTCTAAACTAAGCAATGCAAGACACCATATGCATCATGTGAGAAATATAAACATTGCAACTTAGAGCATACACCTCAGGTGGGATATAGGACTGGTCATCTGTCTCTGAATCCTCCTCTGAGGGGCTCCCTGTAACCATCAAGATATATGCTTCAATAGGTACCATTGCCTGCTCTGAAGACCTTGTTTTCACTCCAGATTTTTCCATAACCGGCTCAAATGGCTGATACACATGAAGAGTAGTTCAATATACACAGATTATCGACAAATGGAATATGTAATGAAAAAAAAGATGGCATGAGATAGTTCACATATATGATGCCTGGCTCCATGGCGGTGCATAATTCACATATATGATAACTGGCTGAAAAACATGGCATTGCATAATTCACATATCTGATATAGAAAGCAAACAGGAGGCATTCACACAAAGCATGTCTAATCTAAGCAGATGGCATGGCAATGCAAGACACCATATGCATGATATGAGAAATATAACCCAGCCAAGTTAGAGCATGCACCTCAGGGGGGGAATACGACTGGTCATCTCTCTCTGAATCCTCCTCTGAGGAGCTATCTGTAACCAGCAAGAAATCTGCATCGACAGGTAGCACTGACTGCTGAGAAGACCTTGTTTTCACTCCAGATTTTCCCATGACCGACTCAAATGGCTGATGCACAAGAAGAGTAGATGAATGTATAAACATTGTTGACAAATGGAATACATTATGGAAAAAATATGGCACGATACAATTCACATATACGATGACTGGCTAAACAAGATGGCATTGCATGATTCACGTATATGATGCCTGGCTAAAGAAGATAGCATTGCATAATTCCCATATACTCTCTCCGTTCCTAAATATTTGTCTTTTTAGAGATTTCAAATGGACTACCACATACGGATGTATATAGACATATTTTAGAGTGTAGATTCACTCATTTTGTTCCGTATGTAGTCACTTGTTGAAATCTCTAAAAAGACAAATATTTAGGAATGGTGGGAGTATGATATAGAAACCAAACAGGTGGCATTCACACAAAGCAAATCTAAACTAAGCTGATGACATATAAGATGTATAATGTAAGCAATGCAAGGCGCCATATGCATGATATGACCAACATCAGCATGCCAGGTTAGACCAAACACCTCAGGTGGTAAACATGCATGGTCGACTCCTTCTGAATCTCCATCTGAACAGTTATCTTCCTCTGGAATACAATCTGGAAATGCAGGAGAGGGGGGCACTTCGCCCACCATGGAGCAGTGTCTGCATGACATTATATTCGCACACAACTGTCTTCTCTTTTTCTCTACATGTTCAGTATGATTGTGTACAATATCTGACATGCATAATAAAAACTAGTTAGATTTTGTAAGGCCTAAGGGGTGCATGCAAAAATCAAGACTGATGGTAGCAAACGAGTGGATGGATCCAAAACTAATGATAGCAGGTAGATTATAGCTTCAGTTTAAAAAGATAGACAATGGATCATCTATTGTTTGTTGCCCACCCAACATGAACCACATAGAAGACCCCAGATGAACCAGATAGTAGACAAATACTATTCGTTGCTGGCTCGATATGAGACCCATGGGCAATTCAAAACTCAAGATTGAACAATAAAGTAGTAGGTAAAAATAACCGATGTATAACGTAAGCAAACACAAAAGACTGCGACCTCTCTTCCAGAGCTGTGTAGTCCTCAGGTTCATCTGCTCAGTCGATGATGGTAATGCATTTGGCGTGGCTGCCGGCAATGGGGAACATGATCTGAGGGGGCAAAAGAAAGTCTGCAGGGGGGATCTCTACTGCAGTGAACGCTTTTGTCGATGGTGCACCTCAGGTGGGGTGGATGACGGTACAGCAGGAGCAGGACATAACACACAGAACTTTCTTTGACGCCAATCTGAAAATGAAGTAAATCTGTAAGGGCTCCTTAGAATTGGAGGATTCTATAAACGCAGGGACAGGAAAAACACATGAATAGGATAGGAATGCACGTGCAAAACAAAGCATTTGGAAACATAGCATTTCAGTCAACCTAGGTGTTTGGCTCACATGAATTGGAAGAACAGAGGAATGGAGAAACAAAGTGATGTGACGACTGTACAACCTCTTTGGCATAGCCTTGTGGACCTCAGCATCATTGGGTTGGACGTGGAGGATGGTGATGATGCTGGTGTGACTGTCGGAGGCGGGGAAGAAGATCCGAGGTCTCTGGGAACAGCGCCGAGTGTACTGCTCCGCTGTGATGGACGGTTCCATTGTTGGAGAAGCTCCGCTAAGGTGTACGGCGACGAGGCTGAAGCATGACAAGATAGACAACTTTAATCTGAAGTGGGACCCTAATATCATCTGCAATAGATGATGTAAAATACATCACCAAAAAGTGCTAGATGTAAAACACATCATCCACGCCACGGCCGCTCCGACAGATGCTGTAAGTACTGTTCACTCTAAACTTAACTGAAGAAAATGAACTTCGCAGTAGAAACTGAATTTTTACTGTCGAAACTGATTGAACTAGTAATAGAGCATTGCAATAGATGTTTAGGGCGTTCGAGCACTAGTAGCAGAGAAGCAGTGATCTAAATTAGCAGACGCTCGAGCAGGAAACGCGCTAGCAGAGAGCAAGTCGTGCAGTAGCACCGCGAGCGAGTGCTAATGCAGCAACTCCTGTAGCTGTCGGAGGTCTTGCAGTAGCTGCAACAGCGCAAGCAAGAGCAAGAGCAGAGCAGTAGCATGAACGAATGCAGGAGCAGTGCAGCAGCGCGACCGACAGCAAGAACAGAGCCGCAGCGTGAATGAGAGCCGGAGCAGTTGTAGCTAGTGCCGTTGTGGAAGTCGCCACCGAGGAAGCAACGACATGGGGGAGAGACGCCGCGGATGATGTGGCCGGCGACAGCGCCGTAGATGGAGACGTCATGTCTGCTCAGTATCGAGCACCGGCAGCCCCGTGAGATCGAATAAAAGATAAAATGCAGTGGTGAGTGCAGAACCTCCTTGGTGGCGCCGAGTTGGCCTCGGCTTCATCGGAGGAATTGGTGAGGGTGATGTGGTTCCAGTGGGGCAGGTCAAGACGGTGCTGTGGGGATTGAGGTGGCGCGATAGACAAGGCGAACGTCGGGGAAGCTCCTTGGAGGTGGAGGACGGGGTGGCTGATCCGGCGGGACGACGAGATCGACAATAGATCCTCATCCGGTGCGGTGGATGAGGGACGGTGAGCTGTTGCGGTGGACGACATAGTCGGGGAAGAGTCTCCGGCTGGGCGGCGGTCGGGAGGCCGACGGAGGAGCGTGGGGTTTCGCGGGTTTTGGTAGTTTTGGCGGCCTCGGTGTACGAATGGGGGGCGAAGGGGGAGGGGGAGCCAACATTAGGGACGCGCTTGTCCGAAATGTAGGTTAAGTTACCAGCGTACCCCCACCGGTTTTGACACCGTGACATGGAGCTTCATTTCCGGCTGAGAGGTAGAAGGGGGATTTCGCATGTCTGGGCTGCGAGAGCGATTTCGGATGAGGAGGGAGTTCTCGCGCGCGTCCAAATTTTGTGATAACAAGGCGCAGCGCGGGTTGAAGAAGCGGGAGTTTCAAAGCAGGTGAGACAAAAGATACTCGAGCTTGAAAATTTCGGGATAACAAGGTGCGGATTCCTTGTTCAGCAGAACAAACTTAACGTGTAAAAAAATCATACAAGACACAAGAGAGTCATGTCCCCTTTTACTATATTGCTATAGATGCCATCAAAAAAACTACAAGAAAAATGTAAAAAAAATTGGGAGAACAAGATTACCCTGTACAGTACCAAATCAATTCGCACTTCCCTCAACAACAACAAAAAACAAATCAATTCCCACCAAAGAAAGAGTAATGTCCCTTTTTATATGATTACAGATGCCATGATCTCGAATTTCAATTTTTGAATCCACGTTATGTTGAATTCAAATATATCATTATGTGACCTTGCAGTTAATAATTGATGTAGTCATACATGTTGATCTTCCATCATATATGAACATTTTACTCCACCATGTGGACATATATATTGTCGTCTACCATATGGACTAAATTTGAATAAATTTTCCTTATTTGAATACGATTGTTGTCAAGTTATACAATAATTTAAATATTATCTTGATAACAAAAAGACATGCATATAGCAGTAATCATATTTCACTATGAACTACATGTACCATACGCTCTCCAATTCAAATATCTGTATCCATTTTATGTTGAATTCACATCATAGTACATTATTGGTCTAGGTAGCAAGATGTTTGGGATAATCTAAACCCTGTTTTCATACGTATAATTTTTGGCTGAATTGGGACAAGTTTTGGTATAAGCCTCTTGCAAAACCGGAGATTCTCTCAACAAGCCTCGTGGTTCCGAGAGGGGACGTGTCACCTTTGTGTGCGAAATGATATACGCTGCCTCCCCCCTGATTTTATTCACAGAGGCAACATAGAACTATATGACTGCCCTGTTAAATTTTGGAATTATTTCGGGTTCATTCGGCCTTTTTATACATTAATTGAGTTTCTGGACTATTAATGTGCATAATCTAAATATGAATTGCATGCACATGCTCCGGTGCACCAAAGTGGGTTGAAAAATCACATGTGTGTCCTTGGTTGAATTTCTAGGTCCCATGGAAGAAATGAGAATGAAATTCAAACGTCTGGGCATCATGACTCTGCAGAGAACATCGAGAAACTTAGATTTTAAATTCATGTAAATCCAAAACTCGGATGGAAATTATGAAACTTGGCATGGTGTCATGTCATGGCACTAACATGTCGTGGTAAAAAATTGGGCCGATTTGGAAGCTCGTGGTTCTAAGAGGGAACATGTCACCTTTGGTCATTTAATGTGCATAAGTCAAATTTGAACTACAAGCACATGCTCTCGTGCACCAAAGTTGGTTGAAAAATCACATTTGTGTCCTCGGGTGAATTTCTAGGTCCCATGCCAGAAATGAGAATAAAATTAAAACATCTGGGCATCGTGGCTCGACCGAGAACATTGAGAAACTTGGTTTTAAAATTCTTGTAAATCCAAAACACGTCTGAAAATCATGAAACTTGGCATGGATGTCATGTCATGGTACTACCATGTTGTGGTAAAAAATGGCCGAATAGGAACAGATTTTGGTATAAGCTTCTTGCAAACCGAAGCTTCTCTCAAGAAGGCTCGTGGTTCTAAGAGGGAACGTGTCACCTTTGAGTGCGAAACAATATACATTGTCCCCCTTGAGTTTATTTACAAAGGCAACATAGAACTACGTGAGTGCCCTGTTAAATTTTGGAATTATTCCGGCTTCGTTTGGCCTTATTTACACATTAATTGAGTTTTTGGTCATTTAATGTGCATAATTCAAATTTGAACTACAAGCACGTGCTCCCGTGCACCAAAGTTGGTGGAAAATCACATTTATGTCCTCGAGTGAATTTCTACTCCCATGCAAAAAATGAGAATGAGATTCAAACATCTGGGCATCGTGGCTCGGTCGAGAACATTGAGAAACTTGGTTTTAAAATCATAAAACTTGGCATGGTGTCATGTCATGGTAGTACCATGCCGTGGTAAAAAAATTGGCCGAATAGGAAGAAATTTTGGTATAAGCTTCTTGCAAATCGGAGCTTCTCTCAAGAAGGCTCGTGGTTCTGGGAAGGAACATGTCACCTTTGTGTGCATAATTCAAATTTGAAATACAAGCACATGTTCCAGTGCACCAAAGTTGGTTGAAAAATCACATGTGTGTCCTCGGGTAAATTTCTAGGTTCCATGCAAGAAATGGGAATGAAATTCAAAATTCGGTGTCGTGGCTGGGTTGGAAACATTGAGAAACTTAGTTTTTTAATTCCTGTAAATCCAAAACACGCATGAAAATAATGAAACTTGGCTTGGTGCCATGACATGGCACCAACATGCTATGGTAAATATGCAGTCCGATTTGCGAAGGCGCACACATTAACAATCAACAAAGTCATTTTGGAACAAGTGATGTCACGTTACCATCGGAAACACAAGTATTATTGAAACTGTGGGTGTTCTACTTACTAGTACCATTTACGTGCCGCCACGCGTCCCCATTTTTTACTAGCTAGGAGGCGCCGTGCAGGGTAGCTATTTGAGTACGAGACGCGTGCGATCAGACCCCTGCGCGTGCTTATCGGAAGGAGAGCCCTTTGACCTCCATCTGCCGTCCACCTCTCTCCCAAGGTCTCCATTAATGGCGCCCGAGCCTCTGTTTAATGGCGTGGCTATGTCTCACTCGACTGAGATTTAAGAGAGAAAGAAGAAAATCTAAAAGCACGGATCTCGATGTAAGATCCGACGGACCTATATAGCATCTACTGCGACTTATAGCAAGACTGATGAATATATAAGGATGATTTTTTTTATCAAAGAAGGGCTTGCCCCTTCCGATTTTCATTACTGAAAACCACCACAATTCACAAGAAGTTCAGCACAACTCCATCCTAACACGAAGGACTAAAAGCTACTCCCTCCGTCCCATAATATAATATGCTTTTTGACACTAGTATAGTGTCAAAAAACGTCTTACATTATGAGATGGAGGGAGTACCAGATTGAAATCGCAACATCCCAAGAGGCCAACAAAGGCCAAACATCCGTGCTAGAACCCAACATTTCACAACCGACGACACAATCCACATCCTAAACCGATTATCACATCAAAAGAAACCAGGAAACTGAAGGAAGCCCAGTAGCAACTAGAAGAACAACAACGCCAGGGTCGCCACAGCAAGAGTTTTCTTCATTCCAACCTCGCAACATTGATCTTCCACAGAAAGATAAGGATGATTAATTGTCTTACATAATTAGAAATATAATTTAAAAAGCCACATGCAGCTACGCCCAAAATACACAAGGGCAAAAGAAGAAGGAAGACAAGGATCAGGCTCACTGATCTCTACTTTCTTGATGTGTTGCCGCAGGCCGAGGGAACTAGTCTCTGCGGCGAGCGGCGATGAGCTCTTTCGTGTCCTCAAGATGCTGCTTGAGAACATCCACAGATTCCTCCACCAGCCTTTGGCGCTCGTTGCGGAGCATGTCATTCTCGTCCATAAGCTTCTTGACGATGACGCCGGTCCTCTTCAACAAGGCACTGGTCTCCTCTTGCTGGTCTGCACTTCGGATGATCTTCTCCCTCAGCAGGTCGCGCTCGGCCCGGAGCCTCTCATTGCCCTCCCTTAGTTGCCAGATGACGCTGGTAGCCTGTTCAAACAAGGATTTCACGTTGTCCTGCAACCTCGCCAAGCCAGAGATCTGATCCATCTGGCTATGGACGATCGCATGCATGCGCCTGTAATAGTCGTCGCCTGCCCGCGAGAAATTTTCCCAGGCCACTGCGGCGTGAAGGGACATCTCTGCTGCATTCGTGGTGCGGCGGGACATCTCTGCTGCTTCCGCGGCGCGGCCAGACCAGTCTGCTGCATCGACGGTGCGGCGGGACCTCCGTGCTGCTTCAGCGGCGCGGCAGGACCTCTGTGCTGCTACTTCCGCGCGGCGGGACATGTCGAGTGCTCTCACAGCAAGGCGGGACATCTCTCGTTCTTCCGCTTCCATGCTCGCCTCTCCCTGGTGGCAATCTCTCGACCCAGAGCTCACGCTGTCCATGGCAGGCGCAAGGGAAGGATGATGAATGACTTGTTTGTTTTTGTGGATGAGGAGTTGAGGAGGAATGTGCAGTCATCTTGGCATACTAGTATTTATAACCGAGTACTAATACGCTCCTAAGTGGGAAACCGTTTAGGTTGTGATCGGTGTGAACAGGTTTGGAATTCAATATAGCATGGTACTAATACGCTCCTAAGTGGGAAACCGTTTAGGTTGTGATCGGTGTGAACAGGTCTACAATATAGCATGGAGTAATTTGGAATGTAACGAGACGCAAGCTCAAAATTTATAAATACCTGCGTGGCGAGCTTTAGGCTAGTCCTTTTTTGAGATGCATTAATCCTATCTCTCGGGACTTCTCCCACGCACCATCGTGCCACCCACAAAAACTTGTACTCTGAGTTTAGTAGTACGTTATACAGGAAGAGAAGAGGTGCACGCACGCACTCGTCCTCTCACACACGTGTCTGTTTTTTCTCGAAAAGGAGGATGATGACCCCCGGCCTCTGCATCTGGGAGTCACACACGCATCTGTATCTACGAATTGTAGTGTTCTCAACCATCCGATTGGCTCTATCATGGATGTACCTATATACTAAAACATGTCTAGATACATCTATATTTTGACAAATGGAAGGCATGTATTGTGGAACGGAGGGAGTGCTTGTCATCAAAATGGATAAAAAGGGGCGTATCTAGAACTAAAATACGTCTACATACATCTCCTTTTATCCATTTTGATGACAAGTAGTACTTCTTACCCAAAGGAACTTTATATCCAACAGACACAAAATATTCATTCGACTGTTGGAAATTGCTGATCTGATGTCGAAGTAATTGCTGCATCGCCACCAAAACCCACCATTTCTTAAGCTAAAGTAAACCAAGGTAGTCCCTATATTAGTATATTACTAAGATAAACAGAAGGCATTGTCGAAACATTTAGGACGTGAGCTTGTCAATCTGAATGTGGAGGGACACAAGCTTAGCCCCGGCCAGCAGCTTGGGCGGAACTGTCAAGAAGGTCATCTCCTGCACGTCGACGCCGCCGGGATCCTTGCTGCTTGTCTCCTCAATTTCCACCTCGACGGTGTTGGTCGTGCCTTTGGGTTCCCCCGGCGGGCCGTTCACCCACAGCCTGGCCCAGTAGTGCGGCAGTGGGGACGCCCCCGCTCTGATGCAGACGACCGACACGGCGATAGGCGCGCCGATGTCGAGCATGCCGCCGACCAAGAAAAACATGCGGCGGTCCTCCTCCGCGAACAGCTAGAGCCGTCGCTCCGACAGTGGCACTTGCAGCTGGAGCACCTTGCCGTACTGGATGTTGTGCATGGGCATGGGATGCGCGTTGCTGATGTGGTGGTAGAGCGCCGGCGGCGGGCCTTCGTAGCCGCAGACGGGCACGGGGCATTTGCAGGGCGCGAGCGAACACATGCTCTGGTGATCGGCGAGCTTGTGGTAAGTGACGTAGAGCCCACAGCCTTTGTGCGGGCACTCCACCCTCAGCGATGAAACAACGGCGTCCACCGCCATGTTCTGCACGTCGAAGCCACCGCCGTGCTCGCACTTCTGGCACTGCCGCTGGTTCCCGGGGCGCTCGACGCAGCAATCCGTGCAGGCCAGGTGCCCTCCCTTGCACTGCAGAAATCAATTGAACAACACATCAATCAAGAAACATGCACCTTGCTCAATCTGCCGAATGGACGAGGTGTATTCGAACCTCATACACTGGAGGCGTCAAGGGGCGGAGGCACAAGGGGCAGTGGAGCACGGTGAGGTCCATCGAGACCTTAGTGAGCTCCCTCGTCGGTTCCTGTTCTGTCTGCATGATCTCGCCCTCCTTGTGCACAACCATCTCTCGCTTGGGCCAGGGCATTACAAAGCTTTACCATCACATATTTTATACTCTGCGCATAACTGTCCTCCCGCATACCAAGGAAGGCAGTAGTTTGAGTTTTTTGGACAAATTTTCCCCTGCGCATGAGTAAGCTGCATAAATATCGACAGTAAATGCGCATGCAATGGTTGGCTGGTCCTCCTTCCTTTTCGCTTGAGTTGGCTTCCCCAGGCGGTCAAGCCGCATCCGGCGCTGCACGCGTTTGCCTGTAGCCATTTTCTACTTTGGAAACTGGCGCGATTAATGGGGGCAGAACTAATCGAGCGGGGGCACAGATGGAAACCAACGCGGACGCGCAGACTAATCTGAGAAAAACATGAAAAAGTTATACACAAAGTAAAAGGAATCGGAGGGCGTACTACTTCAAGGTGCATTAAATCAACACATGCAAGTATCAAAAGGAGAGTCACGGCATGCATGTGTTGTAATTAATGCATCGGTAACCCTAAATTATTGAAATATATTGAGTGCAGTGCTTTGATGTGTCGCGTCAACTCGTACATCAACGAGAAGTTTGATTATCCTCTCCCTCATGGACTTAACTGCACCTGCCTTTGGCTGTATGATAGGTTGGCCACACACCTGTCGGGCCCAACTGTCATACACGCAAAGACAGGAGCGTCCCTCCCTCGCCCATGAGTGTGGTGGCTGGCAAGACTAGGAGAAGCTTTCGCTACACGCTCTCCCTCCCGCACGTGGTGGCCATGCAGCAGTTCAATCAGTGTCAGATGGCCAGAAGCATACTGTAGTACTCCTCCAGTGCAGTAGTACACCATCATTGTTCGACTTCTCGAAGAGGCGAAGAGCCAAGTGCAGCCCAGATGCTCGTGTGGCAGTTTCATGTGTAGAGTAGTCTAGATAGCGTGTACTGTGCCTGTAAGCTTAAAATCGTTGGGGTCGGCTCCATGCTATGTGGCCGTCACGAAGTTTTTTTTAATTAAAATAGTCTTCTGGCCCTACCTGTCACCCTGGTGATTGTAGTTTGCACGCTCATCTAGTCAAGATAGGGATATATATTTTAATTTGTTTTTTTCGAAAAGGGCGGACTCCCCGGCCTCTGCATCAGAACGATGCATACAGCCACATATATTTTAATTTGTGGTGGGTAAATGTTAGAGGTTGTAGCAAATATATGGTACACTGCGGGTCTTTCAGCCAAGTTTAGAGGCCAGCATGTGGGGCCAGTGCTATGATGTGTCGCATCAACTTGTAGAACGAGGAGAAGCTTGATTTTACTACTACACGCCTTCTCCCTCGCCTATGCGTGCTGTTTCTTGCAAACGAGGACAGGCTTTTGCTTAGTAGTACCTACAACAAGCTATCCGTCCCGCTCGTGGTGGACGGACATGCAGCACTGGATTCGACACTGTAGAAGCAGTAGTAGTAACATCATTGTTCGTCTTCTCGAAGAGGCGAAGATCCAAGCGCAAACCGAACGTTGCAGTTGCGAACATTGGAGCACGCATATAGCCAGGCTCTTGCATGAGACAAAATTGCTATGTGAGCCCACTATTGTACTAGTACGTACAACTACTTGCTAGTATAGCCCTGTAAACCAGAAAGGAATATTTGCCCTTCTAGAGATTTCAACAAGTGACTAGACTACACCGAGACGGAGTACATATGGAGCAAAATGAGTGAATCTGCACCGTAAATAAATACATACTACCTCCGTCCTGGTTTATTAGTCCCCTATGTAGTTTGTGCTAAATTTTGACCAAAGATTTAACTGACAAAATGTTAGTGCATGTTAACAAAAATTATAACGTTGGGTTCATATTCGAACATAGTTTTCAAATATATAATTTTTTGTGACATGCATGAGCATTTTGTTGGTTAAATTTATGGTCAAAATTTGGCACAGATTACAATGAGGACCAATAAACCAAGACGGAGGAAGTACTAGTTCTATCGTTTTCCTCTCCGAGGTGCACAATTTTTTTTGAAAGGCCGAGGTGCACAATATTGAGTATACTGACTAGTCTCTTTTTGACACGCATTTATGTTGTTTTTTTTGACATAGTACAGATGCAAGCGCTCATATACACACGCATACACTCACCCCTATGAATGCACACACGCACGACACTATCATCTTGAAATTTACGAAGTCACCATAGGCACCTCGTCGTCGACGGGTCCATAGGTGCTTGAATGCCAAGGAGGAAGAGGGTAGCGGTTCCCGAGACGTTGAACGGTCAATGAAGCATCCTCAATTACATGCAGAGGGAATTAATTGGAGAAGCGGACTAGAGCCAGCATGATGTGAATGCAACAGAGTTTGGACTCTCATATAATAAAGGCGCCCCACCACTCCAATCCATCTACTCCCAAGTCTCTGCGCAACACTGCTCACTCCAATCCAAGACCAAGTGACCAGAAGCCACAAGCACCTATGGAGGCAATGGACGCGAGCGACAGTCAGCTGTGCCAAATCATCCCAGGCGCCGGCCTGTGGCCCCGCACTGCGCAGCGTTTCCAGACGGTGCTGGCGACCGCAGGCATCGTAGCCCTCGCCGACGCTGGCTTCGCCTCTCGCATGGACGACATGATGGTCAACTCCATCCGCAAGTTCACCGCCGTCAAGAAATGCGCGGACGACCTTGCCGTACTACTCCAGCCCACGCGCCCAGGCTCCTCATTGACTGCCACCCTCATCGGCCTACATGGTGACGAACTCTTTCAAGCCCTGGTGGCCTTGCAGGTGCCGGAGGTCGCGACGAAGAATGTGCACCTCGAGGCCGCGCTCGCCGCGCAGCGCCTCGCCATGCAAGAAACCGTCGACCTGCACATCCACGTCTATGAGGAAATCGTCTACATAGGCCACTACAAGGCAGGCAAGGATAGAAAGACGTTGGCCTTCTTCTAGCGGCTGGAATCTTTGGACACCATTGTTAAGAAGCACGTCGTCCTGGCCACGAAAGCTGCTACTACTTAGACGCCGTTCGGTGGGCCGGCGCCCTGAGTCGAGGAGGTGGACATCGTCGATGGATTCATATCTTCTTCTTGCCTCCTGTAACCAGCACTGCATCGCCTCGTGGCCTTAATGTTTTATTAGTATAGTACTCCCTCTGTTCCCAAATATAAGCCTTTCTAAAGATTCCAGCAAGTGACTACTACATACGGAGCAAAATGAGTGAATCTACACTCTAAACTATGTCTTCATACATCTGTATGTTGTATTCCATTTGAACTAGTATCTAAAAAGGCTTATACTTATGAACGGAGGGAGTATATGGCATTTTTCATTCCAGTCGTAACGTTTTCACTGTGAGGTGGGGCCGCAGTTGAGCAAACCCACCCCACCCACTAGGCGTCGGCCGAGTTTAGAATTAGAAGAGAGAAACGAGGAGAGCTAGTTGTAGCACGAACGGTGTTGTCAGATGGGACTCATGTTTATAGAATAGGAGTACTGAGCACTCATGCCTCTTTTTTTGAGCGAAAAATTAGTCGTATGTCTAGTACCACTAGTTGGGTGCGTGCGACCTATAGCTGTCATCACTTTAGGTCTCGTTTTCAAACCACGGCTACGCTTCACAGTACATATTTTTCACGCATTTATCCTCCTATATGTACTCCTAGGCTATTTCCACGTGCTCCCGTTCGCCGACATGTGGGACATAGAGCATCTTTGTCGTAGTGCATGCACGACTCGGAGCATATGCCGGGGTACTTTACATTTCAGACCTCACGAATTACATGCAAACCCCCTGCAGAAGAATAAATAAATCAATGAATTACTACATGAAACCGGATTATTTTCGTGGAAACCGGAGCACGTTCATTAAATTTTGGACATAACACGTCTATAAAAAATGACCGGATCTAAACCAGTCTAAGGGCCTCTTTGATTTTTCCTGAAAAAAGGGCCTCTTTGATTCGCAGAATACCGAAAACACAGGAATGGGGAAAGTATGATGGCCATGAACCAAGACGAGGAGAACTCTAACTCAGTTAGAGGTTAGAGTTAGATTCTAACCCTGAACTAACTCTAAACCAAAGAGGTGTATGGATGGCAGGGTTAGATTGACAATAAATGCTCTATCTCAATCATTTGACTACTTTGGACCCAATTTTTAGTCAGACTAAAATAAGTCCCTTGGATCCAAGCACCCTCTTGGTGTGGCCGGCTCTTCTATGGCCTCCTCCCACTCACAATTGACATAAACGAACCATCTATACAAATCAAGCATGCAAAACATGATAATTTTTACTTTGTCCATACAAATGAGATATCCCACTTAAACATACAAGTCGTCAATCAAGCTTCACAAAATAAAAAAACACTTCATGAAACAAAGAATGAGCTAACTTATCATGGAAGTTGTTCACGATAGGGAGGGAGCCCGGAGCCCCTCACGCACCGAGGGAGGAGCTCCCCATCGTCGCTCTGGAGGAAGGCTCTATAGAGCCCAAGCCCCGGGAACCCCTCCGATACCGGCCCTTGTGAGTTGAGGTCGACACCGGCATGGGTAGCAGGGCCGCTTGCCGCCGACTGGGAACTTAATCTTTGGGCATCTAGAAATAATGCAAGCCTGTAACTAAAATACCTAGAAAGGTGAACTGAATCTTTGGGCCTCTAGAAATAATGCAAGCCTGAAACTGAAATACCTAGAAAGGTGAACTGAATCTTTGGTTCTCTAGAAATAATGCAAGCCTGAAACTTAAATACCTAGAAAGGTGAACTGAATCTTTGGGCCTCTAGAAATAATGCAAGCCTGAAACTGAAATACCTAGAAAGGTGAACTGAATCTTTGGGCCTCTAGAAATAATGCAAG